>NW_006159550.1:2978580-2989835 GCF_000334495.1 Tupaia belangeri chinensis | reverse complement strand
CTTTCCCTATTGAACCTCCCAAACTCATGCACGTGTACCCACATATAATTCACTGCTTTCCTCTTGTTACAGTGGACACGTTGTCCCTTTCGACATTGTGCTTAGGTAAGGGCATCACTCCTGTACTAATCTCCTCTGTCACCCAGATTAGCCACCAGGGCATCAGCACATGATCACATCCTTCACCCTAAAAAACTCACCAATCTTCCTTGAACCCCTGGGTATATCTTTTATGAGCGACCATCCTGTTTCTTCTATGCTTTTAAATTATAAAACTCTTCCAAAGAAAAGTTTGGCTGCTGTTTGCTGGAGGGAAGCACTATACCATCTCTTCTGCAATGCCATTACCTCAAAGGCAAAGAGTTTGGATAGGACTCTGGGGCCCCTGGAGTTTGGGTGATGTGGAAGAGCAAGGGGAAGTTGACTTTCTGAGCAGCTCCTTAATGAGACTACTTTTGTGCTCTTTCTTGAGTCTTTGAAATGAAGGACCTTGAAAGGGATTTTTTTTTTTTTTTTTTTTTTACTTTAGGTGTCCTGATAATTTACATGGTGATTTCTTCTAAACTTTTCTTCTGAAGTAGTTTCTAACTCCAGAGGTTGAAGAAAACAATTAGATGATTAAATAAAATGTCTTCTTTGCTTCAGATTGGGTTTATTCAACAAAGGAGTCAAGCAGGAAGCTGTGCTATGTTATTTCTGGTAGGGACATTATACTGTATATTTAATTTGGCACAAGCCGGGACTCAGACAGGCAGTAAATTCCAACTCTGAAGAGATGCAGCACTTTGTATCATTCCTTAGAAAAATGACAGAGTGCTGTTAAATGATGGCAGATTAGGTAACACTGGGAATCTTTTTCTTTTTTTAACCCACATTAAAGAGTTTTTAAAGAGTCAAAATGTAAATGATATACATCTGTCTTTTCTTCTGTAACTTTTTTCTTTCTTTTTTCTTTTTTTGGAGAGGTTTTTTGCTATACAGCACGTGTGTTCGCCAGAAAGACAGAGACAGAGAGAAAGAAAGCGAGAAATCACCCACCAGGGGGGATGGCCACACCACAATCCCTTCTCCTCCTTTCTCCTCCCGGGATCTTGGGTACGCATGCACATGCACCTGGCCTGAGTTTAATTAAGCCACCTGGTCCGGGACTTGAACCATGGTTGACTACATGGTAGTCTAGCGACATAGCCATTACGCTAACTGCTGGTCCCACTTTTTTCTTTTTTAAAACCATGGTCACACTAAGGCACTCATGAATGTGTGGAGGTACAATTTAAATAGGCACATGGTTGTATTTTATGTTTAATTTAATTGATACATTGATAATAACAAGATTAATGATTATGCTGCCTACCAGCAAACACTCATGACTGGGAAGTATCTATGTATGGATCTAGCTATAAATTTTTTTCTTTCTCAATTTATATTGATGAAAGGAAGACCAGAGATGTTAAGCACATTCCTGTGTTCTAACCTGGAATAGAAACATAGTTTAAAGATTTTAAAACTTGTTTTCTTCCCATTATATTCAAACTAGTAGCTCTTTCAGTGTTTGCTACATCATGGGCACAAGTCTTTCCCTTCCTTTGACAGATAGAATCCTTCTAATCCATTTACACCTCTTTCACAGTCTACTTATTATGGTCCTAAAGGGTTCCAAACTTAATAAGACACCTTGCTACAGAAATATAGTTGAATTCTGCTATAGGGAACTGTAGGTTTTTCTCTACCATGGTTTCAATTCATTGCTTTCAAATAACTCTTGACAATCAATTACACAACATTTTCTTGAGCCTCCTGTGGAGACACTGCTTTAGTCCTGAAAGCTTCCAGATGAGGAAGAACTAGGCTGTTGATTTCAAGGCACCGATCCCTGCCACACAGCTGGGAGACCATGAGCTTCAGAGTCAAAACAGACCTGGATGGAGTAAATGAGAAAGAGTGCTAAGTATTTCATGCAGTGCCTGATTCTAGTAAGCACTCAATAAAAGGTGGTCCCTGTTATTATTGTAGTTGGACTAATAATTATAACTTTGAAATAGTTTCCGAGAAAGTATGAGATAGTCTCCATGAAAACTACCCCTGGAAGCTTAGGGGCAGAGTAAATAAAGATACATACATAGCTGAATTTGTTTTAAAAAATACCTTTAATGGTATTTTAGCTTTGTCTCTTTTTCTTTTAAAGAGGGAAAAGAGGGCAACATGATGTGGTATTTTTATGCTTAAAAAAAACTTATCAGGGGTCAGCAGGTGGCATGGTGGTTAAAGTGCTAGACTCCCAAATGGCTGATGGTGGTTCAAATCCTGGACCTGGCAGCTTGTATTCTCACTTTTCCTCTCTCTCTCTGGTGAGCACACATGCCCTATAGCAAATTAAAGTATTAGTAAATGAAATAGAATAATTCTTTAAAAATACTTACCAGATCTTTCTTTAAAAAAATTATCATATTGATGGGACCAGAAGGTGGTGTAATGGTTACATCTCTGGACTCCCACATAGTTGACCTCAGTTCAAATCCTGGAACCAGCAGCTTAAAGCTCATGCTGAGTGCGTGTGCTTGCGTGTCCAAAATCCCAAGAAAAGAATAGAGGAGAAGGGATTTCAGCGTGGCCACCTGCCCTGGGTGGTGATTTCCTGCTTTCTGTTTCTTTGGCGAGCACACGTGCCTTATAGTAAAAATCTCTCTCTCAAAAAAATGATCATATTGAGCTATTGCCAGATGTAGCACTATTGAAAAATACAGTTTGAGGAGAATTGTGTATAGCATCACCACCCATCATTACAGGGAATAGGGAATTTAGTTTACCAAATTGTCTAGTTACGTTAAATTTAGTAAAAATTCACACTTAAAATTAAACATGACAAAAATGATTATCAGAAGTAGTCTCTTAGAAGCTCACAAGTTTGGATCCATCATGGAAGGAGGGAGTAGAGTAATGGTTAGTGGGAAACGAGAGAGAAGGGAGACTAGGGATATGTGGGCTAACAGATATGACATTACAGTGGGAAAAGAGGAGTAAGTTCTACTATTCTATAGTACAGTAGGCTGACTATAGTTGACAAAAATTTCTTGTATTTTTAAAAGATAGAAGCCAGGATTTTAAACGTTCTCAACACAAAGTAATGACAAATGTTTGAGATGATGGATGAGCAAAATATCCTGATTTGTCCATAACACATTATAGCAATGTGCTGGAAAACCACAGTGTACCCAATAAAAATGTAAAATTATTGGGACTAGCAGATGACATAATGGTTATGTTGCTGGACTCCCACATAGTAAATCACAGTTCGAGTCCTGGGCCAGGCAGCTTAAGAAGTCACGCCCAGCACGTGTGCATGCGTGCCCAAGATTCTGAGAGGATAATAAGAAGAGAAAGGATTGTGGCATGGCCATCCCCCTTTGGGGAGGATTTCTCACTTTCTGTTTCTCTATCTAGCAAGCACACGCGCCTTATAGCAAAAATCTCTCTCAAAAAAGTATAATTATTGTGTCAATTAAAATTTTTTACAAATTCATTTTTAAAAAGTTGTTTTGCCGGTAAATGAAAGCATGAATTATCCCTTACTGCTTTTGTCCTAAAGATTTTGGCCAAATAGCTTTTTAAATATTTACCTTAAAGCTTGTGTGTGCCTTTATCTTTATGAACTTGGGATTCTTGTTAAAACAAAATAAAAGCTTTTGTTTGAAGATCCTGGTCAGGACTTCACCACAATCCCAAGAATATAGGTCACTGGGCAGTCCAAAGAGGTGGGTAGATGTGCCAGGACTGGGATTGTAGCCACCACTCTCTGGGCTTCTCCTTGGAAATAGTTTGGCTGGCTGGCTGGCTTGCTTTCTTGCTTTCTTGCTTTCTTTCTTTCTCTCTTTCTTCTTCTTCTTCTTCTTTTTTTTTTTTTTTTGAGAGACTTTTGCTATAGGGCGTGTGTGCTTGCCAGAAAGAGAGAGACAGAGAGACAGAAAGTGAGAAATCACCCTCCCTCCCGGGGGGGAAGGCCTTCTCCATTTTTCTCTTGGGATCTTGGGCACACACGCACATGTGCCCAGCATGAGTTTAAGCCACCGGGTCCAGGACTCTAACCGCGGTCGACTACGTGGGAGTCCAGTGACATAGCCATTACACCAACTGCTGGTCCCTAGTTTGGCTTTCTTGAATTTAAAACACAATTCCTAAATGGTATATGAATTAAGTGATATAATATAAAAGGGGAGCATATTACACAAAGAATAAATGTACTTATGCCTGTTAAAAATCTATTACTGTTTTTAGGGACCAGCAGATGGCTAATGGTTACATCGCTGGACTCTCACATAGTCGTCTGCAGTTCAAGTCCTGGACCTAGCAGCAATAGCTTAAAACACATAGGGTAATGGCTATGTCACTGGATTCCCACGTGGTTGACCGCGGTTCGCATCCCGGACCCGGTGGCTTAGAACTCACGCTGGGCGCGTGTGCATGCGTGCCCAGGATCCTGATAAGAGAATGGAGGAGAAGGGATTGCGACATGGCCATCCCTCCTGGGGGGTGATTTCTCGCTTTCTGTCTCTCTGGTGAGTGAATGCACCCTATAGCAAAGACCTCTGAAAAAAAAAATCTATTACTGTTTTTCAAAAATCAGAATCACCTCCAGTTGATAAGTATAGTCTTCTAAATGCATTTCATTAAGAAGTGAAATAGAAGCACAGGACAGGTAGTGTATCTTACTGAACAGATCTGGAATTGCTTTATGATCGTCTCAGCTTTTCTTGCATTCTCAATGTACATGCAGACTTGATGAGATTGTATATTTTCTATGCCTACTAAATTTGGCTAAAATTATCTGAAAGAATCAAGTGCAGTATTGACTGTTTAATTAAATAAGTGCTAATGATCATTACTCTTAGTAATATTATATTCATAATTATTATAATCATCATCAGAGGTAATTTTCACAAATGACTACTATGCAACAGTTGTCAATTTCTTCACATGTATTAATTTGATCATCACCACAGCTCTTGAAATAGGTATTGCTATTATCTCTACTTTCATTTATTTTTTAAAAAATTGATTAATTTGTTTCTTCCATGGGAAAGTGAGAAAGAGATGGAGACAGAAACATAGAGGCAACATCCCAAATAGGGTCTTGATGCTGCAGTCCACTCCAACTTCAGGACTGTGGGTGCATACATGCCCAGTGGACTCTGAGAGGCCTCTGGACAGGTGCTTGGAATCTCTCCTTCAGCACCTTATGCAGGTTCACCTTGCAGAATGTCATGCTTTGCTCCTCTGCCTCTGTCCAGCCCCCACCCCTACTTTTAGATATGGAAACAGAGGCATAGAAAGTTAGTTAACTTGTGTGAGGTTACACAAAAGTGATCTGACTGGTGTTCTGACTGAGGCAGGGGAAATGAGCCCACTATACTGTGGAGGCAGCAGATACAAAGCTGTATGTTTAGTGCCATTTTCTCTCTTCATCCCACTTTTGAGGAAGAATTCTGTGACATTTTCTTCTACATAATTTCCCCTTTAGGACTGCCAAGAGCAATTGAAGAGGCATAAACAATTCTGTTGTTTACTCATCACAGGGATCCTTAATTATGATTTAAAAGCAAATTTCCTTCAAGAAATCAGGCTGTACATCTTTTGAGTAAATCCTTTGATCATATATGCTAAAATTATATTAGAATCTTAATTAAGTCAAGTTATAGTGAAACAGCTCTATCTAACACCATCTAGTTAATGAAACAATACTGTCCTTGTATAGGAATTTGGGATGGTTTTAGCTGTTGTGAGACTCATGATTTCTGGTTTTCAAATTGTCTATCTGTAAAGTCATTGGGGCAGGAGGTGGGGTGGGAAAGAATATTTATGGCATGAGGAGAAATATTCAGGGGCACAGTCTGGGGAGAAACCAAGTAGGCAGATCTTCAAGTATTCCAACCCCATGTCAACTGGAATAATTTCTCTTTTATTGTTGTTGTTCATTTGTTTGAAATAAAATTTCCACTGCTTAAAAAATATTTTCCCTAGATCAATAAACTTGTCCTGAAGGATGATGTTGGATAGAATGTCCAGGTTTGTGTATGCATGTTGTGGAGGAGACACTGAGTCCTCTTGGAGCTGGAAATCATGATTTTGGCTCCTGGAACTGTGAATTTGGAACCAAGGAGAGGGCTCTTTCTGAGGTACCAGCCATGGGGGGAGGAGTCTGAGTGAGGTCCGCAGAGCTCCCCTGTGGAGTAGCACAAAGTTACTCACAGCTAAGAGTGCAGCCTGGTGGCTCTGCGTGGAGGTCAAGGCTCTTTGGCTCAAATAAATCACACAGGACTGGATTCTGGAAGCAGTTGGAT
The DNA here is from genome assembly GCF_000334495.1 of Tupaia belangeri chinensis. Lineage (NCBI taxonomy): Eukaryota > Metazoa > Chordata > Mammalia > Scandentia > Tupaiidae > Tupaia > Tupaia belangeri. Next base: position 2,983,500 of record NW_006159550.1, on the reverse strand, counting down.
TTGGATGTAGTTACATATCCTGTTCTGTTCTTGGGGGTAATCAGGGCAAATCTTGTTGAAATTCTGAGTGTGCTTAGCACTGATACAATGCCCAGACGAATCTCTGTTCAGGCGCACAATACCTGGGGGAAGAGAACTGAGTTCCGATATAGCACAAATTACTATTTTAATTCAATATTGGGCAAGTAAATAATAACGATGAAAGAAAACCCGTAGGACGGAAGTGCTGGAGTGACTGTATTGGAGACTCGAACCTGTCATGTTCACACATACCTGTGGCTGTGAAGTATGTATGCCCTTCTCCTTAGGTTTTCTTCTGGAATTTAGGAAAAGCGACTCTGCTCAGATAGGACATAGTCAGTGTGCGTGCTGAGTAGGACTAGTGAGATAGGAACATGTTTTCTTTTTTGTCTATTTGTTTTAAAAAGCACATTAATGGTTAATTTGACCAATTTTCAACCTAGAAATTGCCCGTAAGTGTCCCTTCCCTCTTCTCTCATGAGGGTAAAAATAGGTGGGAAATGCTTTAGGTCCTGGCCACTGTGAAACATCCATGAAGTGGCCACACTGGTATCACCTGGACATTTGTGAGAAATAATACCGTTGTACTCTACTGAGCCCAAGTCTGTATTTTAATAACGTTCCCAGGTGATTTCTTGTTATGTTAGATTTGGGAAGTCTGCTTTAATTTGAAGCCCTTTTAGCCATTCAATTATTAGTCCACTAGATGTCACTCTTGTAACCTGGTAATGGGGACAGCATTTTTCAATGGGAAATTGCAAAAATCTCTGAACATGATCATAATTATTATTAGATGATTTCCTTCCCATCCTTGGAGCTACTGATATACATGTTGATTACTGAAGGTAAAACTGCTTTTCTGTATGGCCCAGAGTCCCGGAGAGAGATTCCTGGGAGTGTTTTTCATTTTGTTGAATTAGCTTTCCTGCCTACTGTCTTTCCCTCTTCTCCAAGTCCCTTGTTGAATGGGCTAGTCTCATTATATAACTGTAACACAGAATATGCTGCAGATGCTCCGACTGGCTTACTGAGAGGATGCCGCCCTGGACTGCCGAGCCAACGACACAGAGTCAGCCTATAGATTTGATCTCTTTAGAAATTACCGAGACCAGAAAGGAAGCAAGGCTGTATCCTGAAATTAACATCAACCTCTAAGACGTGATAGTTGGAGGAAGTGCCGGCCTTTCTGAGTACTTGGGGGTATCTCAAGGGTGGTTTTATAAAAAGATTAAGTCTGCTAGGAAAGAGAAGTCCCAAGTATAGTCTCGCAGGGAGTTTGTTTCAGCCGTGAAGACGAATATAGGACATTTACAGTAAAGTAACGTCCTTAGGGAGATGACGTGCTTTCAGAGATGTATGAGAAAAGGTCCTGCTAGCAACTGGTTAGGTCTACGTATTAGGAAAGAGAGTTGAAAAGGTTAAGGACTATGCTTTAGAATATCCCACTTTTTTTCCAGATGCCCAGCTTGAGAAAAATTACTTCTTGAAATAAATCAACCTCTTGCAAAATTCTCCTCTCTCTGAGTCTGATGTGGTTTATCATCTGTTTCAGTTAACAAGGGTAGCAAACGAGTCATAAAGTAGCAGGTGTGCGTGTGTGTGCGTGTGTGTGTGTGTGTGTGTGTGTGTGTGTGTGTGTGTGTGTGTGTGTGTGTGTGTGTGTGTGTGTGTGTGTGTGTGTGTGTGTGTGTGTATGCTTGCATGTGTTCTATGAGTATGTGTATTTTTCTGTGTGTGAGAAAGAGCATTTACTTTATAATGTTACTAAATGAAAAGTTTAATTTCAGTGATTTTAGCCTAGAAAATATTCTTATTGAGGTGAAAACAATATGATTTTAGCTTAAATATCACTTCGTTTGGTTCAAAATAATTAAACTGATAACACTATTTACATCTACGCCTTAGAGTCCTTTTTCTAACATCATTTATTGTGGTGTAATTCCTGATGACCAGGAACAAGATGAATTTTAAAGCATTTTACTAAAAAATCCATTTTATTTATTTAAAGCTGTATCTAAATTATGGAAGACAATGCTAAAATGCTATTCCTAGACACAGTCTAAATTTCTTCTGCCGTGATAAGATTTTACAGGACTGCCCCCTGAACTATTGAGTTTCCTTCTGTCCTTTCTTTATAATTGTGTTGCTGAGACTCCAGAAATTGCCAGACATGGGAGCCTGTTTAGATGTATTGTTTAAGAGCGTGGTCTTTAGAGTAGGACTTGGGTTCATTGTTTCTTTTCACTGTGCCTTAGTTTCTTCATTTATAAAATTGGGTAATATATGTGCCTCATGGTTTTGGTGACAGTTCAGAAAGACAGTGCACGTGGCATAAATCTGGCACAAAGCATGTGCTTAGTGTGTGGTAGCTGGTGTCGTCCTTACCTGCACCACTCTCAGGAGACCCCAGACCCGTTATGGATACCACTGTCTCTCAGCTGTTGTAACTCAGGCCACCAATTGTGACAGGAACCTCTGTTTTTAGAGTTTCTACCAGGAGAGTCCCAAGTCATGAGGATTATTCCTTTTCTTCTGCCTGGCAAATATGTGCATGATGAGAGGGTGCGTGACTGGGAAAAGATCCAGAGGATCATAGAGTGGTAGGGGAAGCATGTTGATCCTCTAACCGCAACAGGGAGAGGAGTCTCCTTACAATCCACATTGGAATTCTCAGTGAGAATTGCCCTGAGTGTTGAAAATGATGATAGAATTGTTAGCATGTTAGTGTTGTTGGTGTAGCTATATCATTGGCTGCCCCATGAGCCTAACAATTTAAACATTATTTCTAAAGAGAAGCAAACTCCAAGATGTAAACTGCCAAATCCCAGTTGAGTTTTTGCAACCTAAGTTCCAGATCACCCGCTCTTTAGTGTCTTTACTGCTGTGGATGACGTCTTTTGGTCAGCAAGGACCTCTATGCTTTGAGTAGCTGTCACTCACACCTCGGGGTCACTGAAGCTTTACCTGGTTAGCAGCAGCTTCTAAAAGCTACTGTGAACAAGTCTAAAGAGCTCTTTCATCCTGAAAACATTCTTGTACAAGTCTTTGCACTTCCATCATAAGCAGTCCTGTAGTTTTATTTAATAATACCCAGTGGATGAAGAGTGAGAGACACTCTGATGTGACCTCAGCAGTATCAGTGTGCTGTCTCAATTAGAAGAGGATTTGAATTTTGAAAGAACTATGAACATTATGTATCTTAAAAATAACTTTTCTTACTAGACTTCAACATTGCATTGGATTTTTTTATCTTTTACATAGTTAATTATAATTCATATTTTTGATAATTATTTTAAATGCATCTCAGGAAACCTGTAAAGGGGTGTGGATAATTTTTTCCCTACCATGTTATTCTTGTTTCCATTGTAGGAGTCAAATCAGTAAGTTCAGTCTTAGTTCAAAGAAGCTGGGGGTTAGGGAACAGAACTTATAATGGTGTTACTGTGTAGATTGCCAAAGAATCTAAGATTTGTTTAGCAAATATAATGGTGCATTGAGGTGTTGTGTTAATGTGGGGGGATAGAAAATGAATTCTGTGTGCAGTGAATCTATTAAGTGGCAGTGTAGAGCTTAACCTAAAAATGGAAAGAAAGTTGATCAGCACAGAGGAAGCCTAAGACCCAATCTGACACACATCTTGCTGTGTGTGTTATGGTTATGGTGGTAGGCTGTGGAGGCAACAGCGAAAGGAGAAGGGGATTCAGTGGCGTGTTGATGAGATGGGTGTTGGGGTTAGCAAAATCATCTATCCATCCATACAGCAAATTGCCAGTTTTGTAGAAATGTGAAGTCCAGCAAGTGGAATGGTGGTTAAGGGCCCTGGACTCCCACATGGCCAGCTGCGGTTCAAGTCCCAGACCTGGTGGCTTGCTTTCTCACTTTCTCTCTCTGTCTCTGGTCAAATTAAAATGAACGAATGAATAAAATTAATCATCTTTTTTAAAAAAGAAATGTGAAGTCTCAAGTAGTAACATACATATTGGATGTACAAACTCTGGAAGCATAGAAAAGAAGAGATAGAAAGAAAGGTAGTAAGTAAGGGTCCTGATTGCTTTCCTCCCCACCCCTCCAAAGGCTTGATAGAAACTAGTGAAAACTGCTACTTTGGGGCTAGGAAATTTATAGGAACATCAGGGGTGAATAAAATGGCGGGATTATAACATTTTATATTACAGATAAGATAAAAATGGAGTAAGTATAATGAGAGTAAGAAAAATGTACAAAATAATACTAGGCAGATAAATTCCCTGTGACGAGCAATTCACGCTCAGTAAGTAATATGAGTATTTGTGGGATACTATGGACCAGTGACTCTTTTTTCTTTTCTTTTTCTTTTTTCTTTTTTAAGAGAGATTTTTGCTATAGGGCGCATGTGCTCACTGGACACACAGAAAATGAGAAGTTACCTCCCAAGGGGTATGGCCATGCCACTATCCCTTCTCTTCCATTCTTCTGGGATCTTGGGCATGCATGCACACACACCCAATGAGAGTTTCAAGCCACTGGGTCTGGGACTTGAACAGTGCTTGGCCATGTCAGAGTCTGGCTATGTACCCATTATGCCATCTGCTAACCCCAATGGACCAATGACTTAAACTTCTTCTTCTTTTTTTGCCTATAATTTATGCTGAGAAACTGATGAAAACTACAGGATCCTTTATCAGGAAAGTACACATACCCATATGTGTGCATAACTTTGCCTATGATTTCAGAAGCTTTTTAGACCTCCTGGAACCATAGGCAAAATTGTATGTCAAGACTTCTTATCAAAGACCAACTGGCTAGAGTGTGGATGGTGAAATTATATTGAGCACGCTGGAAAATTCAACCAAATAGCAGTATGAGAGAAATCACACCCTGAGACTGAGACATCTCATACAAATGTCTGCTTCATAGGGA
>NW_006159550.1:2923970-2978478 GCF_000334495.1 Tupaia belangeri chinensis | reverse complement strand
GGAAAGAAGTTCTAGAATTAAGGGAGGAAAGTAGATGTACTGGACTTGGGTCTAAGACTAGACAGGGATCAGTACAGGAAATAATCTGTCACTGCTGTAATAATGCTCACAGCTCAATTACATTCAACCTTCTGAAGGAAAATGAAAGCCAAAAACGAAAAAAACAAACCCATCACATTATTACTCAGTTTCAGAGAATGAAACTATGATCAAATCAACGTGTGCATTAAGTTAAAATTGAAAGTATTATTTAAAATAGTTTGTAACTTGTAGGAAATCTGGAAATGCTTTAAACACACTAATGGAAGGGCAGGAAAATGTCACATATCGAAGATTAGGAGTGCATATAAAAACTTTTGCATCCATTTTCTAAAGTAAAAGAAGCAAAAGCAGGGGGCGGGGAGGGAAGTAGGCAAAAGATTGTTCAAGTGAGAGCAGGGAAGACCTCAAAGTGTGACAGGTCAGGTGTAAATAAGAAGCCAGTCAGAGGATAAAGGAATTCAAGAAACAGTACAAAAAAGACTGCAATCCAGAAATAAAAGCTTTTTTATACATGAAAGGCAGAAGGTCAACTGGAGGATCAATGGGATTGCTTGATGATCAGGGTGCTCACAGGGAAGAAAGGAGATCTGGAGACTCAATGAATTCTTTGCTTTGGTCTTTGTTGAAACATAGACATTTCCACTGTCATCATGTCTTTTGAAGCAAAGAGGTGAGATATGCAGTATTAGATCAAATAGTAGTCAGGGGACAGGATGTTCTGCCTGATAGTCTGGATATAAGTACATTATTGAAACTTTATGGCACCCATGGTAAGGGTCTGAAGAAACTCAAGGGAATAAAATGTACCTAAATGTGAAATAAGTATTGTATTCCTTCTTTACTAGTAGTGAATTTCATTCTTGCTTCCATTCTAATGAAACTGTCTGGGACACCCTACAATATATTGATGGGAGAATCTCATTCATACTGGTGAACTCCAGAAGTTGTAGGATCATTTACCGCTTCATACGGCGAATGGAGTAAAGCATTCTGTTTTCTATCATATGCTTGGCTGTTCGAACGTATAAAAAGCACCAGGGAAAAAACTAACACACATAGCTTGTTTAGACTTTCAGGGAGTCAGTTAAAAAGTTTCACAACAAAGCTATTCTGAACTATACCACAAGATTAGGAGGAATATTTTGTCAGACATAGGTATTAATAGAGAGAACAAGAAGTAGAATGTGTGAGCCTGATGCTGATAGAGACTTGTAAACAGTGAAACCTCTCTAGGGATTTCTGCTGGAAATCTTTATTAAACATGTTTATAGATAATCTGCAAGAGCAAGTACACAATAAAATTTCTAGGGGCATAAGACTCAGGTTTTTTGGCTAGTGAAATTATAAATCAACAATAATAAGCTTTTACAAGATTCTATGACTGGGCAAGAAAGTGGCAAGGGAGGCTCTGGTGTTTTGAGACGTGCTCTCCATTTAGGGAAGAAGGAACTAGACTAAATTTTGTAAAATTGTGGGCTCTGTATTAATTTTGGAAACTCGGTTTTATTTAGGAACCAAGAAGAGAAAGGAATAACTGTAGTCACATCCTTCTGAGTAGGCCAGCAGAATGTTGGGATGTTCAGAAAACAAAGGTACACCTGAAGGAAAATCATTGTGCCTGTGCATTCTTTAGATTTAGACAGTCATATCTCAAAAGGAAGAAGGAATATGAGAAGGACTTGGATTCAGATTCTGACTCCATCCTCAAAGGGTTGTTATAGGGATCAAGTTAAATACTTATGAAAGTGACTGGTACAATGATTCTGCATTGAATGCAGAATCCCAGAAGAGACATGATGAAGTTAGACTTCCTGGTTGGGGAAAGTCATTCAGGCCAGGATGGCCTTGAGCTCTTCATCCTCTTACTTCAGCCTCCCTGAGTTGCTAGGACTAGGGGCACATGCCACTGCATCTGGTCTTCAGGTTGCATCAGGAATTGGACTTGGATCTCCTGTGTGGTCCCAGCCTGCAGAGCACAGCCTTATAGTAGTACCTACCACCTCGGTTGGGCTGTATGCAGATTTCATGTGATCCATGAACTTAGAGTAGTTCTTACATTGTTTTAATGGTTATAAAAAGGTAAATTGTAACAAATATTACATGCAATTCAAATTTCAGCTTCATAAATAAAGTTCTGTTTAATCACAGTCACACTTACTCAGTTACGTATTGTCTGTCTGCTTTTGTGCTACAACAGCAGAGTTGAGTAGTTGCAACAGAGACTCTATAATAGCCTGGAAAGCTGAAAATATTTGCCATGAGCCCTTCACAGGAGTTTGTTGGCACTAATTTACAGTTTTCAGAGACCCAGTAAACATTACTCTGTAGTCCCCCTTGGGCTTTCTTTCTCTCTCCAAGTTTTACCTTGAATTCTACTTCTTTTATGATCCTCAAAAGTTTTCATTCCTCTTTATCTATCACATGCTAATATTTGATAGATTATATAGTTTTCTAATTCTTTCATTTATATTCAGTTGTATCTTTTTTTTTTTTCTGTGTGTAGATATATAGTTTTTGAAGGCAGGAATCATATAATGTATTTAACAACATACCCCTCGGCTAAGGATTGGGCACATACACTCATTAGGTACTTGCCAAGTATAACTGACCTTCACAGTTTTCACCAGAAGTAGATTCTGTGTCCTCCAGTGTTCATATATGGAGCCATGAGGAAGACAAGATTATAATATACAAATAATTTGTGTAATTACTATTTTAATTGTGGTTTGTACAGAGAAAAGAGGAAGCCTAGATGAACAAGTAAACAGAGTCAATGAAAGATTTACATAGGAAATAAAGTGTGATCTAGATTTTGAAGCCTGAGTACAACTATGGCAGGTGAATAAGGGAGAATGGAGAGAAGGGGGCTTGAGCATTCTTGGCCTGTGTGTATATGAGGGAGGAAGAAAAGAACCTAGTCAGGTGAGCTCTCGTTTAATTTCCTCCCCCACAGGGGTATAAATGCTATCCTAAATCTGATGTATTAATATCGCCAATACTTTATTCTTATGTTACAAATAATATCTTTAAACAAAGCATTTGTGTGCTTGTTGGAGAAAGGCAGAGAGAAGGAAAGTGAGAAATCTCCCCACACCTCCTGAGGTGTGGTCATGCTGCAATCTGTTCTTCTCTGTTCTTGAGGAATCTTGAGCATGCAACATACAGGTGCCCAGTGTGATTTTCAGGCCAATGAGTCCGGAACTTGAATGTGATCAGCTGTGTGGGAGTACAGCCATGTAATCACTAGGCTATTTGCTAGCCCTTATTTTTATTTTTTTCCAGGTACATTGATTTAGCCATTGCTCTGGTGTCTTAGTATTAGGTCACTGGGGAACAGCAGATGGCATAATGGTTATGTCACTAAACTCCTACGTAGTTGGCCAGAGTTTGAGTCCTGGACCCGGTGGCTTAAAACTCATGTGGGGTACATGTGCCCAAGATCCTGAGAGGAGAATAGAGAAAAAGGGATTGTGGTGTGGACATCCCCCCAGGGGTTATTTCATTCCTCTAACACAGACTTTTGTGTTTTTGTCAATGGTGATTTTTTGTTGTGTGAATTAACAGTGAACTCAGGATGATCTCATTATTTTGGTTCAGTGAGAGCCAATACTTCTGCTCCAGTATCATTTACTCTACTATTGTTCTTTTTTAAAATATAATTTCATGTATTTATTTCCATGAATATCTAGGAAGGATAATATTGGGCTGGCAGAAAAGTCATGATGTCTTTTTCTATGTAAAAAATGCATCATTACTTCTCTGCTGACCCAGGAGATAATAGTTTTTATGTTAATGTCTTACTTATAAATTGCACTTTGAGTAAAAATAGTTGCTTCTTTGAAAGAGTGAATCATACTCATCATTATCATTTTTTCATTTGTTAGATTATAAATTATTTTGATTGTTGTTGTGGTATATGTCTTCTGAGCTCTCTGTGGATAATATCATGCCTGTCTGATAGCTGTTTTAACTAGTCTATTTCAGTTTGCCTTGCAATTTCATTTTTAGTTTTAATGTATAAAATGTTATATTTAATAATTTTATGACCTTTTTTATTATGTTTGTACTTAAAAATGTTTTTCATCCTGAACTCTTTTTTTTTTTTTTTTGCACCAATACTTCATATTTTGACCAAAAGAATAGATCCTGGGAGGAAGTGAAAAATGCAAAATCAAATGACCAAAAAATGCTGAACAAACAGCATTATTAATATACAAAATATTTATATTACTGAACTAGTAACAGGTGATGTTCTCCGTGTCTGTAAAACTTTGGAACCACATAACTGATTTGTTAAATCTAGTCCATGCCAGCTTCCAAAACCAGAAAAGATTTTAGTTAGCTTCGTTCTTTGTTGCCTCATCAAAGTTTTCTACAAGATCTGGAACATCGTCATCCTCTTCATTGATGTCTTCTGGTTTTGGTGCTTTGCTATCCAAGACTTGCCGTGGGAACTGTTCAGCTAATTTCCTAAGGCTTGTTAAGCTGTCTGCACCAAGCTGATTTAATATTCCAGGAAGCATTTCTGTGATTGGTTTGGCTTCTGCATGACCAGTAATTGCAAAGGTATTAGCAGAGAGGGAAGCTTGGACTTTGGGATTGTTGAAATGAATAACTGTCCCAGCATCTTTAATCATGTTCGCCTCTTTGATACCAGCTATATTATTGACGGCTGTCAATAATAACTGCAGTTTTTTTAGAGAACTCTGAAGTTTTTTGTCATCAGCTGTAGCTGTTCTGTGTACCACCTTCTTCTTTCTGCGAGCTGTACCCTGAAGCAGGGAGGGTCCTCCAACACCAGCACGGGGAAAGAACAAGATGGCTGCCTCAGCGGAGACAGAGAGAAAGATGACCGCCCATCCTGAACTCTTAACAACAATTGATCTTGGTCTCTTTCAGTCAAATTTTTATGATTTCACTTTAAAAATTTTAAAGATTGTTGCCATAGGGCGTCTGCACTCATAGAAGAGAGACAGTGAGAGGGAAAGTGAGAAATCACCCATGGGGGGATGGCCACACTGCAATCCCTTCTCCTCTATCCTCCTCCTGGGATTTTGTACATGCACACATACATGCCCAGTGTAATTTTCAAGCTGACAGCTCCAGGATTGGAACTGCAGTTGGCCATGTGGGAGTCCAATGCCTTTACCACTATGTTGCCCATTTAAATTTTTATATGTTTACTTTCCCCCATTTAAGCAAAAATATTTCTTTTCCCTTGAATAGATTATTATATTTATTTTGAAATTCAGCATAATATACTAATAATAGTGTGACTGGTTTTTTTTTTACTACCCTTCCAAGATTCTTGAAGCCTTTATAAGCATTATCTCGTTAATTCACACAACACCCTTGTGGGTTAGGTAATAACTGTGATCAGAGTTCCACATACTGTTTTGAGAAAATCTCTAGAATAAATAAGGCTTAATTTTGTCAACAAAAGATTTGTAGAGTCTTTAATGACTAGCTGACATCACAGTTAGAGTTTGGTGTAAAACATAGTTCTCTTTAATGGCAGCTTTGCAACTTTAATCTTTTGTTTTCTGTCTTCATTTTTAATCTGTGGAAAACTTGCTACTCTCGTACATCTTTCTTAAATGACATAAAGTGGATTATCATTGAAGAATACAGAAGATTTAAAATTTCGTTTCAGAGGTCCTCAACCCTAGTTGCACATTAAAGTCACTTGAAAAGCTTTTTTTCTTTTTATTTTTTTAAAAATAATTCTCAACTTTTACTTACTAAAATCGCTGTTTAATTATTCTGTGGTGGGGTGGCATTGAGAATTTTTTTAAAAAAATCCTCTAATTTCCAGCCCTAGCAGAAGACCATTGTTTTATGTCAGTGGGTCTCAAAGTGTGGTCCCCAGACTTGCTGCATCACCTGGGGACCTGTTAGAAATGTAAATTATCAGGCCGCATCCCAATCTGTGTGCTTAAAAAAGAAAAAAAGAAAAAGAAAAACCTTTTTTATTTTTAGATAATTGTGAATCAACATACAATTGAAAGATATCTGATTTCAGCAGTTTTACACGCATGCTGTGTGTATTTAGTCCTCCTCAGTTTTCTCACAGCTGTACTGTCACTTCCGTCAAGATACAACAGCAATCACGGTTTACTACACTTCCAGGTGACGCTTACGCAGCTGAGGTTTGAGAACCACTTTTAAAATGAAACTACAGGATCAGGAATGGACTTTTTTTGTTTTATTTTTTTCAGGATGAGTCTAACTACTCAAAGTGTGCTGAGAGACCAGCAGGTAGAGATCTTACCTGGGACATTAGTACAGACTCTCAGATCCTATCCTGCCCCTAATGAAGCACAGTCTGTATCTTACCAGGATCCCCAGATAATTTCTGTACATATTGAAATTGAAGGTACCTGATTTGCGGGTAAAGAGACAAAACTAAAAATCGATCAAACAAATGAGGAAAAACAAATCAGCTTATGAACTTGGGTTTCAAATATTTATTCTTATAGTAAATATCTCTTGTAGTGGAAATAATTCTTTTATAGAAAAGATCATTTCAGTCTTTAAGCAAAACTACTATCAGTTTCCCTGCCTTATATTTTAGTCATTTTAGGGTCATTGTGCTGTTACTTTTCTCTGATGCTTCATTAAAGCAAACAAACAAAAACTATATATAGTATGTAAAATTTGAAGTTTTCCTTTTAATTAGTGTTGATATTACACCATCTTAAGTATTGAAAATATCACAACCATGAGCAGCTTCGTCGTCAAACTTGAATGTGTCTGAGCTCTGTTGTCCAATCTCTGTTTTATACTTCAGTCACTCCTGACTAACCTAGAGATAGAATGCTTGTCTTGGGTTCACACAGCTCTTTTGATGACTTGTCACTATTTTCTGCTTTCATTGTTATGGTATTTTGGGAATCTGAGAAAGAATTTTAAAGAAAATTTCCTGCATTGGGGAAACAAACAAGACTTGGGTGTTGGGGAGGGGGATTGCTCTGTTAACATACAGATTTGTTTTTAGGCCATTTTCCATGTTCTCATTCTCCTTTCTCTATCCCTAACAAACAAATGAGAATATTTACAACATTTTCCTTTCCTCTTCCCTCCCTCCCTTCCACACTATGTAAGACGGAAGGACTTCCTAGCTTAACCTGGTGGGAAGCAATGTCTAGTAGGACTGGATAGAGGTGCAGCTACTGAAGCTGAGTTCAGGAGGCTGAATGAGAATTTGTGAAACAGATCTGTCAGTCAGGAGTACTGCGGATATTGGACTTCAGTCCTGGAGTTCAAATGAGGGTGCTATGTACAGCAGTGTGGGGAGAGGGCAAAGAAGGGACGGAGAGGCAGGAAAAGCAAAGGGTGAAAGGGACAGGAAGGAAATAGAGATTCTGGAGCTTAGTGAGAGATGACCCTGGAGGAGAGGTCACCTGGCTGACGCAGTCATCGTGCGGGGACCTGGCTCATTCTAGAGATACAGAGCCTACATGAGTGGGAGTGAAAGGAAATTCTTTGGTCACGTCGTCCTCTTCTGTTTGACCAAACTGAATGAAAGCAAGGGAACTGGGCTTTGCAGTCTGTAGGCTCAGTGTCAAGAGCCCTGAGTGGGGCAGAGAAGGCTGAGGATAGATGGAGACTGGGAGTATAAAGTAAGATAACCAGGACAGGAGCCAGGTGGTAGCTCGGTTGCAACACAGCTGCACCCACATGGGAAGGGTCCTGGGATCTGCCTGTACATGTGGGGAGCTGGTGTGCTTATGATCTGGGCTGCCCAAGACTGGGGGTGCATTGCTGAGGGTGCCTATCTCTCTCTATTATGGAAATAAGTAAACCTAAACTAAACTAAAAAAAAAAAAACCCTAATAAACCCTAAAATAAACAAAAAGACAACAACAAAATAGAAGGTGAAGGAAGAATGATAATTTTGGAGAGAAGGAATGTTATATGCTAATGCACAAAGATTGGCAACTCTGGAAAATGACGAGCCTTGGAAGCAGGGAATGTGAAAGGAATGTGGTAGCAGATGAGGCTGGATAAATAATGATAGTAACTGATATGTCTGATGCCAGGCATTCAGCTAGCATGTAACTTCTTTCTTTCAATCCATGTGAGATTATGAGATTGACCCTATCATGTAGCAATAATGACTCTTGTCCACAAATGCATATACTATTTTTTTAAAATACATTGACTTAGATTTGGACCTGAGCCTTTACCCTCATTGGGAAATTTTACCTCAGACTTAAGTTTGGCACTTGCTTCTCCACAGAGTTGTATAGAAATCCAGTCGATTTTCATGGTGACTAGATAAATAAAGGACTCAAATCTCCAGGCTGGTAGATTGTGCTTATCTCCTCTTTATTACTAAGAATAGTCCTTGAAGTCCCTGGATTCTTGAGCCCTGTGTGGGACATTAGGGTCTTTGTGGAAGGTGTGAGTCCCCCTGAGGTATCCACCCCTTTGTATCAATAGTTTTTTTATTATTCTTAATGTCATAAATGGCATCATAATCTTTTGGTAAGAGTTTTAATCTTTTTGACAAGGTAAGACTCTTTTATTTATATCAATAATAACTTATGGCAGTTAAAAAAGTTTATTTTATTCATTACAGTAACCATGCATGCATGCATGAAAGAGAAAGAGGAAGAAAGAGAAACACCATTGATAAGGTCTCACTGTGGCATGATCTCGTTCCCCAGCGCTCTAGCTCAACAGGATCCTGGGCATGCACATGTGCTCAGTGTGTTTTTCAAGCCAGCTAGGGAACTGGACTTGTGGTCAGTTAACTGGCTGCCAGCACTGCAGTTTACTTAGCTACCAACTGTGCCACCAGGCTACCACCAATTAAAAGCAATTTTTTTTGACAGTATTTCCCTATTGTGTTCCTCCTGCCTTAGCCTCCTGAGCAGCTGAGATTCAGATGCCTGCCGCTGTGCATGGCTTTTAGAGTGGGCTGGGAATCAAACCTAGGTCTTCCATATGGCCTCAGCCTAGTGAGTAGAGGCATCTTCCAGTGGACTGCCATGACTGGACCTACGACAATTTTTTATTGCTATGTTTTGTAATCAATTCTACTTTTGGGAAATATAAACAGTTTGTGTTCCTTAGAGACTGTGAGAGTCTCCCTTTTACTACTAACCCTTTTGAGCAGAGGTCAACAAACTTTTTGTTAAAGAGCCATAAATAATTTAGGCTCTTCAGGCCACGAGGCAAAATTGAAGATATTATGCAAGTACTTATACAATAAAAGAGACAACAAATATCATAAAATTTTAATAGATTAAATTAAAAATATAATAATACAATAGTTTGGTGCAATTTAAAAATATAATACAGACTTACTGCAGCGAAGAATGGAATTCTTTTGGGAGAGGATTATGCTTCACTTAATTGAGGTGCAAAGTTATGTTCCCTATCATCAGAGTCGATTACAAATGTTTATCTCTTCATGCTGATCTGGAATAAGAATTTCCATACTTATCTTTGAAAATGTCTTTTCATGCGGAAAGGTGCTGCCAAATAATGGTAACAATCCACAAGCGTATGATTTTAATTGAGCATATTCATTGCCTGGAAGGCGTTTGTAGAATTTATTAGATTTTTCTCTTGGTATTTTCCTTTTACATGTCATTATATTGTAGATTAATCATTTCCAATTGAAAATTAGGTGGAAACTCCTCAATTGCATCGTTAAATGGATTTTGAAATATGGAAATTTCCTTTGCACTTGCATCAAACTACAGCAGTTTGAGCTCAGAAAATATATCTGCTCCAAATTTGTGTGGGAATGGAAATTTCACTTTTCGTTTTATCTTTTGACAGCACAGGAAGTATATAAAGCATCTTGACATTAGTTGCAATTCAAACAACATTAGTTGTCATCAAAATGACTTTATCGTCATAAAAGTTTTGCATGTAAAGTGCTGCTTTGCCTTGAAATTTTAAATCAAATTTATTAAAAAAATATTACGAAGTCCACAGGAAAAACTAATTTTCAAAGCTATTCATTATTCAATGATAGCAGTTGAGAGTGGTTCTTCTTATTCAGAAAAAAAATCATTTTTGACCCCACGCTAAAAAATCACAACTGTTAAACTTGAGCACTGCTAAGGCATTGCCATGGGGCAGGGTGAGTTAGGAAATTAAACTTCTATTTCTGAGAAAACTTCATGGGGTTTACAATGGTTGAACCTTTCAGAGCAAATAAAGATCACCATTAAGAATGAAGATCACAATTGACACTCCTGGTTTAATGTCTCTTGATTAAAATATCTTCTGGAAAGTACCTGCTGATGAATAATATAACGACTCACCATAGGCTTTAGACACCTTCCATTTCTGCAAGCTCTGTAACTTTATTCAAGTCCTTTTTTGCCCCACACGTAATTTTTACCGCCCTAAATTGTAACGCATTTTAACAGTTTCCACTGAAATTATATTGAAATAATACTTTCTCGACTTCTTTGAACATATTCTTGTTTGTAGTTGTTCCATGCAGTGTATTCACAGAGGCTAATTCTTGAGTCGCTTCAAAATTGGCACTGGCTCTTTGTATAAAGAACAAGTGAACAGTATCCATAACATTTGTCAACTCATCAAAGCCAGGGAAAACCTCTCAAAATAATTTGCCTTAGTTTTAAATTGAGATTGCTCCCAGTGTCCTCAACTCTTTGAACAACTGTTCTTACCAAGGGATTAATAGTCCTAAACAAGTTTATTTTCTCTGGACACATTTCTTCAGCTGCTGCAATCAGACATGATTTAATTAACTCGCCCTTAGTAAATGGTTTCCTTGCTTGGCTGAAAAAAATGAGCCGCTCAGAAACTCACTTTGGTTGTAATCTTGTTTTCATTTCTTTATTTTTTGTGAGGAATTTCTGCTGTGGTTTAATATTCTGTTTTAGATTTTGTAATTGTTCTGACCACTGCTTTCGTGATGGGTGCTTCAGCCGGCACTTGTCTCCTGCTAGCACAGCATTTACACAGTAAATAACATCCTTTTTGTCATCTAGTTCAATAACAAAATCACCCACCTTCCAGCATGTGCTAAAAGCATGGCATTTTTAAGTCCACTTTTGTCTTCTTTTGTTGCTTCGACATGATGGGTATACACTGATGATTTTAAAAAAAGCGGTACAGCAATAGGCATGATACTTGAAATGCTGTGGAATTATAACTCTATTGCTATGACTTGTGGTGCACCATAAAGGTGTGCAAAGCAATGAGCACAGGAGCGTGCATGTGCTCTATCACGACCGCTCACCTCTGCTGATGGAGTAGCTCATTCTTAGCTTGCAGGCCATACAGAAACGGGCAGCAGGCTGGATCTGGCCTGCAGACTATTGTTTGCTGACCTTTGGTCCTGAGAATTACTGATCTATGATTAATAGAATCTCAGAGACACTGGGACCAGCAGATGGTGTAATGATTATGTCGCTGGACTCCCATGTAGTTGATGGTGGTTCGAGTCTTGGGCCTGGCAGCTTAAAATTCAAGCCAGTTGTGTGTGCTTGCATGCCCAAAATACATAAGGAGAATGGAGGAGAAGGGATTGTGGCATGACCATCCCCCCAGGGGTGTGATTTCTCCCTTTTTATCTCTCTGTGTCTCTGGTGAGCATGTGCATCCTATGGCAAAACTCTCTTAAAAAAAAAAAAAAAAGAAGGCTCTATGCGCTGAGAAGGCCCTGTTTTAAGATGCGGTATATGAGAATAAGAAATCTTAGGTATCTGTTTTACCATTAAATCTCTAGCACATAGAGGCTTAATCAGTATTTTTTTGAATAAGTAAATAGACATCTTCTGGCTCATAATAAACCTATAAAGGTCTGTAGTATGAATGAAGTGAATGAATGATTTGCTACCTATTTTATACACTATGAGGGAACCTAAAACTAGGGGGATTAATATGAATGATCTAATCTTAGTTTAAACATAGGAGGAGGTTATCCCTGAGAAGTTTGAAGAAGGGTTTACTAACTGGGAATCATTTTGGTGATGTTACTAATTTAAGTACTAATACATGAGAATTTTATAGGGGTAATTCAGGTGTGAGAGAGGTGTCACGGGCAAACAGAACATCCTGCAGACTGTGGCTGTGAGGCTCTTTACTGCTAGATTTTATAATGAAATTCCTTAAAAAAAAGCTATTCAGAGAAAATAAATGGATTTTCAACAAGGAAAGAACTTCAAGCCAGGGAAACTATTTGACAATATTGTTTTCCAGGAGGATGAACTCAGTGATAGGGTATTTTTAACTATTCAATATGCTAGACTAGTTAAATAACATCCCTCAGGTAATGTGTGCTTTCAGGCATCAGGTTTATTTCTACAACAGGAAGCACAGTGGGATATATGACTGTTAGAAAGACTCATTTGATACTACATTTTTAAACTCATCCAGGAGGCATGCTAATAAATAACTCGGTGATCTTTTAAGCATCACCTTTGGCATAGGACTATAATCCCTGCATTTGCACTATTTTATCAACTCAGAGGGCTCTCACATTCCAGCAGCCTTAACGTTGTATTCTGTATGGCAGTGTGAGTACAAGTTTCATGTTAGCATATTAGGCTTTTTCTTTTGCTACAGGTTAAAAGAAGTATACCTACCCAAAGGAAGGTATAACAGAGAATGATTGCCTTTCTACAGTTTGGCTGTGTTGTAAGCAAGGTGCTTACACTGCCAAGGCTTGGTTTCTTACTCTGAGAAGGTTGTAATATGATCTGCTTCAGAGCTTAATTGTGAGGATTAAATGAGACTACATGTGTCAACTCCTGAGTGCAGTGTTGGAAGATGGTGATAGTAGCTATTATTTACATTAAGTGACAGATTTTATGCTTTAATATTTCTTAATTTAAGATGACTAGGTGACTGTTGTCACTGCATAATACAAGCTCATTATGCAGAGTTAACAGTAAGTACTTACAAATGTTGGATGTATGAACTACAGCCTTTTAATATCCGCAGGATAGCCCAAGGGTCTGCTGTGCATGTGTGTGCAAAATCTTTTTTGACTATAGCTTTTCTTACTTTCTAACATTCTAGCTTTGCTTGAAGAGTTGATGTAATTCTTTAGGGATTTGTGAGAAAGAATATAAGGGCTCTTGTACAAGCATTGATTTTAAAAAAATAATTATTTCAGTAAGTTTTGAACACCTACAGTGTGCCAAGCATCGCGTCGACAGTGAAGAACAAGATAATGCCTCTGGGAACCAGCTGTTGGCGTAATGGCTATGTTGTTGGAGTCCCATGTAGTCGACCGCGGTTCGCGTCCTGGACCCGGTGGCTTAAAACTTACGCCAGGCGCATGTGCATGCGTGCCCAAGATCCCGAGAGGAGAATGGAGGGGAAGGGATTGCGGCGTGACCATACCCCCTGGGGGTGATTTCTCGCTTTCTGTCTCTATGTCTCTCTCTGTCTGTCTGGAGAGCGCACGCGCCCTATAGTGAAAACCTCTCCAGAAAAAATAAGATAATGCCTCTGCTCCTAAGGAACTCCCTTGGAGCTAGGGTGACAATCAAGGAGGTAGTGATGCAGTAACAAGCATGTGCCCTGTAAAATGAGCATGCATAGAAGGGGCACCCAACCCAACTTTGGGATTCCCCAAAGATTTCCCAGAAGAGGTAAAATGTTCATTGAGGCAGGTGAAGCAGTAATGAAGGGACTGAACTAGCACGAGAGGAAGCCGGGAAAGCAACTGGAAAGTTTTTTCAGGGCTGCGTTATGAAATGCAGACACTGTCGCTGTCTTTAGGGCAGGAAGGAGCCTCTGAAAGGTTTTTAGGTACACAAACCAGTTGTGTTTAGAAATACAGTGTGGGCAGTAGGGTGGAACAAACAAAGACCGCGTCAAGGAGACCAGCTACGAGGCTGTTGCAGTACTTCAGGCAAGAGGGAATAATGGCAAGGGGGTGAAGAGAAAGCAATTTCAAGATCTATTAAGGAGGTAGAATTATATTAGAAATACATTATATCTATTAGGGAGTCAATAATTGTCAGTGAGGATGTGAATGATGAAGGACTAAATCATGTTTCCAAGTTTTTCACTGTAGCCTCTGAGTGAATGTCACAAGTGTCATCCTGAGATAGGAAACAAGAGAGGGAGAGCAGGTTTTGTCTAGAGAAATGGGGAAATAATGAGTTCACTTTTTGGGTATATTGTTTTTTTTTAATGTTCAAGGGACCTTCAAATGGAGATTCCCTTATTAGGAATATAAGAAACGTATTTTTAATTTAGCACTTGTTCAATTTCCCAGTTAGCCAGCTAGTGATCCTTTTAGAATCCTAAGAGGGAGAAAAAAGGCAATCTTAAAAATTCTAATTTATATTTAAATTTAAATAACTTTATACTTAAATTTCAACTTTTTTTCCTTTTCTTTCTTTCTTTTTTTTTTTTTTTTTAGTTTTTGTTATATGGCACATGCACTTGCTGGAGAGAGATAGAGAGAAAGGAAAAGTGAGAACCACTCCCCTACCCCCAAGATCACGGTGCAACCCCTTCTCCTCCATTCTCCTCTCGGGATTTTGGGGACATGTAAACATGGCCCCAAGTGTTTTTCAAGTCACTTGATGTGTGACTTGAACTGCTCAGTTAGCCATGTGGGACTCTGTTGTAACCACCATGCCAATGGCTAGCCCTCAACATGCTTTTAAATTTTGGATTAATTCAGAAAGTAAAGTTTTATTTTGTGGTTTAGTTTCTGGGTTTGCTGTTGTTCGTTTGAATGGTGAAGGTTGTGGTAACTGAAGATTCAGATCTGGGAGTCATTGGCATAAAGATAATGGAAGTGACTGAGTGAGATCTTGGGGTGGCAGAATCAAAGAGCAGTAGTTTTCTTTCCTGGCTGCACACTGGAATCACTTGGGGAACTTAAGAAATATCCTGGGGAACCAGCAGTTAGCGTAATGGCTATGTCGCTGGACTCCCACGTAGTCAACTGCGGTTCGTGTCCCAGACCCAGTGGCTTAAAACTCACGCCAGGTGCGTGTGCGTGCGTGCCCAAGATCCCGAGAGGAGAATGGAGGAGAAGGGATTGCGGCGTGACCATCCCCCCTGGGGGGTGATTTCTCGCTTTCTGTCTCTATGTCTCTCTCTGTCTGTCTGGCGAGCGCACGCGCCCTACAGTGAAAATCTCTCCAAAAAAAAAAAAAAAAAAGAAATATCCTGATGCCCAAGACCCATCCCCCAAAATTCTGATTTATTCGTCTGGTGGTGCCTGAGCCAAAGTTTTAGAAAGACTGACTTAGGGTGAGCAGAGATCCCAGGAAAGAATGTTGGGAATTGCAATGTTTAAGGATCAGGTCAGAGAGGAAAATAAGATGGGTACATTGCCAAAGAGTTCAAGGGAAGAAAACTTTGCAGCTATAGTTATAGCTACAAAATAGGTGCTAATTCAGAAAACTGAAGAGTTAAAAAAACAAAAACTAACCAGGTAACCACTTAATATAAATAATTCCTCTAAATCTCCATCACTATGGTTAAATTGTCCTGGGATGGATAAGAAGGAAAACGAACACTGTGGCTGAAGATCGTGGTCTGCCTGAGAGAGAAGGGAACTTGGAAGGTGTCCCTAGGATATTCAGAAAATTCATGGACAGTGCATATTATGAAAAAACTATGCATGGATTTCAAGTATTTTTTGCACCAAAATAAACTTGTACTCTACTTCTATTTTCCATAAACTGAGTAGGTTTGTCTATTTTAGTACTCTATGGCTGTGAGTATTTATGAAGGTTGCATCACATGTAGGAGGAAAGTTCAAAGTGAAAGCTCTAGTCTAGAAACAAAAATGTAATTTTTGTTATTGAGATGCAATTCACATACCATAAAATCCACTCCTTTAATAATGTACAATTTAGTGTTTCTTTTAGTATATTTATAAGTTTGTATAACCATCATTACTATGTATTCCTGGGGTGGGGAAGTAGTTTTGACCTATATGAATAGGGCATGAATTTGCTTGTAGCCATTATATTCATAAAGTATACTTTTTTCTAATTTAGCTCTCCAGGTGGTTCATAGGCACAGAGTGACAACTGAAAACCAGTATTTCAACAGATGGAGAGATACGGAAAATGAGAAAGCTCCCCCGGGGAGAATGGCCATGCTGTGAATCCTCCACTTCCATACTCCTCTTGGGAATTTTGGGAACACATGTATATGTGCCTGGTGTGTTTTTTAAGCTGTGAGTTCCGGGACTTGAACTGCACAGTCAGCCATGTTAGATCCAGCTCCTTAACCACCATGCTACCTGGCTAACATTTCATCTTAATTAGCTCTCAGCAACATTATGTAAGAAATACATTATTATTTTATGGATGGAAAAAGTGATGTTCAGTGAAGTTACATGACTTGCTTAGAGGCTCATGTAACAGATGGAGCAGTGCTGGGTAGTCACAATGCCAAAGGCCACGGATGTTTCTTTCTTTCTTTTTCTGGTGTGCATGCATGTGCATGTGTGTGTGTGTGTCTGTGTCTATCTAGTGTTTTAGACAGGGTCTTGCTATATTGTAATTCTCCTACCTCACCCTCCAAAGTAATTGGGACCCTAGACCTGTGTCACCACTCCTGGCTCCTTCAGATAGAGTCTTGTGTTGCTCACCCTGGTCACAAACTTGTGATTCTCCTGCCCTTACTTCCTGAGTAACTGGGATTACAGGCATGTGTCACTATGCCTGGCCAGGAACTGAACTCAGGCCTCTCCTGTGACCACAAGCTGCCAAGCAGCAGCATCTACCAGTGGGTGCTACCAGGTATGTGACCAGTGTTTCTTTTATGCTAATTGCTTTCACTATTATGAACATTCAGAGAAAATGCTAGAAAACAGGATTCCATTTTCTATGTTTATTTTATCTTATACATTCAATCACTATACATTACTTAGCTTATAACATGAATTTAACCAACATGAGAAGATTCCATTTTTACTGGTTCTTATCTGTGACTAAGTTGTTCTCTATTTATCTTAGTTACTTGAAAAGAGTTTATTGTGGTTTTAATGCGCATTTTCATTGACTTTAGGAGTAAAACACAGTGCAATATGAGCCAGAAACTATTGTTTATATCCTGTGCATCGATTATTATTATTTATTATTTCTCCTACAGCTGGTAAGTGGGCATGTCTGGTGAAGGAGAATCAGATAGGTTGACTGCCCAAAGGTGAAATGGCTACTGACCTGCAGGAATGTACCTGGGAGACAGATTAGGGCAAAGCATGCTTTCCCATGCACATTGAGTTCCTAAAAGTAATAAAACATATAGAGATGACAAATTCACTATATTTTATTCCCTCTGTTGCTGCTAACTGAACAGGTTTGGGAACTTGCCAAAATATTATACATTGTTTAAAAATATTATAAAGAAATCTCAGCCATGCACCAGATTTATTAAATTGAACATTTTTAGAAAACAGTTTCAGTCATTAAAGGCTTTTGGTGTTGTTTCCTGAATGTCTTAATCATCACTGTACAATTAGAGATAGTATTAAACATTGTGGCAATATTTTAAAAGATGGTTTAAAAACTTCCATTTCATCTCCTGAGGTATAGGAAGAAGACAGTCTTCTGATTTTCTCCTCTCTAATTTAAAAATCATGTGCACAGGATATTTTTCATGATCCTTTTAAGTAAGCAGGAAGTATAATTGTTTGCTTGGGAATGTGTATATGTATGTGTTAAAAATATAGATCGAGGAGTACAATGTGTTTACAGAAATGAGGGTTATGAAACACATACTTCAAATGAGAGCTGGAGTGTGTGTGTGATTTTACTTTTTTTTTAAGGTTTGTTTCTGAATTATATTTTTCTGATGCTCTTCCTGTTTTCTTCCACACCCAGTAGTGGAATAAGAGTTGAAGAGCAGACAGATACACACAGAGGTGGCCTTTGTAAGTCGTGAGTTAGGTGTCTATCTCTCTGTTAGTCATTTGGAATTCTGAAGACTGACAGAGGTGATTACAAAATGTACTGCAGATTTTAGCCCCTGTATCTTTACTTAATTAATGTTTACAAAGTGCTTTGCAATTGATGAATGTAACTGGCCGTTGAAATATACTGAATGGTTAGTTGTTCTTATGTTTTTCTCTTATTTCTCCCTGAACACACTGATCTAATTAAAAAACAAAAAAACAAAAACAAACTGTTCCATGGATGGCTTTAAACACTTTATTTTTAATAGAGGCTTTCACCTTACTGCTTGTGCGCCCATTGGGGAGAGAGAGCGACAGTGAGAGGGAAAGTGAGAAATCACCCCCAGAGGGGCTGACCATGCCACAGTCCTTTATTCTCCTCCCGGGATCTTGGGCAGGCATGCACACACACATGACTGGCATGATTTTCCAACCACCGGATCCAGGACTCAAACCACGGTTGACGATGTGAGAGTCCAGGAACATAACTGCTAAGCCATCTGCTGACTCCTTTAAGCACTTATTTTTTTAGAAGTTTTTGCTATAGGGCGCGTGCGCTCTCCAGACAGACAGAGAAAGAGACAGAGAGACAGAGAGACAGAAAGCGAGAAATCACCACCCAGGGGGGATGGCCATGCTGCAATCCCTTCTCCTCCACTCTCCTCTTGGGATCTTGGGCATGCACGCACATGTGCCCGGCATGAGTTTTTCAAGCCACCAGGTCCGGGACGCGAACCACGGTTGACTACGTGGGAGTCCAGTGACATAGCCATTACGCTAACTGCTGATCCCCCTTTAAGCACTTTTTAAAGCTCTTCATATGTTATTTATCCTTTACACAGGGTATTGTCCATAGGTCTGCTTCTTCTGATTTTCCTAGGAAATATATATCCCTGAAGGTTCTAGAGTTATTTCTCAGCTGGACAACATCATCTCAATGTTATTTTTATTCTTAACAGAATTAATATTTTATGTAAATCAAAAAAATTTTGTAGGCAAATAAGCCATATAAAGATCACAGAGAATGCTAAGAGAGTAGACTACACCATGAAGAATCCTTGTTAGTAAGAAAAAGTAGGAGTGGGGCCAGCAGGTGGCAAAGTGGTCAAAGTGCTGGACTCCCAGGTGGCTGATCACGGTTTGAGTCCTGGACCTGGCAGCTTGAAACTCATGCTGGGCACATGTGTGTGAAAGCCCAAAATCCTGAGAGGAAACTGGAGAAGAAGGAATTTCAACATGACCATCCCCCTTAGTGGGTGATTTCTTGCTTTCTGTCTTTTTGTCTCTCTAGCAAGTGCACATGCTCTGTAACAAAAATTACTTAAAAAAAAAAAGAAGAAAGAAAGAAAGAAAGAAAGAAAGAAAGAAAGAAAGAAAGAAAGAAAGAAAGAAAGAAAGAAAGAAAAGGTAGGCTGGATGGTGGTGCACTGGAACATGATGCTCTGTGAGGCTGACCCATGTGGGAAAGTTCTGAGTTTGTGTCCCAAAATCTCCCTCAGCTCACTGGGTGCATGTGCCCATGATTGGAGGCTGGCTGAAGCTGGGGGTGAATAGTGGCATGAAGACTCTGTTGATGGTGCCTCTCTTTCAGTGGCTCTCTCTCTTAACTGAGGAAGAAGGGAATAAATTAACTTTAAAAGAGCAAAGGTAATGTTTATGTAAAACAAATGTGACCAAGGAGCAGGTATACTATTGTTCGAATAGCTACAAAAGAGTCAATGCAAGTAACCTAGGTAGTCTGGAGAGTAAAAGAGAGAGGGAAAGTGAGAAATCATCTCCCAGGAGGATGACCATGCTCCAGTCCCTTTGCCTCCATCCTCCTCTTGGGATTTTACACAAGCACACACATGCACCTGGCATGATTTTCTAGCTGCCAGGTCTGGGACTTGACCAGTTGGTGACCACGTAAGAATCCAGCACCATAACCATCACAGAACCAGCTGGCTCCTTAAAAAAATGACATTTAATAGTGTGTATAATTTGACAATACTCATTTTGACTCGTAAGAATTTCCAACAGGAGAGTATATACTCCTGAAGAAGGAATGTAGTACGAAGAAATCCTCAAGTTCAAAGTGGAAGATGTTCAGTGTCTGTTTTGTCCACATATGCATATTTCCGATTGTCCTTGATATTATCAGAAGTCAAGTGCAAGTTTACTCTTGTAACAGCAGAGATAAACAGGTGATTTATCTGTGATTGACTCATCACATTTGTTTCAAATTAATTTTGGAAGCTATTTTCAGGGATTTTGCAAAGGTGACTTAGTTTTAATAGGAGTTAATCAATGGCAGGAGTAATAAAACTTTGTGAGAATGTTTCAAATATTGTGTAAATGCAAATTGGATTCAATTCATTATCAGAGATTTTTATCCTTTTATGTCTGCAATTTTTACCTTTACCTAGATGTTTTTTCCAAGGACCCTTGTATCTGGTCAGGTAACAGAACATTCTGGTTATTCTTTTTTTTGAGAGATTTTTGCTATAAGGTACCTGTACTTGCCAGAGAGACAGAAAAGGAGAGACAGAAAGTGAGAAATTACTCCCGGGGGGCCGGGGAGGGATAGCCACAGTGCAATCGCTTCTCCTCCACTCTCCTCTCGGGATTTTGGGCACGCAAGTACATGTGCCCTGTGTGAGTTTCAAGTCCCGGGATCTGGGACTCTAACTGTGGTCAGCTATGTGGGAGTCCAGAGCCTTAACCCACTCCACCACTTGCTGGCCTCAGTATTTCTTTTCTCTCTCTCTCTATTTTTCTGGCTATGAAGCAGGACTTGAAATTCTCAGTTAAGCTACTGAGTTGCAGGATAATTCACTTGGAGATGCACAAAGTATTATATGAAAAAGTAGGGCAAAATATTAAGAAAATGTTTTAGGTACTTTGCTGGGAAAGTGATTATGTAATGTTGAGGAAAAGTAGAATATTAATATAGACTTGTGGAACCATCAGATGGCATAGTGGTTACATCGCTGGACTCCCATGTGGCTGATGGTGATTAGAGTCCTGACTTGAGGGCTTGAAACACTCGCCAGGCATGTGTGCATGCGTGTCTAAAATCCTGAGAAGAGAATGAAGGAGAAGGGATTGTGATATGGCCGTCCCCGGAGGGGAGTGGTGGTGGTGGTGTGGTGCATGATTTTTTGCTTCTGTCTCTCTGTTTCTCGCCATCTCTCTGGTAAGTACACATACCCTATAGTGAAAATCTCTCAAAAAAAAAAAAAACCCAGAAAGACAAACAAAACAAAACAAAACAAAACAAACTATAGTCTTGAGTGAGAACCATTTCTGGGATGAAGATTAGGAAATTCAGAATCTTTAACTACCATGCCACCTGCTGGCCCTGTAGCCTATTTTAAGTTTTATGGGTATGTACCTTTTCTGATAGACTGAATAAGTTCTTCAGAATTTCGTGTATGTAGTAACTTTCAGAATTATATGTCAGGAATAGAATTTGATTGCTTATAGATTTAGTCTTCACATATTTATACATGTGACTAAAAAATCAGTTATTTAAAATTGAAAGTGAGTATAGCTCATCCTATTTAGCCCCTTGATAGAACATCAGTCTCAAAGATTTGGTGCTTCCATCCCATTTTATTGTGTAGGAAGAGGTCATGGGTCACTTAGTCTTTGTCAATTTCTCCTTTTTAATGGAAGAGAATAATACTCCCCAAGTATAAAGAAAGGAGCACATGAAAGAAGATACAAACCTTTGGTGTCATGGTCTTAACTCTTTTTTGAAGAGGTTTTTAATATAGAGTGCGTATGCTCACCAGAAAGACAGAGACAGACAGACAAAACGTGAGAAATCACCCCCCAGGGAAGATGGCCATACCGCAATCCCTTCTCCTATTATTCTCCTCTCAGGATCTTGGGCATACACACATGGGCCCTGCGTGAGTTTAAGTAACCGGGTTCAGGACTCAAACCGCGGTCAGCTACCTGGGAGTCCAGCAATATAGCCATTGCGCCAACTGCTGACCATCATGGTCTTACCTTTAACTCATACTTACAGAGTTTATGTAAAGTCTAGGAAGGACTTAGGAATAGAGTAGAACAACTTATTAGATAGTAAAGAACTGAAATAAAACAAAAAGGAAAAATTAATTTGAATAGCATCCTTATGTATAAGCCTATCAGAGATTGTATTCTTTGAATATATAAAATCGGTGAAATGGTAATTTAGACTTTATTGAAAACTTCCTTAACTATTTGAAATTGTGATATTACCTAACTGTGTCCATTGACTTTGGAAAGTATTTATGTGTAGAGACATTTATGATAATATACATTACATAAAGAAATAAGAAATGCTTCTGCTTTATAAGGTCTCATATTCTAAGATTACAGTTTTTCATTAATTTTTATTGAATATATGGGGAGAAGCATGGGCAGACATTAGTTAAATAATCACATAAATAAATAAAATGACAAGTTCTGAAAAGTAGAGATTTATGGTGCTTTAGAGGCATTTCATGGAGGGATTTGATGTCGTCATGGTCCTCAGGGAAATTTTCCTATGGATGTGATGATGAGTTGAGCTCTGAATAAAAACTAAGAGTTACTATGGAGAGAACAGAGAGAATTGTGTTTCTTCTGTTTGGAATTATTCTTATATTTCATACTGTACAATATATGAGGGGTTTATTAAAAAGTTCATGGAAAATTCATATTATGAAAAAACTACACATAAATTTCAACATTTTTTAACACCAAAATAAACTTGTATTTTAATTCTATCTTTTTCAAAACATTTGAAGTTCCCTTGTATTTACTGTCACATCTTTTACAGAAAGCACTTGCTAACCAGTGGTGTAGAGCAGTGGTTCTCCTCAATAACTGCTTAGTTGAATCACGAGGGAGTTCAGAAATTATCAGTGACTCTATAGCAGATCCAGATCCTATAAACATCAGAATCTCAGGAAGGTGACCCTGGCATCATTGTGCTTTAAAAGTTCTCCAGGTAATTACTATGGGCAGTCAGGTGTGAAACCACTGGTCTAATGGACTATCCTCTTCCTAGCTATGTCTCAGAACATATAGATAGTCACTGTATTAGTCTGCTATTGTGTTGCTTACAGAAATACCCGAGACTACATGATTTATAAAGAATAGAGGTTTATTTGATTCACAATTCTGGTGCTGAAAAGTTCAAAGATGGAGGCTGGCTTCAGGCCATCTATGTCACATCATAGTTAATAGAAACAGAAAGGAAGGTGAGCGCATGCAGAAAAACAAGTGGGGGCTGCCATATTCCTTTTATAACAAGAAAAGGCAGAAGTAGCCCCTTCTCGACAGAACTAGAACTCACTTAGTTCCATGCAAGATAACTAATATATCCATGAGACCATACCTCCATGATAATTACCACCCACTAAACATCATCTCTTAAAAGTCTCACTACCAGCCAATGCCATTAGGCTGTGAACCAAATTATAAAACATTAACCTGTAGGAGACAAATCATTATCAGAACCAAAGGCAAAGGTTGAAGTTCAGATCTTAAGATATCCATAGCATATTCTTGCATGATCTCTGCATTGTTGTCACTACTAAGACACAATTCTCAGAACTACTTTTTGTTGTTCTCAACTCAAAACAGCCCCCAAACCAGTATATGCTTTCACAGCTCCCTTTACCTCTCATTACATTTGTTTTCAAGAGTTATCATTGCTTCCTTCTTCCAACAGCCATGTGGCTTCATACTGGGCTGTCTAACCCATAAGACCAATATGTGATCTACAAGCATATATCCTTATTCTTTTCTTTCAGGAAAAGAATGGCTCTGCAGACTCACACAGGGGCCACCACATACCTGTTTCTTGCCACCAGCCCTAGGGCATCATCTGGGATCTGCACATTGGTCATACTCTCTCCTTTATTTTTAACTTCTCCCTCTTGGTATCCTCTTTTCTAACAACATAGAAATCTGCAAAATTCTACCACCCCCCCCCAGATAGAAAACAAACAAACAAACAAACAAACAAACAAAAAACTACCTCTAGCAACTACTCAGCCTTCTCCATTTATCATCCTAAAACCATCTCCCCACACACTCAAGAGTGATTTATTTAAAAACACAAATATTACCATGTCAGTTTATGCCTAAAAGCTACCAATGTCTTAAAGTTTACTATAGGGTATGTGTGCCTGCTGGGGAGGGAGAAGGAGGAGGAGAGAAACTGAATAATCACCCTGTGTTGGGGATGGCCTCACTGCAGTCCCTTCTCCTGTATTTTTCTCTTGGGATTTTGGGTACTCACACATGTACCTGGTGTGATTTTTAAGCCAATGAGTCTGGGACTTGAACTACGCAAGTGGCCATGTGGGATCCAGTTATTTTAACTTCCACACTACCTGCTGATCCCCTATCAAAGTCTTTTTATCATACAAGATAATGCTGAAGCTCCTTAACACAGATTCTCTAAAATGTATACCTTTCTTCTCTGGCATCATGCACTTAATACTCGTACTATACTTCAAGTAATGAGTTCCTCTACTTGTAGAGTCCTCTACTTGTAGAGTCCTGTACTTGTAGAGTCCTCTACTTGTAGAGTCTTCTACCTAGAATTCCTTTCTTTTCCTTGCTATTTCCTTTACTTATTTCAGTCATACTTTTAGCTAGTTTGTATACTTAAAGACTCATACCCCTCAGGTATGGTTAAATGTCTATCACTGTATGTCCATAATAGCCTGTGCATTTTAACATTATTTAGATCATCATTCAGTAGTTAAGAATATTTGATAATCACAAAGATGTGCATTTAAATGACCACTTTACCATTTATCAACTCTCTTACTTGGGAAAATCCTGTAACCTTTTTAAGTCCTTAGTTTCTTTATATGTATAATGGAGATTCACCTTACTGTTTTGGCATTAAGAACTAGTGCAGTAGGGCTTGCCCTGTAGTGTTATGGTTAAGTGCTGCAAAGAGGAAGCTGGATTTCATATGACTGATCAAGGTTCAAGTCCCAACCCTGGTGACTTGGAAAGTATGTTTGGCACATGAGCTCAGGATCTTGACAGGATGGAGAATTAGAGGAAATAGGATTATGGAGTGACCAAGTCATGTTGAGTTTGCTTTCTCTCTCTGTCCTCTTGCATACATGTTAAAAAACAAACAAACAAAATAATTAAAGAGATAAAATCCTTAGGCTATAAACTGGTGCAGGGCAAGAATCCAATAAAACTGTAGTTGCTGCTATTAATGTTTGTCGTTGATTTTAAAGTTAGAATACAAAACTCTGATGGATGTATTCAATAACTTTTCTTCAAAAGTCTTTTGCAAAGAAATCTGTGTATTTTTTATATTAAGATAGTTTTTTCAGTGCTTACAAATACTATTCCTTATAAGAAGAAATTATGTTGATACATAATAATATGACAAGGAAAAAGTCTTATAATGACTTTCCAATGAAAAGATAGAGCATAATTTAACTCACAATAAATGAACATCTCAAATATATATTTTGTAATTTCTTAATTGGTAAAAACATGAATACCATAAACCAGGAATGACTTTTTCTGGGAATTAAGACAAGATTCCTTATAACTAAATCATTATGAACTATCCACTGCCCAAACAGTAGTAGATCCTGCTTTTATTTTTATTCAGAGCATGATGATGTAAAAATATAAAACATGTTATTTTACAAAAACTTCTACAAGAACTTGTGTTTTTCCAATGACTTGTATTAATGTTCTGTTCAATTCAAAAGACAAAATTTCTTTATTGTAAGTATGTTCATTATATTAAAGAAAATAAATGCGACAATTATAAAAGTGCCTGCTAGGCTACTTCGTTTGAACCCTCTAATTACAGCATATTTTTCAGCAGTCTGTAAAGAGGATCAAACAAACATATTCATGATAAGTTCTGTACTCAACATACAGATAAAGATTTATTTTCTTCAGTCTTAATACTGTGATAATTTTGATCACATTTCTACTTAAATTTTTTGTTTCTTTTCAAAACATATCTTTTTTGCATTCAATTACTGAATATCATTAGAATATGCAAAATGAATTTTCCCAACCTGAATCACTGTATATTAGTCCTCTCAAAGATATTACCATATACAGTATCATAAACAATAATTTTCCATTTTGTGTCCTTTAAATGTTTGACTTCTATTTTTTTCTGCTTGATTCCCTCCCCCACCCTTCCCCATTTCCCATCATCCTCCCACACTGTCTCCGTTATCTATATTTGCTCACTACCATGACTTTTTTTTTTTTTTTGTAGAGAAATTTTTGCTATAGGACACATGCATTCACCATAGAGACAGAGAGACAAAAAGCAAGAAATCACCCCCCAGAGGAGATGACCATGCCACAATCCCTTCTTCTCTTAATCTCCTCTCAGGATTTTGAGCAGCATGCATACTTGCCTGGAGTGAGTTTTATGCCACTGGGTTTGGGACTTGAACTATGGTCAACTATGACGGAGTCCAGTGACATAACCATTATACCATCTGGTGGTCCCACTCACCATGCTCTCCAGTCTTTCACTTTGTGCATAAAATGTAGACATTTGGTATATATTAAGTAGGGTTATACAATGCTTTTCTTTCATAGTCTGGCTTGTTCTGCTTAGCAGTAAATCTTTTATATTTGTCTACTTTCTATCAAATGACATAGACTCATTTTTTTTATGGCTGAGTAGTATTCCATGGTATATATGTGCCACATTTTTTCAATCCATCATCTATTCATGGACGTTTAGGTTGGTGCCATGTCTTAGAAATTGTGAATAATGCTGCAATAAACATAACATGTGGAAGTTTTTTTTCCAACTGAGCGTATTGTTATCCTTTGGGTAGATATCCAGGTGTAGAATTGCAGAATTATTTGGTAATTCTATTTGCAGGTCTTTGAGGACTCTCCATATTGTTCTCCCCAGTGGCTGTACTAATATACATTCCTATCAACAGTGTAGGAGAGAGTTCCTTTTTCACCACAGCCTCTTCAGAATTTGCCATTTTTAGTTTTAAAAATCTTAGCTATTCTTTTTTTGGAGAGGTTTTTCGCTATAGGGCGTGTGTGCTCGCCAGATAGAGAGAGACATAGAGACAGAAAGCGAGAAATCACCCCCCAGGGGGGATGGTCACGCCGCAATCCCTTCTCCTCCATTCTCCTCTCGGGATCTTGGGCACACACGCACATGCGCCCAGTGTGAGTTTTAAGCCACCGGGTCCCGGATACGAACCGAGTCCAGTGACATAGCCATTATGCTAACTGCTGGTTCCCAAATCTTAGCTATAACAATAGGTGGCAACCCATTGGGGTTTTGATTTGCATCACTCTTATGATAAGGAATGTTAAGCATTTTTTCATGTTAAGCTATTCATATGTTTTTCCTTAGAGATTTGTCTGTTCAGCTCATTTGCCCATCTTTTAATTAGGTTGATCTTTTTTTCCCCTTGATTTCCATGTATATTTTGGCTATGAATCCCTTATCATAGGCATAATTTGCATAGTCACTATATACAAATATATTCTCCCATTGTGAGAATTGTTGATTCACTCTAATTATTGTTCTGTGGTACAGAAGTTTTTTAAACTGATATAATCCCACTTGTCTATTTTGGGGATTATTGCCTACACTTTGGGAATTTCTTTGGGAATTATTTTATTTAACTTTATGTATTTATTTATTTTAATTTGACCAGAGAGAAACAGAGTGAGCAAGTGAGAGGGAGAGAGAGAGAGAAAGTGAGAAAACAAGCTGCTAGTTCCGGGACTTGAACCATCGTCAGCCATTTGGGACTTCAGTGCCCTTAACCACCATGCCACCAGGTGGTCCTACACTTTGGGAATCTTATTTAAGAATTATTTGCCTACTCTGATGTCTCTGAGAGTTTCCTCTGTGTTATCCACCAGTAGTTTTATAGTTTGGGTCTTAGGTCTAGATCTTTGATCCATTTTGAGTTGATTTTTGTTAGTGGTGAGAGATAAGGGTCCAATTTCTTCTTTATGCAGGTAGATACCCAGTTTTTCCAGCACAATTTTCTGAAGAGATCTTCTTTTCCCTACTGAATTGTTGGGTGTATTTTGTCAAAAATCACCTGGGTGTATGTTTTGGAGTTCATTTCTGGAGTCTACTCTCTTCTGTTGGTCTACATGCCCATTTTTATACTAGTACCATGTTATTTTGATTATCATGGCTTTGCAATATATTTTGGGATCAGGGAGTATGATGCCTCCTCCTCTACTCTTCTTGTGCAGTATTTTCAATATAGGATCTTTTATAATTCTAGACAAATTCTATGATTATTTTCTAAATCTGTAAAGACTATCTCTGGTAATTTGATTGGGATTACATTAAATTTGTAGGTTAATTTGGGTAGAATTGACATTTTGATTGTATTGATTCTTCTAATTCAGGAACATGGGATGTCCTTCCACATTTTTATATAATTTTCAATTTCTTTTTTTAAGTTTTTCACAGTTTTCTTTGTAGAGGTTTTTGACTTCTTGGTTAGATTTATTCCCAGGTATCTTGTTTCTTTTTTGGCTATCCTAAATGGGATTGCTTTCTTCTTTTCTATCTCAGGCAGTTCACTGTTGGTGTATAAAAATGCTACTGATTTTTGTATGTTGATTTTGTATTCTGCCCCTGTACTACTATATTCATTTATTACTTCCAGGTGGTTTGTGTGTGTGTGTGTGTGTGTGTGTATTCTTTTGGATTTTCTATATTCATAATCATGTCATTTGCAAATAGAGATAATTTCACTCCTTTCCCTATTTGAATTTTTTTATTTTACTCTCATGTCCAGTTGCACTGGCTAGGACTATATTGAAAAGAAGTGAAGAAAGTGGGCAACCTTCTATTGTTCCAGCTTTCAGCTCTTTCCTATTCGGTATGATGTTGGCTATGTTTTATTATTGTTATTTTTTTTAGAAAGAGATTTTTGCTATAGGATGCATGTGCTCACCAGAGAGACAGGGGCAGAGTCAGAAAGACAGAAAAGTGAGAAATCACCCCTTGAGGGGATGGCCATGCCACAATCCCTTCTCCTCCATTCTTCTGTCAGGACTTTGGGCACACATGCATATGTGCCCAGAATGAGTTTTAAGCTGCCAGGTCTGGGACTAGAACTGCAGTTGACTATGTGGGAGTCCAGCAATAAAACCATTATGTCATTTGCTGGTCCCAGCTATGGGTTTTTCATATATAGCTTTTTTGGTATTGAGGAATGATCCTTCTATGCTGATTTTGCTGAGAGTCTTAATCATGAAGGACTGTCATATTTTATCAAATGCTGTTTCTGGATCAATTGATATGAACATGTGGTATTTATCTTTCCTTCTATTGATGTTATCTATTACACTTACCGTTTTGTGTTCAAAGGTGTTGAACCACACTTGCATCCCTGGAATAAACTTAACCTTATCGTGGTGTATAATCTTTTTAATGTGTTGTTGGATATGATTTACTAGTATCTTCTTGAGAGTTTTTGCATCCATATTCATCAGAGATTTTGGTCAGTAGTTTTATTTATTTATTTATTTATTTATTTATTTATTTATTGTTATGTCTTTATCTGGTTTTAGAATGAGGGTAATGGAGACTTCTTAGAACTAATTTGGGAAGGTTCCTTTCTTTTGGATCTTTAGAAATAGTTTGAGTAGAATGGGGGTTAGCTATTCTTTAAAAATTTTGTAGAATTCAGAAGTGAAACCATTGGGACCTAAACTTCTCTTTGTCGGGAGGCTATTTATTATTGATTCACTCTCATTGCTTGTTACTGGTTTCTTTGGGTTTTATGTCTTTCTGATTCAGTCTTGGTAGATTATATGTGTCCAGAAATTTGTCCACCTCATCCATGTGGTCTTGTTTGTTGGCATATTATAGATGTTTGTAGTATTCTCTAATAATCTTTAGTATTTTTGTTATTTCCATTGTAATATTGCCTACTTCATTGCTAATTAGAATTATCTGGTTACTTTCTCTATTCTTAATTAATCTAACTAACAGTGTGCCAATTTTGTTTATCTTGTCAAAGAATCAGCCTTTGGTTTTATTTATTTTCTATATAGTTTATTTATTTTTTATTTCATTTATATCTGCTCAAATATTTATGATCTCTTTTTGACTTTTTTTTTGGGGGGGTGAGGCTTTTTTTGTTGTTGTTTTTCTATTTCCTTGAGATATGTAATTAGGTTGTCTGTTTGCCTGCTTTCCATCTTTTTCTTATATGCACTAATTACTATGAAGTTTCCTATTATGATTTCTTTTGCTGTATCCCATAGGTTATGAAAGCTTATGTGCTTGTTTTCACTGGTTTCAATGAATCTTTTGATTTCAGTATTAATTTCTTCAGTGATTGTGAAGTCATTCAGGAGTAGGTTGTTTAGTTTCCATGTATTTGTGTATCTTCAAGGTTTTTTTCTGCAGTTAACTTCAAGTTTAATTCCATCATGATTGGAAAAGATGCTAGATATAGTTTCTATCCATTTGAATTTTTTAAAGGCTTGTTTTGCACCCTATCATGTGGTCAGTCTTCAAAAAGGTTTCATGGGGTGAGAAAAATGTATATCTTGTGGTTGTTAAATGGAAAGTTCTACAGGTGTCGGTCAAGTCCATTCAATTTATGGTTTAGATCCTGTATCTCTTTGCTTATATTTTTGTCTAGACGATCTGTCCAGATGAGACAGTGGAGTGTTGATTTCTCCAACAATTATTGTATTACAGTCTGTCTTTCCTTTTAGATCAAGCAGTCTATTTTTCATGTATTTGAATGCGCCAGTGTTGGGTGCATAGATATATTTATGAGTGAGATCTTTTTGGTGAATTAACCTTTTTGATAGTATATAGTGTCCTTCTTTTTCACTTCTTATGTTTTTTTTAATTTTGTCTTAAAATGTATTTTGTCTGATATCAGTATTGCAACTTCAACCTTTTTTTGATTTTCATTCATTTGGAATATCTTTTTCAAGCCCTTCACTTTCCAACCATGTTTGTCTTTATCAGTGAAGTGCATTTATCGTAGCCAACATGTAGAGGGATCATTTTATTTTAATCTAGACAGTCAGTCTGTGACTTTTTATTGGAGCATTTAATCTATTAACATTTTATGTTGTTATTGTTATTTGTGGACATGTCCTTGCCATTTTGTTAGCCATTTTCTTGGTTGTTTTTGTTCTCTTATTTCTGTTTGTTCCTCTTTAGTTTTCCTGGTATTGTACTCCCTTTAGTACTACTTGAAGAGCTTGGTGAATTCTTTCTGTTTTTGTTTACCTGAAAATGATTTTATTTATTCTTTTCATATGAAAGAAAGTCTTGCTGTGTATTCTTGGTTGAAATTGTTTTTCTTTCAGCATTTTGAATATATCTTCCCATTCTTTCCTTGCTTGCATTGTTTCACTTAAGGCATTTGATGCTAGTCTAACTGGATAATCTTTGTAAGTAATTTGATGTTTCTTGCAATTTTTAGAATATTTTCTTTATCTGTGATTTTGATCAATCTGGCTATGGTACGTGGAAAGGATCTTCTTAGGTTGATTCTATTTTATGTTTTTTATTATTAGTAGTAGTATTCTATTTATTGGGTCTGGGTGTTTGAATGGTTCTCTAGGTTGGCAAAAATGTTCTGGAAGTATTTCATGGAATAGATTTTTGATGCCTTTATTAGAGTACTCACCTTCTGGAATACCAAATATTCAGATGTTTGGGCATTTAATAGTATATCTAGTGTTTAGTGTTATTCTCATTTATGGGGGGCTATTTTTTCATTCTTTTTGGTGATTTTTGTCTAGATCAGATGTTACTTCCTTCGGTATTTGCAGTCAATTCTAGGCCATGCACTTGCAGGCAAGTGTTCCTTGGGCAAGTAACAAACACTGCCTCACATTGCTCATCTCTGAAATAGGGATAATAGTATCTACTTCAGGAAGGTTTAGATGAACATTTAATGAGAAATCACAAAGACACAAAATACTTAATAGAGTGCCTGGACACATTAATAGCGTTCCCTTACAGAGTACCCACTGACTTCCAGGCAGTTTGATAGGCATTTTACATACATTATTGCTTTTCATTCTTTAACAACCCTATGTGGTAGGTACTGTTACCATCTTCTTTTACCAGATGAGAAGACACCTATAAACCACAGTTCTGATTATTTCATAAGACAATAGGACCAGATAAATAAGGATTAGCACTAACCTCTCCAGGGGGATCAGCAAGGAAAATAAACGCTAATGCCCTAAGAAGCATGTAAAGAACTAGCTTCTTCCCTATTACAACTAGAAAGTTTTAATCCATTGGATAATTAAGAAAACTAGTTGCTCAAATAGTTTCCTGTATTCTGTTGTTCAGTGGAGAAATCTAAATAGAAAGTAAATATAGACCTGAATCCTGTTAAATTATTTCCTGCCTTTTGTCTTGCCTTACCCGCTGGTCATGTGTTCTATTTTCCCAAGTTACTGGGCTCTGAATTCCCACTGTAAGGAAATTAGACCACAGAGGTTTGACAGGATCATTCATTTTGAAGGAAATATGATACAATATCTAAGTTTGGGTAGCAGGTAATTTATTAAGATATTAATTTACTTTTTTGTTTTGCTGCTGTTGATTAACCCAAAAGATTGAAACCACATTTTGTAAATTATATTCTCTATTTTGTCTTTTTTTTCCTATAGTATATATGCACTTTCCGAAGAGAGAGAGAGAAGGAGGCGGGGAGTGAAAAATCACCTCCTAGAGAGATAGACAGAAGAGAGGGAAACTGAGAAATCAACCTCCAGTGACCCTTTCTTTTCCATTCCCTTCTCAGGATTTTGGGCAAGCACACACATACCTGGGATGTTTTTGAAGCCACTGGGATTTGAAATTGCAAAGTTGGGCATGTGGTATTTAGTTTCCTTAACCATCATGCCACAGCCTGGACCTGTTTTTTTCTTGTTATGTCTCTTGCCTACCTTCTAAGAAGATTGCCAAACCTTGCATACCTTACCACAGGGTAGCCAAGCTTGCAGGGCTAAAGCAGAAGTGGCCCAAAGAGAACTTCTTTTCTTTATTGAAGTTTTCCAAAAGCCTCGAGCTATGAAGACAAAAAAGAAGCCACTGCACTTGGTGTGAGAGTAAGGATTAAAGGTGGGGACAAGTGTGGCATTAGCAGCAAGAGAAAAAGAAAAATTAACCTTAAGTTAAGGAAGGGCTGGTCTGTGGGACCTACAAGTAAAGAGATCAATAAGCTTCCCCCTTGCAGAGCTCCCAGGAAGGGATTGGGTCTCCATGGAAAATGAAAGCAAAGTGGCCAAACAAGGTTCTATCCAGAGCACCTGAGCTCACTATGATCCCACGTACTGGGTGACACAACAGCCTTACCACCAGCAGATTCCAAAGGATTGTCTGGGAGCATAAGAGCAGGCATATGAGGGGCTCAGCTAAGGGGTTTGGAAAGGTGGGGAAGGCTTTTTATCCCTCTCTTTTTTTGGTTACAACAACGAATGAGAGTCATGGATGTTAAAAACACCCTAAGATATTCAGGGTAATTCTACATCACAAGAAGCGTCCCATACAAAAAGTCCTAGTACACCTCTTTTAAGAGAAACTGAGAGAAAATGGACATCAAAGAACAAGCGAATTTAACTAATACACCAAAGGTCATCCCTAAATACTAAGTTCTGTGCACCACACCCAGGAACTTGGCTCCCTAACTCAGCTGAGAGAGAAAGCCCTGTTACGGCTGTTATGAGATTGAGTTTTCTTCAAACTGGTGGGATGGGGGCTCAGAATTGGATTTAGGTTGATTTAAAATATATACAGAATGAGACTTTTCTTGTTCAATGGCACTCATTGAGAAGACTAATATTCCCTATAACTATTTGAGTTTAAGACTATAGTGTCGGGGCTGGCAAATGGCATGGTGGTTAAAGGTGCTGGACTCCCACATGGCCGACCATGGTTCAAGTCTCGGACCTGGTGGCTTGCTTGCTCGCTCCCTCTCTCTCTCTCTCTCGGAGCAACCTGGAAAATGACAATAATAATAAATAAAGTTAAATAAAAATAATTCTTTAAAAAAAAAAGACTATAGTGTCAGGGGCTTTCTGAAAGCATGCTTAGCTCTCAGCCTGTCTTGAATATGCTCCTGAGTATGTACTGGCTTTATGTACTCACTGTAGTGGTTCCAAAGATGGCTTTACAGATTGCATCTTTGTCCCACTGTGATAAAGATGAATCTGAGCCGTCCTTTCCTCAAGGGAACACCTCATATTTCTGCATTCTTATCTTTTTTTTAAATGTGAAAATGGCAGCAGTAATTATGTTTTATAAGTTCTATTTTAAGCTATTTATTTATAATCAATAAAATCTGCTTAAGCATCTGTATATGCATCCATCCCACCTAAATGTTTTTTTTTACATGTCACAACAAGATTGGCAAGAAAGGACTTTCGTAATGCTATATAAAGTGACACAAATTATTGGTTTCATGAGAAATGTCCACACATTACTTTCAAAACCAAGTAAACAATATTTAAAAAATAGAATTAGAAAGATACTTAAAATATTTTCAATTTTAGTATAAAAATAGAGTTTTGGAAAGGAATAAAACACTCTCTCTGTAGTCCCTTTCTCTAAAAATGAAAAATAAAACCATTATATGATGTGATTAATCTTTATACCTCTTTGCTAAAAAGAAGGAGAAATATGATCCCTTTTGTGCACGGGAGAAACAGCACAGGGAGTCCAGATTTCTTGCCTGTGGGCAGTGATCAGTCAAAATTCCACATGGGGATTAGGACAACTAAATGCCATTCTCTTAGGAGCACTATGCCATTTAAAAAAGACATTCAAAACTTGCTATGCACTAGGCACTATGCTTTAAGTATTCATCTCATTTAAATCTTACTGTGATCCTAAGAGATAGGATCTGTTTAACAGTTAAAGTTGTGAAGGACAAAAACATTAAGTTGCTTACACAAAATCACCCAACCAATCAGACTGACAGACTTTCAACCAGGGTTGTCTATGAAACCCAGCCATGAACTCCAAAGCTCTCCAAGGAATCCTCTTTCTCTCTTCACTCCTCACATAGTAAAGAGATTTCATGCATGTCTGCATAGTTATTCCTAGTGGCCATCAAGCACTCTCCCAGTGCCAAATTAAAATATAAACTCTCAGGACTACTTTAAATTTCCTTGAAATGTTATGATGATAGATGAGAGTCCAGGCTATCTCTTCCATACTACCCTACCCTGTCATTAATACTAATCATACCTTAATCTGACAATTTATTTACTATAACTTCTCTACCAGACTACAAGGCTCTGAGGACAGAAAAAGTGTACTTCTCCATTTGCCACCAGCCTTAACATTGCATGTGGTAGGCTCTCAATAAACCTTTGCTGAATGAACGACTGAGGGCAGCCTTGTGAGCTACAGGAAGCATGGCAGCACGGTGGCACCATGTGCCACCAAAGCAGTAAGACTTCATTGTCAACTACCGAATCATGATTGCCTTGAGGGGAACCTGTGATCCAAGAAGACAAAATGACTAGAAATAATAGCAACTGAAACCCCACATCTTGGTAAAGCCTTTCCAGACTCATCACAGGAGAACTGATAGCTTCTCTTTATTCCACTCCAGGCATAATTTTTCTCAGCTGGCTTTCCCCATCTTACTTTTGTCTTACGTGATATATATTTATCTTTGTAACCCTGATATCCCATAGAGCACATATACATTCACTCTTTCTTTCTCTCCTGTCCAGTGCACTGAGCATTGACCTACAACTACTGTCAGTTTGTTCCTCTTTTTATGATTAATTAGGGCTACCCCTTACCTATAGTATTTATCCACAACCAAGCTTCAATTCATATTCCAAATTTATTTCCCACTACCCTTTCCTTCACACATTTTAGTGCTATCTGAAGAGAACTGCTGATGTCATGAGTCTGGCCTAAAGGAAATGGTGTTACTCTGAAAACCAGAGTTCTGCTTTTCTCACAAAGCTAGCTATGAAATTTAGGCAAGTTATTCTATTTGGGTTCTAGTTGTCTTATATGAAAGTTCAGAACTTTCACATGATTTCTAGAACTGAGCTCTCAGCCTACTAACAATACTTAAATATGAGAGGACTTCAAGAAGTTTATAGAAGTAGATTTAAAGTACAAATTAATTTTGGTGCAAAAAATTGTGATCTATGCATAATAATACTTATTTCTGAAGAACTCTGAAGAAGGTCATGGAAAATGTATATTATGAAAAAAACTATACATGATTTCAAAATTTTTTGCACCAAAATAAACTTATACTTTAATTCTATTTTTCACAAGCTTTTTGGAGTCTTCACACAATGTCCTCTAGTTTTATACTTGTTGTTTCAAATGACAAGATTTTATTCTTTTTTTAAGGCTAAATCATATTGCATTGTGTATGTCCACTACATTCTCTTTATTCATTTATTCATTGAAGGATACTTATGTTGATCCCAAATATTGGCTATAGCAAATGTTGCAATAAAACTTCATTTGAGGAAAGTGCAAGTTGGGATTTCAGAGTTTCCTTTTTCATGTCAATTTTAAAATTTTTGCCAGAGGTTGAGTGTGCTTGAGAGAAAGAGAAAGAGAGAGAGAGATTTGGAGGCACTCCCTGATGGGTTGTGGTCATGCCACAATCCCCTCTCCATTTCTCCATCCTGTTGTGGATTTTAGTTTTGAATGCACATGCATCTGGCATGGTTTTGGCCCAAACTGCTTGGGCCAGGATCTGAATGTGCAGTGGCCATGTGAGATCTGGCCCCTTTTCCCACTAGACCAGGGGACAGCCCTCCTCACATGCATCTGACATGAGTTTTAAGCCACCAGGTCCGAGACTCAAACCTCAGTCAACCACATGGAAGACCAGTGACGTAATCATTACGCCAGCTACTGGTCCCCCAGACCCAAAACAATCTTAACAAAGAAGTACAAAGTTGGCAAACTCACATGTTCTGATTTCAAAACAAGGCTACAATAATAAAGACTATGTAGTTAGTGCTGGCATAGAGATGGACATATAAACCAACGGAGCAGAATTAGAAATCCATGCATAAACTCAAATACTTAGGGTTAATTTTTTTTTTTAGAATTTTTTTTTTGCTGTAGGATATGTGCACTTGCCACAGAGACAGAGAGAGTGAAAGTAAGAAATCCCCCAGGGGGGATACCATATCTCAATCCCCTCTCCTTCATTTTCCTCTTGGGATTTTGGGTACATATGCACACACGCCCAGTGTGTTTCTGGCGTCTGGGTCTGGGACTTGAACTGCAGTTAGCCACGTAGAGTCCAGCACTGTAACCACTATGCAACCTGCTTGCCCCTCCTGTGACTTTAATGAAAGGAAACATTTAAGGAGAACTCTGGTAATAGTCTGTCATCCTGGTATTCTGAATTGCTTAACTATTGGGATAGTCTGGCTTTAGGTCCTAGAAATAAAGTGGAAAATTGACACTCTGTTAGGAAAATGAGGAGTTTAGCTTATATTATAGCTTACAAAGAGGATCTGTCTTTGTATAGAATGGCGTACTCTGGTTCTTAGAAGCAGGGCTTTTCTTTAATACCTTGAATTTATTCAATAGCCTCTACACAGACT
Source organism: Tupaia belangeri chinensis (assembly GCF_000334495.1). Taxonomy (NCBI): domain Eukaryota; kingdom Metazoa; phylum Chordata; class Mammalia; order Scandentia; family Tupaiidae; genus Tupaia; species Tupaia belangeri. The sequence continues at coordinate 2,940,968 of NW_006159550.1, read as the reverse complement.
TTCTTGGGACTCTGGAGAACTGAAGGCAAGAACATGTAAGAGATCACTTTATCTTTGCTTTGTGATAGGAAAACCACAGAAGACTATTAAAAACCTAAAAACTAGCATGTACACTCATAGTGAGGCTGTTACTGAAAGAAGTGCCCCCTTCTGATTTGCTTTGTACAGATGGAAAAAATGAATTGTGTGGCAAATAATACTTGTTTCTAGGACTCATATTGGGGAAATCAGGAAGAAACAAGACTCAAAAAAAATTATTACAACACTAACATGGGAAAGTCAATTAACTTTTTTTGAACCTTGTTTTTTCCCACATCTCCAACAGATTTATTTTATAAAGAAATGGATTTCATGAAAAAAAAAAAAAGCAACAAACCGTAAAAACCTGGGCAGAGAAGTATGGGACCGAAAACAAATACAAATGGAAGCTGTTTTGTTAATTGTTTTATAACCACAACAAACTAGTACAGAGAATGCTCCGTACAAAACACAATAAAGGTTCAAAGATCGAGGCATTCCCTTCATGAGGATGAAGATGTCCATCTCTGGTATTTGGAATTCAGGCTGCAGCCCTTGTTTCTTGATGGATCACTGGAGGTGTGGCATAGTCTATGCCCTCAGCCAGAGTTGGCCCAGGTAGAAGTACGTGGGGTGTTTGGTTTCCTATATTGAGTAACTGCCGAAGTTCTCTCCCTCAACCCCAATGCAGTGCCAGATGGGGTTGTACGTTTCATCCAACTCCTTGATATGGACCACAATGTTCTTTTCATGCCATATGAGGAAACTTCAAAAAGTTTGTGAAAAATGGAACTATAGTACAAGCTTACGTTGGTGCAAAAATTTTTATTTCTTTTTATTTCTTTTTTTGGAGAGATTTTTGCTATAGGGCGCATGTGCTCGCCAGAGAGAGACAGACAGAGAGACAGAAAGTGAGAAATAATCCCCCCCCCCCCAGGGGGATGGCCACGCCACAATCCCTTCTCCTCCGTTCTCCTCTCGGTATCTTGGGCACACACACACACGTGCCCGGCATGAGTTTTAAGCCACCGAACCGCGGTCGACTACATGGGAGTCCAGCGACATAGCCATTATGCTAACTGCTGGTCCCATATTGGTGCAAAATTTTTGAAATTCATTCCATTTTCTTGAAAATACATGTTTTCTACAAACTTTCTGAAGACCCTCCTCATGTTTCACCAGTGTTTGAGTAGCTCACTCTACTGAATCCTGTTGCGTTTCTTCTGATATGTCTGCGCTCTTGACTACATGGCCACCATAGAACAAGGACCAACTGGCTGTAACACGGGCTCCAGAAGAAGCTATCAGCATAGCTCTGGTCCAGTAGGAGCTGTGAACCTTAGTTTTTTAATCCATAAAATGAGAATTAAATTTTTGGACCAGTTTTTCTTTCCAGATTTCTTCTTTTTTTTTTTTTAATGGTTTCTGTTTTTTAAAATTTATTTTTCATTTCTTCCATAAGTCAGAGAGATAGAGGTAGGAGAGAGAGAGAGAGAGAGAGAGAGAGAGAGAGAGAGAACTCCCAACAGGATTCTAATGCCATGATCCACCCCAGCCTCAGCCAGACCTGGGTCATAGGCAGGCACATGGGGAGGCCTCTGGATGTGAACCTGGAACCTCTCAGTTCCAGGTTCATAAAGTGTCACTTTTTATTTCTGTGCTACTGTTCAATCTCTACATTCCAGAATTATTCTAAATATTAAGTATATGGAAGTGTCCTCTGAAAAGTACTAGTTGATATTCTGATGTAAATTGTATGTGTTTTATAAGAGCTATACTAAAACAATGTGTGTGGGTTGATAAAAGAAAAAAAAGCAAAAAACATTAAGACTGTTCAAAACAGTCCTTGAGCTAAACTGAATTATTTGTTCTCAAAGAAAGAAACAATTTCCCTTTAGCTTCAGTTATTACACTTTAGCCAATTTACTTCCCATTTGACTCTGGTAAGAATAAGATTAATAAGACTGCAGCATGACTAAAACGTTAATTCCCCCAGGATGTGGAGAAAAACCACTTGCATACAAATGTGTTTAACATTGATTTCCACATTATTTGTTTTGGCTAATTTCCTTTAAAATCACATGTATGTGTGGATTCAGGCACCTGTTGAAGAGAATATTAAGCATTGCCTTATTTTGTTCATTCATCTTTTCTTTATTACCTCATTCTAACTCTGTAAAATATAAACCATCACTTCTTCCTTTAAGCAGTAATTGGATAAACAAAGACAAAAAAGATCATAGACTCTTATGCTATCATTATATGACCAAAAGGGAATGACCTCCTTCTGAAGTCTTACATTCCCTTTCAACAAGTTTGACCTGAGAGAAATTTTAAAATATGAATACTAAATTGGTATTAAAAAATAATGTGTAACTGATAGACCTTACCACCAGAGGCATTAATGTCATGCCACTTTTAAGAGTTGAAAACTCTGATAAATTACTGAAATGGTTAAAAATGCATGCACAGTGGTCCTTCCCAGCCATACCTCCCAGTACACTCCTGTGATGTGTACTTTTGCTGCTGCCAAACCAGGCTGTTTCTCAAAGGAGCACACATTATTCTGTGGTTGGAGTTTTGCTTATAATATCCTCTATATTTAGAAAGCCCTCTAGTCACCTTTTACTGACAAAACCCCATCCATCCTTCAAAGCTCAGCTCACAAACCTCCTCATTCACATATCCTTCCTGATCCTGCCAACTCGATGTGATATTTATCTCCTCCGAGCCCTCCAAGCACTTTGTATGTACCTCTCTTATGGCACTTAGCTCATTTCGCCTTATGTTTTAGTTATTTGTGACCTCGATTTCTTTCCTCTGCTAGGCAGCTGGAGAGCAAGGACTATGTCTTCTTTATTCTTGAAACTCCTGAAAGTCAGTGCTCCTTTTTCCTCAAGAATGATCTTCTCTTTTTTTTTGGAGAGGTTTTTTGCTACAGGGCACATGCGCTCGCCAGACAGACAGAGAGAGTCATAGAGACAGAAAGCGAGAAATCACCCCCCGGGGGGGGGATGGTCACGCCGCAATCCCTTCTCCTCCATTCTCCTCTCGGGATCTTGGGCACACACGCACACGCGCCCGGCGTGAGTTTTAAGCCATCAGGTCCAGGACGCGAACCACGGTCGACTACATGGGAGTCCAGTGACATAGCCATTACGCTAACTGCTGGTTCCCAAGAATGATCTTCTTGAGGAGACTAAAGGCAGACTTGTGGTCAGGAAAGGGACTTTATTTCAAATTTCAGTTACTTTTTGGTGATATCGTCAATACAGAATATACTATTTTTAATAATGCAATTTATCTTGGTTCCAAGTAGAAGCATAAGACATTATGTAGTGAGTGAGGAGACATGTAGAGACTGTAGGCCATCCATGAGACACTAAGGAGGAGCAAGAAGAATGTCGGGGATTCTTGTGATCAGGAGGATGTGACTTGAAAGCTGAGCTGAATACTGAACTGAGGCTGTTGATATCCCATTACCTGTCTCTTCCATTCACTCTGAGATCTCCTGCAGGCATGGTAGACAGTTCTGAGACTCACTGACAAATTCTCACTCCAGCATCTGTGTCTCTCTGAGTCTCTGATCGAGGCCATACTTTCATATCACAGATTCTTGCTTACCTCATATAGGGGAGCTCAGAAATGCCAGAGATTTCATGCCCCCATGAGCACCCTCAAGGAATAGGGTATGTGGGAGAATGGTTAAATAGTCCATCCTTGGGCCAGCAGGTGGCATGATGGTTAAGGGCATTGGACTCCCACATGGCTGATTGCTATTTGAGTCCCAGATCTGGCGGCTTGCTTTCTCACGTTGTCTCTCTCTCTCTCTGGTCAAATTTAAATAAATAAATAAATAAATAAATAAATAAATCTTTTGAAATAAAAAAAAAAAATTCCACCCTCTCTATTCCTTGATAAGACACATACATATTGTATGTGATTTGTCAGAAAGTCCCAGGGGGATTGAGTCTCAGTAGACCAGAGGGTTAATCTAATCATTAACACATTCTTTATTAGCTTTTCTTCTTTCCTGATCTTCCTTTTATATCTCCGTAATTTGTGCTTCTGAGGATTCCACAACAAACAGTATCTTATTTTGGGTCAGCTCATCCTAAAATAGTCTGATCAAATAAATCTAAGGTCTTAGCAAAGAATAAATTACTTTTATTATAAAGCCCATTTTTTAAAAAATTTGCTACAGGGCACACATGCTCAGGAGAGAGAGAGAGAGAGAGAGAGAGAGAGAGAGAGAGAGAGAGAGCGCTGCTAGATCCGGGACTTGAACTGTGGCTGGTCATGGTCTAGCACCTTAACTGCCATGTCACCTGCTGGCCCCTAATGTTCAATCTTTATATTAATACTTTTTTTAAAAAAAGTGAGGAAAGCATATAGGCTCACCAGAGAAAGAGAAAAAGAGGGCAAAGCATTCAGCCCCGTGGAATGTCATTACATTGCAATCTTTTTTCTACCTTTCTCCATTCTTTACATTTGTACATTCTGTCAGGATTTGGGGCATGCACACATGTGTGTACACACACACACACACACACACACCTGGCATACTTTTTTAAGTTCCCAGACAGGGATTCGAACTGCAGTCAGCCATGTGGGATCCAGCTTCCAATGCATAGCATTTAACCTCTGAGTTATGAGGCCAGCCCTGTATTAATAATTTTGTAATGAGAACAGTTACAGGTATAAGAACCATAATAATTAGAAATGAGAAAAAACATGGCTCAGTATCATTTTAGAGAAGGAATGTGATAGAAAATACAGATGTAAGCTGTTTTGCTAATTGTTTTATAACTACGGCAAACTGGTACAGAGAATGCCCTGTACAAAGGTTCTCCTCATGAAGAGAACACCTTAGTCTCTGGTATTTGGAATCTAGGCTGCAGTCTTTGTTTCTTGATGGATCACTGGAGGTGTGGTATAGTCTGTGCCCTTAGCCACATTTGAGCAGAAGAATGGCTGTTGGCTCAGGTAGAAGTACATGGGGTATTTGGTTTCATGTATCGAGTAACTGCCAAAGTTTCCCCCAACTTTGATGCAGTGCCAGATGGAGTTATACATCTTGTCAAACTCCTTGATACGGGCCACAATGTTCTTTTCATGTCATATGAGGGGACTTCAAAAGGTGTGAAAAATTGAATTATGGTACAAACTTATTTTGGTGCAAAAAATTTTTGAAATTCATGCATATTTCAAAGAAGTAGGGGAGAATTTGTGCAATGATCACAGGATGGAATTGTAGGGGGATAATTTGGGGCTTTAGAGGAAAGTGATTGCACTGTACTTTATGCTTGAAAATCTAATATGTACTATATACTTCTCATATCTCCTGATGACTTTGGCGGTAATTAGAATAAGTAAAAAAACCTGTTATACATATACATTGTACATACCTGCCATGTCTGCTGTTCCACTGCCATTACAATGTGGAAAGTGAGTCTAGAAAGAGCACAGTAGACAAATTCTCACTGTCACCCTTTTGCACTGGCAAAGAGATTTACAGAACATAGCCTGTGATTCAACATTTAGGAGTTGATTTTTTAAAAAACTCACCACATTACATTCATTTCTCACACATGTTACAGGATAATATTTATATATTATACATTTTAATTTATATGTTCTCATTTTACTTATGCAAGCTATAGTTTTAGTTGACCCTAGGGGAAGGAAAAAAAAAAAAAACCCAGAAGCAAATGAATTCAAAAGTTTAACCCCTGAGGGGGTTGAAGGTATAAAAGAAGATATGAAGAAGCACTTAGGAGTCCTAAGTGATGAGTGACAGAAGACCTAACCCAAATCAACTTAAGCCAAAAAGAGAATTTATTATTTTACGTAAGTAAGAGATCTAGGCATAGAACTTTTCTCAAACCAGCTTGATTCATGGCTCTATGTCACTAGGATTATTTTCAGGCCCTGCTCCTAATGGATTCTCAGGTTCTTTGTGGTAGTCGCCAAATGCTGGAGAGTCTCTTCACTACAATAAAAGACAGCATGGCAGAAAAGAGAGTTCATACCAAAATTTGGGAATTGTTTCTCTTGGACCTCATTGCCCTTTTAGTTCACATGTCCATCTCCAAGCAGAAGCCAGGGTGATGAAATGAACGAAGCTTATTTTTTTTTTTCTTTCCAATCTACATGCCATTAGTTACTTTTTCTTGCTTTATTATACTGGCTAGGACCTCCAGTTCAATACTAAGTTGGGTAAGAACAAGCATCCTTACTTTACTTCTGATATTAGAGAAAAGTAGTTTAGTGTTGTACCATTATGTATGACATTAGCTGTGGCTTTCATCTATTTATTTTTCTTTTCTTTTTTAAGGGTTTTTGCCATAGGAAATTGTGCTTGCCAGAGAGAGCGTGCGTGTGTTGAGAGAGAAAGACAGTGAGAGGAAAAGTGAGAAATCACCCCCCCCACACACACCCCAGTGAGGATGGCCATGCTGCAGTCCCTTCTCCGTTCTCCTCTTGGAATTTTGGGCATGCATGTACACATGCCTGGCATAATTTATAATTAGCCAGGTCTGGGACTTGAATTGCAGTTGGCCATGTGAAGGCCAGGGCCATAACCACCATGCCACCTGCTGGCTCCCATCTATCTCATATATTGGATTCTATTCCTACAGTAGATACAACAAATGACTGTTATTCACAATGAAAGCTTTCCATCACCAAGGCTAGATAAGATTCCCTGGGTTGGTGGGGAGGACTGGAGAGAATCTTCAATGAGGACTCATGAACATGAGTAGAGTTAGTTAAGGCCGAGAGGTTTCCCAGCACCCACTCTTTTTTTTTTTTTTTTGAGAGTTTCTTTTGCTATAGGGCATGTGTGCTCGCCAGAGAGAGAGACAGAGATAGAAAGTAAGAAATCACCCCCCAGGGGGAATGGCCACGCCTCAATCCCTTGTCCTCCATTCTCCTCTCGGCATCTTGGGCACGCATGCACACGTGCCTGGCATGAGTTTAAGCTACTGGGTCCAGGACTCGAACTGTGGTCGGCTACATGGGAGTTCAGCGACATAACCATTACACTAATTGCTGGTCCCCCAGCACCTGCTCTTTATGGGCAACCCCAGGATCCAACCTCTGTCTCCAGCCTAGCAGAATTTATCAATGTGTCATCCATAGGAAGGACTTGCATTGGACATCTCTTCTAATTAGCATTTGGTGAGGATCTAACCTCTGGCCAGCCAGTATTCTTTTGAGTTTTAGCTGATGTGATATGTTTCTGTGCCTTTGTACCTTGCCTATGTCCTACCTTACCTCCCTAAGTGATAACTCACCTTTCAAGGTCCTTGAATACTCATAGCTCACTTCAACCTAATCCCTAGAGATAAAGGGTATAATGCTGTACCCTAAAAGAGTGATGCGGTATGGGAAGGAAAAAGTTTCTTACCCATGCTTGATGGGTTTGAACAGAGCCAGGTAGAACTCTCCAATACAGGTAACAATCAAAAAAGTAGAACCTAATTCTTACCTTTGAAATTGCTCAATGCTTTTGTTTTATACTGTCCTGTTGTTTTTCATGTTAATCTTCAGCTGTGATTTACTTCTTTTTTTTCAATCATGAATTCTTCTTCTAAGATTAAGGAGATAACAAGTTTGATTATTTTTTTCTTTTGGATCAGCTTGTATGTCAAAAGTCTTAAATGTAGTTTTTGAAATATTACATTGTCTGGTCTTAAAAAGGTGAGTTTTCCTTTATTAGGATCTGGTAAACATTTTACTTGAGTTTTTATTACACTAAACCTAAGAAATTGTTGTATGTATATAATGCTTTGCATAATTCATTTAACCTTTTTTTTAAAGAGAGATATTTGCTATAGCGAGTGTGCGCTCACCAGAGAGATGGAGAAAGACAGAGAGACAGAAAATGAGAAATCATCACTGAGGGGATGGCCATGCTGCAATCCCTTCTCCTCCACCTCCTCCCAGGATTTTGGGCATGTACGCACTACATGTCCGGCGTAAGTCTCGGGCCGCTGGATCTGGGTCTCAAACCACAGTTGACTACAGAGGAGTCCAGAGACATAACCATTATGCCATCTTCTGTTCCCTCACTTAACCTTTTTAAAGGTTCTGACATGCACTGGATGGGAATCAGGCTAGACCTTGAGATGATTTAGGCAAGGGTTTGCCCTCCAAGTGCTCTACAGCTCTGGGAAGTGGAAATGTTGGACAGTGAGGATCAAACAAAGAAATTGGATAGAATGTGAGAGGATAGACTGTGAGAGGCTACTAATTTATTAAATTATACAGGACAGTTTAGGCCATAAGTAGAGAATGATCAATTGAAATTATGAGGGTTCAGGAAGGGTAGATTGAGGACTCTCTGTTCTCTGGGGTTTGCACTTCAATTTTGCAGTCTGGGAGTTGGCCATTCCATTAATCTAAGGAGTGATGATTAAGCTCTAGGGAAAATGGGTTCACATTGATCAAATTCTGATTTTAGCTAGGAACTAGTTTAATAACCTAAAATAGGAAATACCTCTACCTAGAAGGGAAGTTTGCATAAGATCAGAAATAACAAGAGCTGTAAATCAAAACCAGAAAGCAAGTTGGTGAATATATAGTGTCTGAACCAAGAAGGATTCCTAAGGGAAATCTTGCCTTTATAACTATGTGAGTATTCATTTAGTTAGGGGTCCTCTCTGCTTAACCGCAATCCCATTTCTTTCTTTCTGGTAGCCTTTTGAAATGTCTCAAAATTGTTCCGTTTGATATTTTTGGTTTTAACAACTTTTTTCTTTTTGCACCAAAAAAATTCAAATTGCTTCAAGAATAAGACAGTTAATAAGACCTCTTAGTAATAGCTAATACTTACTGAGCATTTGTGTGCCAGGTATTCTCTCTTTCACTCCTGATAAGCACTCTTTGAAACAGGTATTATTATTCCTTTTTTTTTTTAATGGAAAAACTGAGGTACATGGAAGTTAATTACCTTATCGACAGTGAAATAGTTACGAATGGTACTTCCAGAACCTGTGCTGTTAAACATTCATGGATTCTGCTTCCTTCTTTCTTGTGAGCTGGTTGAGACATTAGAGATGACTTAATATAATCTGTTTTCATTTTTCAGATGAGTGAATAGAGAATGTTGTGGGAGCTTGGTTTATGGCTGACGTAGAAAATCAAGCTCTCTGTTCTTACTGTGCTTTCTGACATTTTGTGGCTTAGTAACCAACTTCTTCATTAAGTAAGGCACCTTGTGTTAGAAGCAGCAAGTATTTTCTTTTTTGTTTTGTAAACTTTCATGAGAATGAACCTGATAAGATAGAATAATGAATCCCTGTAACAATATAGCAATGCAAATGCAGTGAGATTTTTTTCTTTGCTTTCCAGATGTGTTTATTTGCATCTGCTTTCTTTTTGTTCTTTCTTAAAAATCCACTTTTGAAAATATCTAGTTTTTCTCTTTTTGATTAAAGTGTAATGAGGTGGGAAAGCATGTAGGCATTTTAATAAGAGCTACTCTGAATGGTTCTGGAAATAAAATCATTCTCTCACTCTCTCAGCTTTTAGAAAGTCTTCTCATAGCTTCATCCTGATCAGGCGGGGTCCACCCTCTTACGGGTGAGAGGAAGTTCAGTCTCCAAACAGCTTAAGCTCTGGACTCTCCAGGGCGAGCACTGCCAAACTTCTGATTTATGTGTGGTTTTAGTGATGAGGACTACTGTCTTCCATGGATTTAGGTGAGAACACCAGAGACTTTTTACTGGAAACCTCACGTTGCACTTCACTTGATTTCCAAAAGGTTATAGGCAGCCCAAGACATGGATTATATGCATAGAGGCTTTATCTGATCTCGAGATCTGTATTACTTATTACATTTTACAATGTAACTTCAGTCCTCAGGGCCTACATTCATTTCTACTTGTATTTTTCCATTTCCCTTCTTTTGCCTTTAGGGAGTCAATGACTATAAACTATTTGTTAAAACTATTTATTTAACTATTTGTTAAATAAATAAATAAATATTAATAAATAAATAAACAAAGGTGTCTGCTTCACTTCCAGAATTTTCTAGATTTTATTAGGTTTTGAACAAAACGCAAGTGCTTTGCTGCTGCCATTAATCTAAGGAGTGATGATTAAGCTCTAGGGAAAATGGGTTCACATTGATCAAATTCTGATTTTAGCTAGGAACTAGTTTAATAACCTAAAATAGGAAATACCTCTACCTAGAAGGGAAGTTTGCATAAGATCAGAAATAACAAGAGCTGTAAATCAAAACCAGAAAGCAAGTTGGTGAATATATAGTGTCTGAACCAAGAAGGATTCCTAAGGGAAATCTTGCCTTTATAACTATGTGAGTATTCATTTAGTTAGGGGTCCTCTCTGCTTAACCGCAATCCCATTTCTTTCTTTCTGGTAGCCTTTTGAAATGTCTCAAAATTGTTCCGTTTGATATTTTTGGTTTTAACAACTTTTTTCTTTTTGCACCAAAAAAATTCAAATTGCTTCAAGAATAAGACAGTTAATAAGACCTCTTAGTAATAGCTAATACTTACTGAGCATTTGTGTGCCAGGTATTCTCTCTTTCACTCCTGATAAGCACTCTTTGAAACAGGTATTATTATTCCTTTTTTTTTTTAATGGAAAAACTGAGGTACATGGAAGTTAATTACCTTATCGACAGTGAAATAGTTACGAATGGTACTTCCAGAACCTGTGCTGTTAAACATTCATGGATTCTGCTTCCTTCTTTCTTGTGAGCTGGTTGAGACATTAGAGATGACTTAATATAATCTGTTTTCATTTTTCAGATGAGTGAATAGAGAATGTTGTGGGAGCTTGGTTTATGGCTGACGTAGAAAATCAAGCTCTCTGTTCTTACTGTGCTTTCTGACATTTTGTGGCTTAGTAACCAACTTCTTCATTAAGTAAGGCACCTTGTGTTAGAAGCAGCAAGTATTTTCTTTTTTGTTTTGTAAACTTTCATGAGAATGAACCTGATAAGATAGAATAATGAATCCCTGTAACAATATAGCAATGCAAATGCAGTGAGATTTTTTTCTTTGCTTTCCAGATGTGTTTATTTGCATCTGCTTTCTTTTTGTTCTTTCTTAAAAATCCACTTTTGAAAATATCTAGTTTTTCTCTTTTTGATTAAAGTGTAATGAGGTGGGAAAGCATGTAGGCATTTTAATAAGAGCTACTCTGAATGGTTCTGGAAATAAAATCATTCTCTCACTCTCTCAGCTTTTAGAAAGTCTTCTCATAGCTTCATCCTGATCAGGCGGGGTCCACCCTCTTACGGGTGAGAGGAAGTTCAGTCTCCAAACAGCTTAAGCTCTGGACTCTCCAGGGCGAGCACTGCCAAACTTCTGATTTATGTGTGGTTTTAGTGATGAGGACTACTGTCTTCCATGGATTTAGGTGAGAACACCAGAGACTTTTTACTGGAAACCTCACGTTGCACTTCACTTGATTTCCAAAAGGTTATAGGCAGCCCAAGACATGGATTATATGCATAGAGGCTTTATCTGATCTCGAGATCTGAATTACTTATTACGTTTTACAATGCAACTTCAGTCCTCAGGGCCTACATTCATTTCTACTTGTATTTTTCCATTTCCCTTCTTTTGCCTTTAGGGAGTCAATGACTATAAACTATTTGTTAAAACTATTTATTTAACTATTTGTTAAATAAATAAATAAATATTAATAAATAAATAAACAAAGGTGTCTGCTTCACTTCCAGAATTTTCTAGATTTTATTAGGTTTTGAACAAAACGCAAGTGCTTTGCTGCTGAACTGGCACCAAATAAGGAAGTAGGTAGGCTTAGCAATATTAAAATCCCTCTGTCAATAAATAAGGAGTCTCACTCAAGTTTGGCTCACTAATAAATAAGACTCATCATGCTGAATGAAGCTGTGGAGTGTTTTATCCACACACACATGAACAAAGGACGATATGTTTATCTTCCTGTGTTAAAGACAGTGGAGAGAACTGACATGCTAGAGGGACTGCAAGCCTAAAGGGACTGGGAATAACATTTGCAAAGGAAGAATCACAACTGTTTTTTAATTGTCAGTTTGCTGGGCAAAAGGAGAAAAGTTATGACAGGCATAAAAATGGAGGAACCATTTTCAAATTCAGGAGGAATGTTTACATAACTTGAACAGGTCACTGTGACCTGAACACAGGACAGAGTAGCTAAAACTTTAATTTCTGTCTGAGGCTGTCCTTGCCTCAGCTTTGGCTTTTTTTAAATAAAATTTTATCGTGAGTTTGAGGTTTACATGACATTTGGGATACATATAGATACTTATAGATAGTACAATGGTTTACCATATTAAAGCAGATTACCACGTCTGTCATCTCATGGTCACTTTTTTATTTTTGGTGACAAGAGCAGCTAAAATCTACTTATTTAAGAAAAATCCCTTAATACAATACAATTTCATTAATTTTAGTTATGAAATTATACTTTAAACTTCTAGATTATTCATACTAAATATCTCCTATTTTGTATCCTTTGGCCTGAATCTCCCAGCTCCCTCCCCCTCCTACCCATGATAACCACTACCATATAACCCAGCAATCCTCCTTCTGGGCGTATATACCCAGGATATGAAGCCACCCCCCTGCAGGGGTATCTGCACTCCTGTGTTCACTGACGCATTGTTTGTAAAAGTCAAGATATGGAATCCACTTAAATGCTCACAGACATAGGAAGAATAAGTAAAGAAAATATGTTAGAGTTATATCTACATATATAATGTAGATATATTGTATAGATAGAGAGGAATTATTCAGTCTTAAAAAGAGAGAAGTAGATCTTGCCAGTTGCTACAACATATTGATGGACCGTAGTCTGTGCTTTTGATGTGCCTAGCATCTTTCTACTAAATTTCTTCACAAGAGAATGGAACTAATTTGGTACATTTTGATGGCAAGCATGTTTTTGTGTTTTCTTTTTTATATGGCAAGCAGGTTGAGTTTACAGTGTGAACATGCCCTTTTAATCTCTTTGAAGATTAGTTTTGGAAGCAGCATCTGCTCCTGGGGATTCTCTTTGACCAGCTTGCTGGCTGATGAAATGTAATCAGCCTAGATGGAACTGTTCATTACATTTGGCCACTTCTTTCTTTTCTTTTGTGACTTTCCCACGTTTTAGCAAAGGAAGATAAGGAAGGGATCGGGAAAGGAACTGAGGTAGCTTCCATCAGGGATTGAGTGCTGAGTGGACTGGGACAGACGGGGCTTGAGTTTCCTCATCAGATGAAGAGTTAGAACCAATATAATTTCCTACAGAGTTATTGCTCCATGATTCTAAGAAAAAGAGGGAAGATGACACTGGTCTCACTCTGTATACAAGGCTCCCGACACCTTGTGCAAGAGTCGGTTTTGAGGTTATAACCTGCACAGCCCATGCTTTGTTTTGCTTCCTTGGCCTTGGAAACCCAAGCTTTAGAGAAGTCTCTAGTTTATCTTGCACACAGAGGAGGTGTTTTTTTTTTTTTTTTTGTATCAGTTTACTTCTACTATGAGTGAGGGTGGGCGGAAGAGAAAGAGAGAGAAGACCCACAAGAAGGTTTTGATGCTGTGACCCATCTCCAGTCTTTAGCCAGCCACAGATCAGGGGCAAGTGTGTCCATCACACTCAGGGAGGCCTCTGGACTTGAACTGGTTAATGTTCTTAGGTGAGGTTTCCTTGCAGTGCATCTTTCTTTACTGCTGTGCCATTGCCTGGCCCCTGGGGGATTCTGATAGGCATTTTGACATGCAGTTATTTGTAGAGAAAAATGCTTCTTGGGCCAGTTGGGGTGCTACAATATGATCCCTTGCTCTGCCAGGTCCTTATGCTTAACCAAGAGATATCCCAACCCAAGCTGGGAAGAAGTGGTTCTTATTTCTTATTCTGGTATCTTTACAGAATTAGCTGGACTTTTGCCTGAAATAAAAGAGCAAAACTCTCTGGTATGCTGAGCTGGGATATGCAGTTCAATTTTTAGGTCTCTTTATCACTTAAAACCCAAACCTAAACCTTATCACATTTCTGCAACCTGCATAGGAAATCAGAGATAAATCCCTTCTTTCTATCCCTTAGCACAGCAGAGAAGTTTAAATAGCCAAGCCTCCTCTTGGGATGTTTTGACAAGGCTAAGGCTTCCTGATGGCTGGAAGAAGTGAGTCCCCACTCTTGTGTACAGTGAACTTATCCCTAGGTAAACAAAACCTATTCAGTATTTTAGGCCATTTCTTGTTTTATCTTGTTTCTTTCTTTTATGTGTGAGAGAGACAGAGAGAGAGAGACAGACAGACAGACAAACGGAGATAACATTCCTAATAGGGTCCTCAGACATGATTGCTATCCATCTTCAGCCAGCCCAGGATCATGGCATGCATTTGTGTGGTGGGCTTAGGGCAGTGTCCTGGCACAAATCCAGGGACCATCCCTGGTGGGTCAGCCTCACAGGGCTGCATTGCTGCTGCTCCACCATCTGGCACTGTAAGGTGATTTTAAAATGATAGCAGACATAGGTGTGATAGGAGATGTGCTATGTAAATATGGACTCAATTTCTCCATTCAGTCCTCATCCTATGACGATAATGTTTTTTCCTCGTCCACTATCAGTAAGATATATTTCCATCTTTACAATTAGCGTTTGCATATGTAATATTTAAATTATTACAGAGCACATTTCCTTAGCTTCTTATAATATCAATTATAAAAAAGTCTTTTCTTAGAGAAAATCTTTTAGAAAAATCAACATTTTTAACAACCAAGAAATGTCCTATTAAATTAATGAAATCCTATAATGCTATCACAGCGAATTTTAATTAGGAAAAGAGTGGTTTTCTTTAGTTTGCTAGAAAGCTGACATGATTAAGGTTTGTTCAACTCTGAGCTGATTTATACTAATCCCTTTTATTCAGAAAGTTCTAATTTGGTCATGAAAATAGAGTTTAGGGATAAGTATGCCAAAAACCTGTCTTAGTCTTTGAGAAGTTTTTAAAAGAGTAAATAATATTGCAAAGTATACTGGCTTTTTAGGTGCTCATTCATATTCAATGACAGCTGAGAGAATTTTGAATTTTTACAATGATCATTTGGCTTCAGAGCAGAAACAAAGGATCCCTCAGCTGTTTTTGCTGAGCTTTAAATCAAACATATGGACAGAAAACTGGGAAATATAATGATGTCTAGGTTCTTGGTTTAAAACAAATGTTGAAATAAAGTCTACCTTATAAAAATAAAAACTTAAGTACTTTTTTTGAAAAAGAATAAAAACAAAGATTTTTAAGACTTTTGAAGACTGCAACAAAAAAACAAAATATGAATGAAAATGATAGTTTAAATGTGCATCAACTTACAGAAAAAAACTTGTATTCACCTTGTCATTAGATAAAATTTTGCTTTTGACATCTTTTTATTGATTCAAGACAGATTTTTCCTGACTTACTTGGCTCTATGAATAAAAATATAATAAATTCTTCTATGTGATATTTCCAAAGCTGGATGAAATAGTCTTTAAAGTTTAAAAACAATTTCAGATAATTTGTTTTATTAAAACAGCAAAAGTCAAAAAATATTTACCAGATTATTATTTGAAATTAAGACAAACATTTATTTTATCTCATGTCTTTTAAGTTGATAAAAATCTAAAATTTTGTGTACTATAAAACTGTGACAAAAATAAAAAAAAAGTTTTTCTTTACGGTCAGATAAAAAATTTCAGTTTATGAAAGGAAGACATTGTATGTCCTCACTCAATATACACCAAATGTCTGGACTCTACGACAGGAACTGTAAATTAAATGGTATGAAGGCATGGCGAGCAACTGGGGATACCAGAGACAGTGTAAGAGGAGGGTGGGAAATGGCAGAGGGTGAGAGGGAGGGAGTCAAGGGGAAGGAGAAAGAAGCAAAACATTTAAGAAATACAAATGGAAAATTATCTGTTGATGATACTGTGTATGATAATATCTTGGAACCAATATACAGGGTATTCTGGATGGGAAAATTAATTTGTATGCTGTAATGATATACAGTGATTGTAAAATAAAAAGAAATTAAAAAATAAAAAGAAATATAGAAACAATACATTTCAGGACCTAAGAAAATCACATAAAAAATAAAAAATAATGCACTGCTCAAAAGAAGCTGGACCCCACAGAGGGACTCCAGTTCAAATCTGTGTCCTGGTCAGCCTGAAACATGCCAGGTACTTGTACAAGTGCCCCAGATCTGTCAGGCTGGAGGACTGGAGGAAGGGGGTAGTGGCAGGACACACTGTGAAGGGAGCCAGCCTTTCTTTCTATCAGACTAAAGGGGGGGAAGTACTGTTGGTGACTCTACTGCAATAGTATGCACTGGACACTGCTGTTCAGAATGCTGGGCCCACATGGTAGGCCCATGTTCAATTCCCTGCCCACCCTAAGAGCTGGGTGCAGTGTCGTGCCTGTAGATCCTATCTGGAAAGAAAAAAAATACCACATACACACAAAGTATCATTGGATTCATTCTCTAAGTATTTATGTATGAAAAACATTGACAATACTTTGCTTTTCATCTTCCTCATTTCATTTTGGCAATCCTCAACAAGAGGATTGGGCAGATTTGAGCTTTTAGACTTTTTTTTTTTTTTTTATTATTTTTATAAATTTTTTTTTCTTTTCTCATCACAACACACATATGAATTTTCCATCCAAAATACACTGTGCATTGGCTCAATCAAGCACATCAACATATATTTTTTTTTTTTATACTTTGTTTTTTATTATAAATTTTTTTTTCTCATCACAACACACATATGAATTTTCCATCCAAAATACACTGTGCATTGGCTCAATCAAGCACATCAACATATATGTTCTCAGCAAATGATTTCCCAATTTTTGTGTCCTGCATACCTTGCCTTTTGTTTTGCCATCCTAGGTTCCCCATCCCCACCCTCTGCCATGTCCCATCTTCCTCCTCCATTGTCCCTGACATTCATGATTGCCCTCAATG
>NW_006159550.1:2907723-2921526 GCF_000334495.1 Tupaia belangeri chinensis | reverse complement strand
GCTCCGGGGGCATGAGCTCCCGCGCCCCGCGCGGCTTCCGCCGGGCGCCCCGCGCCGAGCTTTTAGACTTTTTAAAGGAATAAATTTGTAGTATCATCTCCTCTCTCCACCCGCCATTTATTTCTCAACGTACACCGAAGAACTGGCAACATAGACTGGAAGAACATTTTCATATATATTTTTTCTAGACTCGTCTAGCTTAAAATAGGACACATTCTCTGAAATGAGAGCCGTCCAATTCCTTCCCTAGTGAGGCTGGGATAGTTTTCTATTACCGTAAATTCACTAACCTACCCGAGTTGTTTTCTTTAGTCCTGTTTTACCTATTCCCCTTGGAAAGATATTAATGGTTTGTTGATTTTGATGCCAGCAAGTCAAGTCATTTTCAAAGTCATTCAGACTAAATGTACTTTTCAGTAATCTTTTGGCATATGCAAAACAATTTAGGAGGCACATTAAAGGTGATGCTTTCATTAACAGACAACATACTGAGGCCAACAGGTGGTTAAGGTACTGGAGTCCCACATGGCTGACCATGGTTTGAGTAGTGGACTCAGTGGCTTGAAAATCATGCTGGGCTTGTGCACATGCATTCCCAGGATCCCAAGAGGAGACTGTAGAAGGGAGTGCAGTGTGACAATCCCCCCAGCGGGTGATTTCTCACTTTCCCTCTCCTTCTCTCTCTGGCAAGTGCATATGCCCCAAGGCAAAACCAAAACAAAAAACCCTGAAAACAAACAAACTAACTAAAAGTAGGACAATATTCCTAGAGTATTTCTTATACTTGGAGATAACTTTCATTAAAGTTATCATCTTTCTTTTAAATGATAGATGCTCTTGATTATCAATGTACAATGCATATACTTTTCTATTTTTTATTTTACATTAATATGTTGGAGCATCTATTGGGAACATGCTCTTTAGTGATTTTTCTAGATCTCCTTATCTACACTAGCAGTAATATAGGAAATCTAGTCAGTTTTATTTGAACATTTTTGTTCCAGATGTCATGTTAGACACTGGCTGGGGCAAACTGAGGACTGACTTTGATTGTTCTTATCCCTCTAGGATGGCCCCTGTTCCTACCTACAGAAGGTGAATTCGTGGAGCATTTTTCTGACTTTGTTCCCCACCATAGCTCCTCACCAAGTCTTCCTCTACTAAGGCAGAACCTAAGTCTCTAAGACTATTTTTACCCTTTTTCTCTTTCAGTTTACCAGGGTTATATTTTATTACCGGAGCAATTTTTTTCTTCTCAGTTGCCTGTCATTGTGGAAGGAATCTTAAATTTATAGAATTAAAATAACACATTGCTCTTTGCTAAGTACAACTTAATTTGGATCTGTACCATTCAAATAAAATTTATGGCTTTTTCTCCTATTTACAGAATGAAAATGTTATTGAAAATTTGAAGAGCTCAGGAAAGTCAAAATGCTAATAAAAGACAAAACAAAAACTAATTTCACCAAAGATAACAATAGTTTATATTTTTGTTTAGGTCTTTCAAATAGTTATTCTATTAATTTATAGTCATTTTAAAAATAATCCCTCAGTGATGTGGGTTTATTTTATGAACAAATATGGACAGGCCCACATAGTTGTAGACTTACTGGTCTGTTCCATGGTTTCTTGTTGCCTCAGTTCAAATTGATTATCATTCTCTTGACTCCGTAGCTAGTTTAGATATCTATTTTTATAAGCCCTCTTGCATTCTTTTTCTGCAATATTTTCTTGCCTATTATTGTCTTTAAACATTCAGAGAATTTTTTGCACCAAAATGTCAAGTTCAAAACATTCTTTCTGATTCTGATTGCCAATGCTTGCTTGCTTTCTTTCTCTTTTTCTTTCTTCTTTCCTCTTACAGTTTATTTTTTATTTTTTTCATGCGAGAGAGACACAGAGAGAGGCAAAGATAGGCACCCTCAGTAGGGTCTCACCTCATGATCATCCCCCCAGCCAGCATCACAGGCATGTGTAGGCACACAGCAGGTATGTGTTGACCAGAGAACCAGACCCCAGTCTTTCTTTTTTATTTTTTTCCCTTTTATTTATTTCTTTTCATTTCATGTTCTTCCATACATTCAATCACATTATTATTTGTCTTTTTTTTTTTTGAGAGAGAGGTTTTTGCTATCTGGCGCGTGCACTCACCAGACAGACAGAGACAGAGAGACAGAAAGCGAGAAATCACCCCCAAGGGGGGATGGTCACGCCGCAATCCCTTCTCCTCCATTCTCCTCGTGGGATCTTGGGCACGCATGCACACGCACCCGGCTTGAGTTTTAAGCCACCGCGTCCGGGACGCGAACCGCGGTCGACTACGTGGGAGTCCAGCGACATAGCCATTACGCTAACTACTGGTTTCCATGTATAGCATTTTCATAATATGCATTTCCATGAATTTATTGAAATTATGAATTTATTGAATTTTATCAATTTATTTATTGTAAATTTATAACTTTTATAAATTTATTTATAAGTTTGGTAGCTGCTTATACGTGTCTCATAACTGGCTACAAAATGCAAATCATTTATTACTTCTAACTAGTTCCAATTCAGACATTTTGAGCTGTATTATAACCTTCTCTAATTTTACTTAATTATTTTTAACTATTCTTTTTTATCTAAGTTAATACTTTTTGTCCTGAGTCCTGTAATGTTTGTTTATGTGACATTAGTTCTTTTGATATAACTTTGTCTATAAATGAAGGCAACAGAGACATTATAAATCCTCAGAGACTAAGAAGATGTCTCACTTATGTGAGAGGAAGCACTGGAATTAAAACGATATGCTTTGTAGCCAGACCACCTGGGTTTGATCCCGGCTCTGCCACTTGTATCTTGTATGATCTTGGGCAAGTTGCTTATCCTTTTTGTACCTCACTTTTATTATCTATATAATGGGAATGCTTTGAGATCTCAATGAGTTATTAGATGAAAAATTCCTGCAATGGTACCTAGAGTACACTAAACAACATAGTAGTACTTGCAAATATGTTATTATTCCTGTATCTATTCTGAACTTTTGAGAAGCACTTTGATTTAGATATGTCTTTTGTTGACACGAATATGCATTTGAATATCATTGCTATATTTGATTCTACTTCTGATATGTGGTTTAAATTTTCAGCAATATTTTTTGCTGTTCTCTTGTTTTGTGTCGTTTAAAACCATGTGGAATTCCTTCTAGTAATTCAAAAGGTATTTTTTCATTTTCTTTTTTTTCTGCTAAAGAACTTATTTGAAAGTATATTTTTCTAATTACCCTCATTAATAATCACCCAGATGGACTGTCTTCTTTGATATGAAGTGAAAGAATTTGCTCCCTTTTTTTCTTTCTCCCCACAGCATAAAAATAATCAAATTTATTGGCATATTTGATTTCAGTTAATAGTTAAATCATTATTCTTAACTGAAATATAATTTTTTAGTAATTATTATTTTATTTTATTTTATATTTTTGCAGTTATTTGGATATAATTCTGAGATTAAATGATGGCAATATTCATTCCAAGTTTTTTTATAGCACAGTTTGCATATTCATGAGTCTTTTATATTTCTTACCTAACCTTTCCATTGCTGGAATGTGCCTTTATCTTCTATTTATTTTATTTTTCCTGGATACATGGGTGTCATTTTTATTTTAGAAGAGATTTTTGCTACGGGGCGCGTGCGCTCGCCAGAAAGAGAGAGACAGAGATATAGAAAGCGAGAAATCACCTCCCAGGGGGGATGGCCAAGCTGCAATTCCTTCTCCTCCATTCTCCTCTTGGGATCTTGGGCATGCACGCACACGTGCCCAGCGTGAGTTTAAGCCACTTGGTCTGGGACTTGAACCGCGGTCAACTACATGGGAGTTCAGTGACATATCCATTACGCCAACTGCTGGTCCCCATGGGTGTCTTTCTGGAGAGCGCACGTGCCCTATTGCAAAACAAAACAAAACAAAACAAACAAAACAAAACAAAACAAAACAAAACAAAACAAAACAACCTCTCCAAAAAAGAAAAAAAAAAAGAGAGAGGGCAATTTGTTAAGTGGTGGACAAAAACGTGGCCAAGCATTGTTCCTGCTTGCTTTCCTCCAGCCCACTCACTTCCTAATTGCTCAGGTGCTCAAATGTGTTTCTACTGCTTGGGCATTTGTTAAGGGCAAATTCTTGTTCAAAGTTGGAAGTCAAAGGATGTCCAGACACGTTTGTTTTCTTCCTCCCTTCCTCCCTTCCTTCCTTCTTTTTTTCATTCATTCATTCATTTATTTATTTTTGCTATAGGGCATGTGTGTTTGCTGGAGAGGAGAGAGACAGAGAGATACAGAGAGAAGGAAAGTAAGATATCACCTGTCAATGGAGGGCCATGCCTGAATCCCTTCTCCTTACTTCTTCTCTTGAGATTATTTTTTTTTTTGAGACTTTTCTCTAGTGCATGTGTGCTTGCCAAGGAGACAGAGAGATGTAAAATAAGAAATGACACCTGCTCCCACCCCCCACCCCCATGGGGGATGGCCATGCTGCAATCCCTTCTCCTCCATTCTCCTCTTGGGATTTTGGACACGCATGCACATGCACCTTGCGTGAATTTCAAACCTCTGGGTCTGGGACTTGAACTATGGTAAACGATGTGGGAGTCCAGTGCCTTAACCACCATGCCATCTGCTGGCCTAAGGGTTTTATTTCTTATTATGCCTTGTATGGTGTTTAAGTTCAGACATTTTTGTTTATTAGACCAGAACTGCTGATTGCTAAGTCCTCATGGCTCTCCCATTGGAGAGTCCTTGCTTTATGTCCTCATTTGTCCAAGAGGATATAAGTAACAGCAATAACTATACTTTTAAAGAAAGTTTTTCATATAATATTAGATTTTTTTTGGGTCTGATTTATTTAGATTTCTTCTTTAGCAAAATCCATTATATGTTGAATCTCCATTATAAATGTTTCATAATTTTTAGCATTTTTGGGTCATTTAAATATTTCTGTCCCCTTATTCTTCAATCTTGTCTAGGTTTTGTCTTTCATGTCACTTAGATTTTCTGCAGTGTAGAATCTGATCTTTACAAATTTTATTGCAATTTTAGATTCTTTTAGGGCTTTGCTTTTCTCTTTATTTTTAATTATATATATATATTTATTATAATTTATAATTTTCATATAATCATTACACATCTTTGTAGGGTACAGAATGTTGCTTAAAACCATGTATATAGTGTGTAATAGACAAATAGTATATTTAAAATTTTTACCACCTTCAACATTTAACATTATATTACGCTGCAAACATTTGGAGCCCATTCTACTGGTTATTCTGGAAGTATGCACTGAATTGTCTATGACATTCTTATGAGAAATACAGTTCTAAAGAAAAAAATGATTAAAAATCAGACAATACAAAGTCTCATAAATTAATACAGGGAATCTTAGCATACAAATGAAAGAAGAATTTATAATTTCCATGTAGAGGTCTGTCAAAAGATAGTTTATAATCTGAAAACATCTATGGTATCATTGGTCTAGTTAACAAGAGAGATAAAACTGTACATAATGATAGCTCATTAGAAAGAGATAGAAGAAGAAAGCTTTTACTAACACACTGTGAGTTCTTGTGAGTCCATAATATCTTACTGTGCGTAAATACATAAGTCCTCACAAAGCATAAACAGATAAAATTGGAAAGAAATGTTTCAAAGACATGGTAAATTCAGTGTTTTGGTCATTTATAGGCTTTCCAACATTCTTAGTTTTAGCCTTCTTTATTTTTATTTATTTATTTTTTTGAGAGATAATTTGCTATAGGGCACGTGCATTCGCCAGAAAGAGAGACAGAGAGACAGAAAGAGAGTAATCGCCCCCTACCCCCAGGGAGATGGCCATGCCAAAATCTGTTCTTCTCCATTTTTCTTTTGGGATTTTGGGCACACATATACATGCACCCATTGTGGGTTTTAAGCCACCGGGTCCAGGACTTGAACTGCATTCAACTATGTGGGAGTCAAATGACATAACATTATGCCATCTGCTGGTCCCAAGTTTTAGACTTCATTAAACTCATTCCAAAGAAAGACTCAGCTTCTTTTTAACATTCTGGACCTTTCCTCTGTTATCTAGTTTTATACAATGAATAATGGGTATAATAAATATCTAAATTGAAACCTGTGGAGAAAACTGTCTATTGGTGACTACTGTGTAGTTGAATCTGCATTTTTAGCACTTCAGTAGGGAGATTTAATCCTGACATTTAGTGTTATTGATAAGTGTGGGCTTTTCTTTTTTTGCTAGTTATTTTGTTTTCTCTTACTTCTATTTATTTACCTTGAAATTTCCTGGTGTGGTATTCCCTTAAGTATTTTCTGAAGAGTTAGTTTAGTTTTGGTGAATTCTTTCAGCATTTGTTTATCTGGGAATGCCTTTATTTCTCTTTCCTTTTCCTATCTTCCTTTTAAAGATAAACTTGCCAGGTATAGTAGTCTTGGCAGAAAATTGTTTTTCTTTCAGCATTTTAATTATATCTTCCCATTCTTTCCTTGCCTGCACTGTTTTCAGTTGAGAGGTCAAATGTCAGTCTAATGGGGTTACCTTTGTAAGTAATTTGGTGTTTCTTGCCACTTTTAGAATATTGTCTTTGTCTCATTTTTACCAATTTGGCTATTTTATGCCTTGGAGAGGATCTTTTTATTTTCTATTTATTTGGTATTCTTTGTGTTTCCTGGATTTGGATGTCCACGTCCTCTAAATTGGGGGAATTTTCAGCTATTATATCATGAGAGATTTTCTGTTTTTGCCTCTCTCTTCTCCTTCTGGAATATCTATTATGCAAATATTCAGCCATTTAATGATGTCCAAGATTTCCCATATATTATCCTGATTTTTAATGGTTATTTTTACATTCTTTACAGTTGCTTGTACTAAATTGGAAGTTTTGTCCTTAGGGTCAGAGATTCTTTCTTCTGTTTGGTCTAATCAGCTATTGATATCTTTGAGGGAGGTTTTGATTTCCTGCATCATATTCTTTATCTCCTCAAGTTCTGTTTGATTCTTTTCTGGTGTGTGTCTCTCTCTCTCTCTATGGAGTTCCTCCTTCAAGTTATGAATGGATTTTCTCATCTCCTGGAATTAGTTGTCCGTTTTTTTCTTGCATCTCTTTAAGTTTTGTTACAATGAATATTCTGAATTCTTTTTCTGACATTTCTGTGATCTCTTGTGTGTTATTCCTGGTTGAGGAGGAGCCATTATGTTCCCTGTGGGGGAGGTATTCCCTGTTTTTCTTCCATTTCTTGGGGCTCTGCTTTGATTTTTAGTCATATGCTAATATATGCAATCATTCCTACTTCTATGGAGTATGTTTCTATAGCCCTTCTCATGCACCTCCCTGTGGGGGCATAAACTCCGCTCTAGTTTCCCTCCTCTTCTGTGGGTAAAAGTGTGGAATCTACAGTAGGAGTTTTGGGTTCAGGTTTTCAGAGATAAATTTCTTTCCTTTTACTGCCAGGTGGGTTTGGGGAGAGAATTCCTCCAGAGTCTCCTGTTTTCGGGTGTCTGATTCCAGTGTACCCAAACCTTTTCTGCTCCTATTTTGGATGGAGGTTGAGTTTTGATCTCTTTTTTGTCCCTGGGATTGCAGGAACCAGGTATTGGTTCTTGGAGGCCAGAGTAAGGCTGGAGTAGCCCCATCTCTCCCACAGCAGACTGGGCATGGGTTCCTGATGAGCTCAAGCTGAACTGCTCCTTCTCTTTCTCCTCATTTTCTTTAGTAAATTTGTTAATTTTTTTTTTCATATAAATGTTTTTTCTTGATTGATTCACTTTTACTTTGGAGAGTTCAAAGTGGTTTCTTTAATTTCTGTGAGAGCATAAATAAATGCTTTCCAAAAATTACTTATGTTTTCTACTGTATGTATATTAAAATATGTCTTTACCACTTACATGTTGTATTTATTTCCTTTTATGGGGACAACATCTTTATTGATATTATTTCATCTTTTCATATTTATTCATTTTTAAATGAGTAAGATTTATTCTGACTTTATATTTGCTAAAAAATAGCATGGCTGGATCCTTTTTAGGTCCTGTCAGCATTTTCTTGTATGATGTTAGGATTCTTTCTTCATTTCCGAATAGGGTAAATTTTTATTAGTGACTTAGCAATTTCAATGAAGCTGGAGACATGGGACATCCAAATGGGGATGGTCTTTTCCTTCTGGCCTCCCGTCAAGATTACTGATTGGCTATGGCTGACTTTCTAGAGCTTTTGCCTGCTATTTGAGGCTAACACCGTAGTTCAGTGGAGAAAGTCAGAGTCCTAACTCATTTCATCCACCAGAACAAACTCCAAATGAATTAAAGATTTACATGTTCAAAAAATAAATAAAATTTTACAAGTACTTTAAGAAGGTAGAAGAAAGCATTTATATACTCTTTGGGCAGGAGTATACATTTTAAGTCCAATACAAGGGCAAATTAAAGTACCGATAAATTATACTATTTAAAACTGTGCAATATCTATATATGGGACTACTCATTCCACATACATTATAATATAGTATATAAAATATTATTACATGTCTTGATGGTCAAAGAGTGAGTTCTTATATATAGCAAATTTTTGCAAGTTAATAAATAAGGAAAATTGAAACAGGAATAGAAAAACAAGCAACACTAAAAGATAATTATTAAGGCTCTAAAAAAGGATGATTCATATGAAAATGTAGATGGCAATAAGAACATGAAAAAAGCCATTTTCACTAAAAATCGAGTAAGTGTAAATAAAAGCAATGAATTAAAAATTTATTAATAAAGAAAAGTAAATAATACTTACCCAGTACATCCTAGGAATCTACTTTCTCAAGACCTCGTTTTTTTTAGCGGCTACATACTATCTCATGGCTTGGATGTACTATAATTTATTTCCTATTGGTTAACAGTATATTGTTTTGATTTATTGCCATTATAATAAATGCTGCAATAAACATTGTTTTATATGTGAATAAAATATGGCTATTATATCTACAAAATAGATTTTTAGGTGTAGGATTGCTATAATTAATGGAACAAAAGAACTAATTGCTAGACTTATTTCCAAAAAGTTAGCAGTAATTCTCATTTTTATCAACCATGTGTGAGAATGTCTTTGTTCTACTGCTAATTTTCTTTAATACTGGGTATTATTGTTTTTTAACACTTCTGCAAACCTGATGAAAAAGAAATTCGATACCTTTGCTATTTTAATAGTTAGACCTTGATTCTTATATTTTGCCTCTCTTTTTTAATATTTGCATTTCCTATTCTTTTGTTTTACTTGCATTTGTATTTTTTTAAAGAATCTTTATTTAACTTTATTTATTCCTTTGTTTATTTCAATTTAACTAGAGAGGAACAGAATGAGAAAGAGAAAGAGAGAAGGAGAGAAAGTGAGAAAGGAAGTTGCCTGGTCCGGGAATCGAAATGCGGTGGGCCATGAGGGAATTAGGCATCTTTAACCACCACACCACCTGCCAGCCCGCTTTTGTATTTTTCTTACCCATAATGTAGGAATTCTTTTTGTATTAGTATTATTTTCCCAATCCATTTTTCATCCTTGGCTATTTAAAATTTTTTTTTAATCTCATCAAATTTTACTTCTTTTCTAGAGCTTTTGGATTTTCTACCTTTGATTAAACGTTTGAAAATACCATGTTGAAAAGATGTCCCACTTCAACTGCCAGAGGGAAACTGAAAGTTCAGAGGGCATACAAACCTTGAAAATGGTTATGGATACTGGAGATAATGTGGGAGAAGGGAGAGAGTGTAAGGAAAGAATTGAAGGAGAAAAATAGAGAGACAACACATTTATGGGATGCAGAAATGCATTATTATCTGTTGACGATAATGTGTTTTGCACCCTCAACTGGACTGATGTGAAATGTATGCATGTTGGGTAAATTCAGCTTACAAACTACATGACGTACAGTGATTAAATGTACAAATACATTAAAATAAAATAAAGAAAGAAAAACTGCCATAAGGCATATGCACTTTCCAGACAAGGGGGAAGAGAGAATGCTTCCTTCCTCCAGTGGGCTGTGGTCCTGCTGCAATCTCCTTTCTTGCGCTTCTTCATCCTGTTGGGATTTTAGGCATGCTTGCACATGCACCTGGCATGTTTTCAAGCCCAGAGGCAAGATTTCAACCACTGTAAGCCATGTGAAATCTGGCTACCTACCCACAGGGCTTAACAACTGCACAATGAGGCTGACCTCGCAAAAATAATTCTCCTGAATGTGGTTCTGGTTTCGTTTGATTTTGATTTTTATATTTTTCTCTATATGGCATATGTTTTTTTTATATGGTATTAAATAATGATTTAATACACTTACAGATGGTTGCTGATTTTGACAAAATTTTGCATAAATATTTTTTTCTTACAAAGATATAATTCAACCTGTCACATATTGAATTCTTATATATATTGAGATTTACTACTAAACTTGCTATTCTATTCTATTCTACAGGATTATTTATTTCTGTGTTGATAAGGTTACTGCTGTAGTGTATTTTCACATCACAGAAAAATTATCAACTTATTATTTTCATATTTTTTCTCTTCTTAGACATGTTTTGTTGTATGTGAACATTTGCATTCCTTTAACCTAATTTGAAATAATTGTGATTCTAACTGGATTGCTCTTACAGTATG
The DNA here is from genome assembly GCF_000334495.1 of Tupaia belangeri chinensis. NCBI lineage: Eukaryota > Metazoa > Chordata > Mammalia > Scandentia > Tupaiidae > Tupaia > Tupaia belangeri. Next base: position 2,910,862 of record NW_006159550.1, on the reverse strand, counting down.
TACTTTTTGGAGGATTTATGTTTATATTTTGGCTTCAAGTCTTCTTTTCTAAGGAGGTTGTTTACCTATCTTCTTGTCAAATCTTATTTGTACTTAACAAAATTTTACAACTCAATAGGTTTTTTTCTTCACTATTATGAATAGTGATTTTTTTTGCTTACTATTTTAATTTCTAGTTTTGTTGGAGATAAAATGGTTTTACATATATCTAGTCACCTTATTTAATAATTACCTTATGGATTTTAGTAACTTTTTCTAAGGGTCTTTTGGGTTTCTAAGTACAAAATATAGCTTTATAAATATAGTTTTGTATTTAACTATTATTATTGCTACTGTTGTTAATATTAGTATGGCAGTTATTTTATGTTCATTTACTAAAATCTCAGAACCTAATTTTGGATAACAAAAATTTATCCTGATTTTAATGTTTGCCTTTTATATACAGTCTTTACTATATCTAAGTTATTTCCTTCCAATTGCACTTGGATGTCTTAGTAGAAATTACTACTGCTTTTTATCAAGTGACTTGTAGTAAACTTATAGAATCATAAACACACACAGGTTTTTCCTTGAGGTTTTGATGCTATAAATTTGTTGTATTTATTGATCATCTTTAGTGTCCTGAAATAAATCTTCCTTAGTCATAGTGCATTATTCTTTAGGAATATTGCAAATATTGACTAAATATGATATTTTATTGACAGTTTCAGAAATATTCACCAGTGAAATTTGATTATTATTTTCCATTTTTAAACTTATTTAGATATCATTAGTTTAAGATTTAAAAGTTGAATTAGAATACTTTCCATCTTTTCCTATAATCTGAAATAATTAAAATAATAGTGGAATTATGTATGCTTCAAAAGTTGGACTTTCAGCTGTACCTTTAAAAAATGATAAAGCTTTAATGGCCCTGATGATCTTCATTAGTTTGTATATCCAGCTTTTCTACTTTTACCAGTTTTGGTAATTTGTACTTTTTTTTTTTTTTTAATAAAAGGATATATTTTTGCTAGGTTTTTAAAAATACAGAGTTGCATATAATAATTTTATAAAATTTTCTAATAATTTCTTCTGAATTTATTTATCTGTCTTTATTTCTTCTTGCCTACTTTACTTTTTTCCTTCTTATCAGACCGCTGAGAATTTGTACATTTTATTGGTCCTCATGAAGAACGAATTTCTGAATTTTCTTATGTGAATTTTTCCATTCTTAACTTTTACATTCTACCCCTTTTTAGCTTATTTTGTGGTTTTCTTGTTAAATTTATAAAATGTGCACTTCATTCCATTATTTTTAGTTTTCTTAAAAAAACAATGATATTTAGGGTATTACATTTTCCTGTAAATAACTTTTTCTGTATCTTACAGGTATGAGGTAGTCTCTTTTTTCATTGTGTTGTAGCTAACTAGCAATTACAGTGTCCATTTATTTTCTGATGTGAGGTTATGTAGAACAATATTTATCAAGGCCAGCAGATGGCATAGTAGTTAAGGCACTGGACTCCCATGTGGTCAATCATGGTTTGAGTCCTACACCAGGTGGCTTTGAAACGCATGCCAGGTGTGTGTGTGCATGCCCAAAATCCCGAGAGGAGAATGGAGAAGGGATTGCAGATTGGCCGTTGACCCTGGGGAATAAATTCCAAGCAGTAAGCTTTATTTTTATAAATCAGTGTGCTTTTTTTTATTTATTGGTTTATGATCAGAAGATATGACCTATATGATTTCTCAGTTTTTGAATCTAATAATTTTTGTTGTTATTTAAGTATATGATTTAATTTTTAAAAATCTTTTATGGACATAAATAAAATGTTCGTTTTGTGTTTATAGTATGTGAAATTGTATTTTATTTATACAAAACCAGTTATATTATTTAATTTTTCTGTGTGCTTCCGTATTTCTTTTTTGTTTCTTTTACAATTTTTACCACACGGTGTGTGGCTTGCCAGAGACTGAGGGACAGAGAGAGGCAAAGTGAGAAATTGCCCCACAGGGGGAATGGCCATGCCACAATCCCTTCTCCTCCATTGTTCTTCTGGGATTTGGGGCATGCACACAAATGCACCCAGCATGTTTCAAGTCACGGACTTGTGGGACTCAAACCACAGTTGGCCTTTGGGAGTCCAGCACCTTAACTACCACAAACCTGCTGGCCCTGTGCTTACATATTTTTAATGGTATTTTGAAATATGGTTATTAGCTGTATGATATTTTGAAAGATGGCTGTTAATTTCTCATGAATGTTTCATTTATGAGTTTTCCCCTGCATTTCAGTTTGCTTTTGCTTTATTTATTTTCCTTTGTTTATTTAACTTCTATATTATTTTCCTTATTTACTACCTACATTATTTAACTTTTAGGATATATATTTTTGAAGTTAAAACTTTTCTCATAAACTATGCCTTTTATTATTGCATAGTGCCTTTCTTTGTCATGTTTAATACTTTCAAGCTTCAATTCTGCCTTGTCAAATAATAATGGTACCATGCCTGCTTTCCCTTTTATTTGCTCTCAATGGTAGTCTGTTGTTATTGTTCTTTTAATTTTAATCTTTTCTGTCATTTTTGAAAAGTATACTTTCCATAAACAACATATTGTTTTGATACAATCTATTTTACCAGTCTTGATGTGGGTATCAAGCCCATTCCCCTAGTGTAGCAGCAACTCAGTTTATTTCAATGTTTTCCTTTTACTTTATGATTTCCTTAGTTTCTCTAGTTTGTTTTTTGTTGGTTTAATGACATTTTTATTCATTCTCTGCCCCCTGTTTTTACATGCTAATTTAGAAGTTCAGTGCTTTTCCTTTTTATTAATAGTTATTTTATTATAAGCTCAGCACTCATAAATAAGTGCATTCTTTAGTTTTGTACCAAAATAAGCACTAATTTTGTCCTCTTTCATAGTCACACCCAGCTCCCTCCCTGACTGTCCATCACTCCAAGCCCCTGAGTCCTGGCAATCTCTAAACTGTTCTCTACTTGTATACTTTTATCATTTTAAGAATGTTGAATGTTCCATATTGTTGGTGTGCCCCAGTGCTTAAAATTTATTTATATTTTAGTTTTGTCATAGGGTGCTTGCGCTCACTGGAGAGAGACAGCTAGAGATGGAGGGAGGAAAAGTGAGAAAGCTCTTT
>NW_006159550.1:2906500-2907527 GCF_000334495.1 Tupaia belangeri chinensis | reverse complement strand
TGGGGGTGCCTCAATCACCAGGCTAAAGAGGTGGCCCGTTCACTCAGTTTAACTCAGTCAACATTTACTAAGTGATTGTTATTGGCCAGAAGCTTTGCTAGGAGGTAGGTATGACAAGTAAGGCACAATCCCTGCCCACAAGCAATAAAAAAAGGTAGAATATGAGGAGAATAATAATTAAAATGAAGTGTGATAAATGCTACAACAGAAATGCACTGCCCTGAATAATCAGATAATAAAATCCTGACATAAAAAGGGAAGATAGTATAGATTAATAATTTAAATATAAAAGGTAAATAAATGTTTCTATTTAGCAAAAAAAATTAAAAAATTCTGTTATTTGGAGGTTTCATTATTTCTTGAGCTTTGAAGCATTAGTAGATTTCAGAAACAAAGATATTAACAAATTGAGATATTGAATTATAAAATATTTTACTGTAATACACATTCTAAAAAGAACATTCCAGGTAAAATTATTTTCAGTCAGTTATGAACTATATTATATAACGAGCATCTGTGAAATAAAAAGTACAGCATAAATAGAAAGTTAAAGAATAAATTTTTCATGAATATCAATACAACTAAGATATAAATATTGATAGGCTATTTTATGAATTAAATTTAAATTTGCAAAAAGCAAATAGAGAATACCAGATGTTACAATAAAATTAAATATTTTTATTTTGGCTGAACTCATATAAATAGGTAATCTACTTTTGGAAAACTGCTTGGTAATACCTTTCAAGAAACAAATAAGCGGTGGAGGCAGAGGAGGCTTTGGAGGCCGAGGTGGATTTGGTGGCAGGGGCCGAGGAGGCTTTGGAGGGCGAGGTGGCTTCCGAGGAGGCAGAGGAGGAGGAGGAGACCACAAGCCACAAGGAAAGAAGACCAAGTTTGAATAGTTTCTCTGTCCCTCTGTCTTCCTTTTCCATTTGAAAGAAAGGACTCTGGGGTTTTTACCCTGTTACCTGATCACTGACAGAGCCTTCTGAGGACATTCCAAGACATTGTGCAGTCCTGTGGTCTA
>NW_006159550.1:2865861-2906219 GCF_000334495.1 Tupaia belangeri chinensis | reverse complement strand
TTCCTAAAAACGGGGTTTTTTTTTTTTTTTTTTTTTCTTTGCGTTGGGCACTTGTAAAGGAAAGCAGAATGTTTTATCATGATTTTTGCTTTGATGACTTTAGGACAAATTAAAAAAAGTCCTAAACTCTGGAAAAAAAAAGAAACAAATAAGCAATAAGTAGCCAGTGAAATTTTATAAAGACTATTGTCCCATTAGGAGAGGCTTACCTTGTACTATTGCAACCACATATAACTCAGTCAAAGAATCTGTCAATCACTGTCATTTCCCTGGATGATGAATGGAAGGGTTCATGGAAAATGTAAATCATTTTGCTTTACGGTTATGGGTTTTATTTGCTTTAAAATTATTTTTGATTTCCTTTTTAAATGTTGATTCTGTAAAAGCTTTATTCATATAAAGCAAAATGTATAGAATTTTTTTTTAACAGAGAACTTTACATTTTTTTTGTCAAATGTTTCTTCTCTTTGCTCCTCTTACCCACTCTCTCTACCCATGACCCTCCCTTACAGTCTCTGGTATCTACATCACGTGTCTCTTTCCAAGTCTGACTCACTTTACTTACCATGAAGTCCTCTGTATTCACCCACTTTGAATCAAATGGTAGGGTCCCATTTCTTATGGCTGTGGCACTTACGTGTGCCACAGTTTTTTAACTCAGTTATCAGTTTTTTGAATACCTATCTCTCACCATTAACAAGAATCAAGTCAAAATGGACCAAAGATTTAAATGTAAAGCTGAAAAGTTATTTGAATGTAAATAACTACTGGTAGAAAGTGTAGGGGAAACTCTTGAAGACTTTGGATAGGGAATTTCATTTTTTTCTTTTCTTCTTTTTTTTTTTAGAGAGATTTTTGTGATAGGGCACATGCGCTTGCTGGAGAGGCAGAGAGACAAAAAGTGAGAAATCACCCCCGGGGGGAATGGTCACACTGCAGTCCCTTCTCCTCCATTCTCCTCATGATTTTGGGCATGCACACACACATGCCTGGTGTGAGTTAAGTCACTAGGTCCAGGACTCGACTGCAGTTGACTATGTGGGAGTCCAGCGGCATAGCCATTATGCCATCTGCTGGTCCTGGCAAAGATTTCTTAAATAAGACCCCTAAAAGCACAGGTTATCAACCCAAACGTAGACAAGTGTGACTATATTAATCTAAAAAGTTTTTTCTATAAGAACATTTTTGCAGCTTGGTAGTATTGGCTTGTTGGAAAAATCATGGCATATTTTTTCTATGCAAAAATCCATCCTGACTTTTCCGACAACCCAATATATACTGATTTTGGCAAGTGAGTATGCATGTGTGGCTATATATGAATAGAGCATGTGCACTCACCAGAGAGAGATAGAGAAAAGAAAGTCAGAAATATCCCCTTGCAAGGATGGCCATACCACAATCCCTTCTTCCTTATCTCTTCTGGATTTTGGGACCCTGGCATGTTTTTGAAGTTTCCAGGTCTGAGACTCTAACCACCTATTTAGCCACAGGGGATCCAGTGCCTCAATCACCATACAACCTGCAGGCCCCTGAACTAATATTTTTGAAAATTATTTCTGAAGATGGATTTTTGATTAGCTTGTTCTGCAGACAAAAATGAGACAAATGTGGTACTCAGTGATATTGTCTGATGACTATGAAGTGATCCTCAATGGTCCATCCCTTGTGTAATTCCCTCCCCTTTAGTGCAGATGGAAGTTAGGCTTTGCTTCTAGCCAATAGAATGTGGCAAAGGGTGTGGGAGAGTCACTCTCTTTATTATATTATGCAAGTCTCTGTCATGATAGACTGTGAGGAGAGTTGTTTTCCTACTGGCCTTGAAGAAGCAAACAGCCATGCCACGAACTCCTTATGGAAAGAGTCCTCTAGCATATGAGGACCTCAGGCCAACAACCACAGGAAATGAATCAGCAAACTAAAGGAACTTGTAGAGGGATTGCCTCCTCAAACCTCCAGATCAGGACATACTTCAGCTGACACCTGGATATCAGCCTTGGGAGACCCTGAGCAGAAAACATGGCCAGACTTGTGCTGTACTGTGAGATAATAACTAGATTTTGTGTTAAGCTCTAAGTTTGTAGTAATTTAATGTGCAGTATAGAAAACCAATACTTGGGATCAGAAGATGGTATAATAATTATGCTGCTGGACTCCCACATAGTTGACCACAGTTCAAGTACTGGACCCAGAGGCTTAAATCTCACCCTGCGCACATGTGCGTGTGTGCCTCAAATCCTGACAGGAGGATGGAGGAGAAGGGATTGAGGTGTGACCATCCCCCTTGGGGGGCGATTTTTCACTTTCTATTTCTCTGTCTCTCTAGTGAGCACATTCACCCTATAGTAAAAATCTCTATGAAAAATAAAAGAAAAAGAAAAATGTAAACGAATACATCTGATGCATATATATTTTAAGTGAGTCTTAAGCTTCATGCTAACTGGTTTAAGACAAATGCAAAATGCATAGTTTTTTGTGAACATAGCACTAAATGGTTTTATTTTATGTTTAAACAAGATAAATTTTTTTTCTTAGGTTTTTGAATTTTACATTTCTGTGAGATAATTTTTTTCTATCTGGAATAGCTGTAGTAGTTATTCAATAAACAGTGTGTCAGAAGTCATTGTGTTTCTGATCACAAGGAACAGAGAGAGTCACTCAGTAAAAGGACGTTCATTGAAAGAGTTAAAGTGGGAGATCTCTAGGAGCTGGTCTCTCAGCTGCTTCTTATCCCTCTCTCTCTTTTTTGAGAGATTTTTTTTGTAGGGTACATGCACTCACTGGAGAGACAGAGAGATGGAAATTGATAAATCACCCCCTGGAGAGAAAGTCATTTCACAATCCCCCTGCCAGGTCTGGGACTGGAACTGTAGTTGTCCGGGTTGGATTCCAACCTGCTGGCCTTTCTTGACTTCTTTTTGATGGAATGCTGCTGTAGTCTGTACTGACTGGCTTCCTTAGTCAGTGTTGGTTTCTATTATTTGGGGTGCAGATATTGCTGTCTTGCCAAGTCTCTGACTCCCACACTGCACATTTTTACTGCCACCTTTACATTTAAATGGTTTGGTTTCTCCTTTTCACAATATCAAGTGTTTGCACCAACTCAAATGTTTTGTCCGGCACTGCTGCTGGTTGGCTTATGGATGAAGAGCCATCAGTCAGATACCTTTGTCCAGTTCCTACCGACCGTGGCATGAGGAGGATCCTGCTGTAGACAAGGAGGGCACCTGGGCTCCAGGGACAGTAGACAGGCAGATGACAGGCAGTTGGCTGTGGTCTGGAGGCAGGGGCAGCCTCTTTTCTATAGCTATTAGTTACCAAGAGGGTCTTTAAGTGAAGAACATCATCTTTCCTGTTTTTCTCACTTGCAAAACCAGGAAATGACGTTTTCTTCTCTGTGATAGAGTGCTGGGTAGCTTAATTCTAAGATACTGAAAAGAAATAAAAATATCTTACAAAGTACCAGAATCCATAAACTTGAATTCATTTCTAACCAGAATTTTAGTATTTGTCAGAATTCTGAAATGATCTTTTCTTTTCCTTCATTTCTGCCTGTAGTAGAGTGCTATGAATATATTTGGAAATTATTGTGGTTTGAAATGTAACTTTAAAGGAGAACATCACTAAATTATATTAAGTTTTTTGTTCTAATGAGATGCAGCAGAATTGTAAAGAAATGTGGTTATTTAGGGCTGGCGAGTTCCAGTTGCATGGCACAAAAGGCAAAGTTCATGTGTATGAATTGTAAATGGATGCTGTAAATGGATACTTCTTCATGGGTTTTATTGATTGAATTTTTTGGCTGATGGCAAAGGTACCAAAAACTAGTGCAATGAGAGATCTGATAGCAGAAATTCAATTTTTTCTTTTACTTAATTAACCACATCCACTTCTGTATATTGCTAGCCAACTCTAAGCCCAGACCGAATCCCCATTATGCTAATGAATCACTTGATTCGTTACTGAAAAGGAAAAAAAATAATTTTGGCTTGGGTAAGAAGGAAAAGGAAGAAAGTTATTATTGCTCAGTAAAAAGCTACCTTCCCCCATCTTTTTTTTTTTTTTTTTCCTGGCCACAAAGCTATCCTAAGCTCAGTTCGTACTTTGGGTAGCTCTCTTCTCATATTTTTTCTTGCTTGGTGTCTGTGGGAGGAAATGAAGAATTGATTCAGGAGCTTGGCCCTCTCTGTGAATTTTCAGTCCAGGTCCTCTGCTGGGGAGGCCCACTGCCAAGAGGCATCATTTATAGGGAAGATGGTCTAGAGGCTGGAGATCGTGAAAAATCTCGTGCTGGTCATTGACTTTGGTGGTTACCTCTGGCAAGTAGCCTAACCAGCTTCATTGTTTTGTCTGCAACATTATAAGAAAAGTTAATAAAAAAGGCTGTATTATTAAGTGTTTCAGCCACGCCAGGCACTATGAGAAGCAGTTTGCATTTACTGTCTCATATACTTCTTTTTTTTTTTTTTTTTGGAGAGGTTTTTGCTATAGGGCATGTGCTCTCACCAGACAGACAGAGACAGACAGAGAGACAGAAAGCGAGAAATCACCCCCCAGGGGGGATGGCCATGCTGCAATCCCTTCTCTTCCATTCTCCTCTCGGGATGTTGGGCATGCACGCACATGCGCCTGGCGTGAGTTTAAGCCACCAGGTCCGGTACTCCAACCGCAGTCGACTATGTGGGAGTCCATAGACATAGACATTACGCTAACTGCTGGTCCCTACTACTTCTTGTAGTAGTCCTGGGAGGTATGGATTATCTGCATTGTACAGAGGGCCAAAAATGATACGTGGCTGGAACCTGCGTTCCTAACCTTTGCATTCTACTTTCTCTCCCTGTGATGGGCTATAGTTTCCAGAGGGAGAATAGAACCTCTGAGTCAGCTCCTAGTGTAAGTGTCACAGCCGAGATAGTGAAGACTGGGTGGGAGTACCCGGACTGGAGGAAATCAGAGGAGGCCCTCAGGGCAGTCAGTTGCTGGGGTGAATTTTGAAGCATGAGGAATTGACAAATGGACAGATGGAGTGGGCATTCTGATGGCCAGGAAAAGCACTGTACGAAGGTCTGTCAGCGGGCGGCTTTGTGAGCACTAGCTGCAAACTGAAAGTCTCTGGAGAGGGGTGATGGAGGCGAAGGTGCAGAGTGGACAGGAGTCAGATCATATCACGTAAGCAGCTTTTAAGGAAGGTTATATGTGCACACTTCACTCCCCGTTACTAAGTGCTCTGGGGCTTGCTGGCTCTTGTGCTGCACTAATTTGTATCTTCATTTCCATGGGACATAATTCTACCCATCTTTGCTCGCCTGGACTGCTGTACAACCTTGCCGTCTCTCTTCCTTCCAATACGTGTACTCTCCTGAAAAAAGCACAGCTTTTGTCAGGTCTCTCCTCTGCTCACTTCATTGATTAAAATCCGGCTTCTTTAACATGAAAGACTCTAACCCACTTTTAAAATGGTGTTTCTAGCATTTTCCTTCACCTAACCCAAATTTTTATCAAATCCACGTGTTCGTATTCACACGCATGCCTTTATTTACATAGCTCTCATGAAAAGGTCTTCTTTACCATCTCACATCTCTGGTTCTTCAAAGTCTATATGGCCCAATCAGGTGGAGAGTGTAATAGATGCTTCCTAGCCCAAACTTGTGACCTCTGGCACCATTCAGAGATCTCTAGCTGCTACTTTTTGCAGCTTTGGGGACTTTTCTATTCTCAACCTGCTTTTTTTTTTTTTTAATTTGAGTCACCTGATGCATTTAAAAAATAATTATTTATTTTATTTTATTTATTAGTATTATTCTTCAATTATAAGTGAGTGTCAGAGAGAGAGAGAGAGAGAAAGCTTTCATGCCCAGGACTTGAACTTGAACCATGGTCAGCTATGAGGGAGTCCCATGCCTCAACCACCATGCCACCTGCCAGCCACTGTCCTCAACCTTTGAACCATGGTCAGCCATGTACGAGTCCTGTGCCTCAACCACCATACCACCTACCAGCCACTAATCTCAACACTTTCTTTTCTGTAATTTTCTGAGCCTTCATCTTTGTGTCAAGTGTCTGAAGATCTGTCGTTAGCTTCTGCTTTGTTTTTATCCTCAACACCTCACCTCTTGCATTATGAGCATTTGTACATCTAGGCCTCAGGGCAAGTGACACCTGGCCCTGTGTTCTAACAGGGCTCGACCCGAATACAAGCTTAGTATCCCTCTTGGCCTCCAAATTGAAAGGCTGATTGCTCTGAACTCCATGAGCTTCTTGATTTACCTTTCTTTCTTTAACAAGTATGAGGGGTCTTTAAGAAGTTCATAGAAAATGAGTATTGTGGGGTCAGCCCCTCAGAAGATCAGTGAAGGAGCTGGATCTCCACATGGCTGACTGTGGTTCTGATCTAGGCCCTGGAGCCTTGGAAAACATACCAGACACATGTGCACGTGTGCCTGAAATTCTGACAGCATGGAGAAATGGAGGGTAAGGGATTGTAGAGTGAACATGCCCCCTTTGGGAAGTGTTCTCTCTCTCTTTGTCTCTGTGTCTCTCTCTGGAGAGTGTGCATGCCCTCTGGCAATCAAAAAGAAAAAATAAAAGGACATTTATATTGTGAAAAAACTATTCCTGCATTTTGAAACTTTTTGCACTAACATAAATTTGTACTAACTTGCTCTATCTGAACATTCCTGAGGCATTTGAAGGATAAAGTGTCAGTTTGAGAAGAGTCTGTTTTGGAGCAACAGTGAAATCTACTAAAATTAAAGCAAGAACAAACATCAAATTTATGGTGAAACTTGGGTGAAAGAATGGTGAAATCACTGATGTTTTACAGAAACTTAATGGAGACCATGACCCAAAGAAATTGGTATTTTAAAATGGATAACTCATCTTAAGATAACTCATCTTAAGATGGGACAGTGCTGAAGGTGATGCCTGCAGCAGCAGACCACCCACATCTATGTGTGAGGAAAAATTTAATTTCATTTGTGCCCTAACTTAAGAGGATGATTAACAGCAAAAACAACAGTCAGCATCATAAATATTTCAACTGATTACACAATTCTAATTAAAATATATAAGATGAGCAAGCTTACTGGTCTATGGGTGCTAAAATAGTTGTTCCCAGATCAACTACAGACAAGAGCAGATATAAAGAGTGTGTGTATATATAAATCTATCTATCTATCTATCTATCTATCTATCTATCTATCTATCTATCTATGACATGTATACATATATATGTGTATATATTATTGAAAGGGTGTATGCATTTGCCAAAGAGTGAGACAGAGTGTGTGTGTGTGTGTGTGTGTGTGTGTGTGTGTGTGCGCGCGCCCCAATTTCCTTCCATCTTCTTTCCCACACACATATGCACCTGGTTTTTAAGCCACTGGGGCTAAGATTTGAATCAAAAGTCAGTTATGTGGGATCTGGCTCCCTGAACCACTGAGCTATGGGACTGGCCCAAACAGGGCTTTCAATAGAAAATTCAAACAAATATGACCAAGATCCTAAAGCATTTCTTTGAAGAATGGTTAACAGGAGATGACACATGGCTTTCCCACTAAGAGCCTACAGAAAAAGCACAATCAAAGCAATGGCTACGATAGGTGGAAGTGGTTCCATTGAAGCAAAAACCGGCTGGTAGAAAGCAAAAGTCATGGTCACAGTTTTTTTGAGATACTCAAAGCATTTTATTGTTGACTTTCTGGAGGGCCAAAGAATGATAACTTTTATGAGAATGTTTTGCAAAAGGAGTCAAAACTTTAGCAGAACAACACCCAGGGGACAGCACAAGAAATTCCTTCTCCACCGTATCAGTACTCCTGTTCATTCTTCTTATGAAGCAAGGACAATCAATGCAAAAATCTTTAAGTATTCCCCCAGATTTGGCTCTTTTGAACTTCTTTTTGTTTCTTACTCTTAAAAAAATTTTAAGGGCACTCATTTTTTTTTTCACTTAAAAATGCAAAAAAAAGACCACATTGACATTGTTATATTCTCAGGACCCTTAGTTCTTTAGAAATGGACTAAATGACTTATATTATTACTAACAAAAGTGTCTTGAACTTGATGGAGCTTATGTTGAGAAACGAAGTTTGAATTTTTAATTTATTTTTTAAAAATAAATTTATTTGCTATTGGGTGCCTGCACTCACAGGAGAGAGAGAGAGAGAGAGAAAGAGAGAGAGAGAGAGAGAGAGAGAGACAGAAAGTATGCCCTGGGTAGATGGTCACACTGCACACACACTGGCATGGTTTTCAAGTCACTGGATATGGGGGTTAAACTGTGCAATCAGTCATGTAGTATCCAGCCATTGTAACCACCATGCTACATGGGTGGCCCAATTTTTTTTTGTTTTTTTAAGGCTTTTACCTTAGAGTGTGTGTGCTCACCAGAGCAAGAGAGAGAGAGACAGTGAGAAATCACTCCCCACAAAGGATGAGGGCCACACTACAGTCCCTTCTCCTCCATTCTCCTCCTGAGATCTTGGGCATGCATGCACACATGCCTCATGTGTTTCAAACCACTGGATCTGGGACTTGAACCATGGGTGACTGTGTGGGAATCCAGTGCCATAACCAGTACACTAGCTGTTTGCTCTGGTTTTAATTTTTTAAAATTTTTATGAGGTTTTTGAAGTTCCTTTTTATTTACTGATTAACTACTTTGTGCCAGACATTTAATTCAAAGCAGTGTACCAAACAGCAGACATGGCTCCTGCTTTCATTAAACTTACTGTCTAGTGATGATCCAGTTTCCAATCATCTAAATAAGTATAAGACTGCTAGAAATGACCATATAAGATGCTATGACAGCTTGCCATCCAGAGATGGGATGGCTGAGGAGGTCTGCATGTGCTTCCTTGAGAAGTACCCAGGCTGACACTTGTCACCATGCTCAAGACTGTGCACTAAACCTGGACTTGTAGCTCACCCAAAGACAATGGCAGGGCCTACTAAACACTTGGGAGAGAAGAACTCTGACCTTCCAGCCTCGGACACTACCTTGCTCCAACTGTCTCTCTTCACTGGTAAAACAGTAATGGTGTTTTGATGATCTGGCATCTAACAGGTGACTTCTAATATCTACCACTTATGTACTTTACCCCCAGATGAAGACAGGTCTAGGTGTCTTAAGGGACTGTTTGTACCTGTCTTTGATCTTCAAAAACCTGTGGAACATAATTAAATGCTTCTGAATCAGTCAGATATATATGTATCATATACACCAAGTGCAAGGTAGTCAGAGGAATGGGGTAGAGTATGTCACATGATCCTGTGTTCTTGGTAGTATTTTGTTAGTATTTAGAGTAGGGTGTAATTAAATTTTTAATAATCCATCATTAAATAATCAACTGTTTATTGACTAGCATTTTTGAGTAGCTGATATGGGACAGCCATTGTCCTAAAATTACCTATTACTTCATTCAGTCCTTTGAATGAAGGAAACTCTCAGCATATCTTTCATGGCATAATGTATAAAAACTATTTTTTTTTTCACAGTTTGACTTTTTCTTTTCTTTTTTTCCCCATAGGGTTTGTGCACTCACCAGAGAGAGAGACAGGCAGAGACAGAAAGGGGGAAAGTGAGATGGGGAAAGTGAAAGGGGATGGCCAAGCCACAGTCCCTTCTCCTCCTGGATTTTGTACACAGCACACACATAACTGGCATGATTTTCAAGCAGCTGGACTGGGACTCAAACCACCATCAGCTATGTTGGAGTCCAGTGCCTTAACCACCACCGCCTGTTGGCCTGACCTATCTGGCCTTGTCCATCCTCGTTTCCCGCTATCTTTGAATGCTTTGTTACAACTAAAAACATTTCTGTCTTCTTCGTGTGCTATATTTCGGTATGTGTTTTTTCTCTTGACCTAGAATGTGTTCTTTCTTTTCATATAAAATTCCTAATCTTGTACTTATTACCCCTTCCAGGATGTCCCACTCAATCCATATTGAATGGAATCTTTGACTTCTTTCCCAAATAATGTAAATGCTCAGTGAATATTTGTTGAATTAACCATCAGGTTCTTTGGGCAATTCCATTAATTTGTCATACTTAAACCAAGCACGTTTGGCTATAGCCAAGTAATTAATGTGATTGGAGCTGATTTGCTACTTTTCGTCCCTACCACCTTAGAGAACAAACCTATTGTCAAAACAAATACTCTCCCTAAAGCATATAATCACTAAAAATCATTAACACTTGACTTTGAGAAATTTCTGTGACTTAGTAATACTTTATATTTAAATAAAGCAAGTTTCAGAAAGTCTAGTTTGCTACTGTTTACAACAGTAGATGTTGCATTTAAAATAAATGACTGGATCCTGTGAGATAGATACTATCATTTTAATTTATGTTATTTATTTTTTATACTGCTTTTTTAAAGAATTTTTTAAAATTTAAAGTTATTTATTTAAATTTGACCAGAGAGGTACAGTGTGTGTGTGTGTGTGTGTGTGTGTGTGTGTGTGTGTGTGTGCATGCATGAGAGAGAGAGAGAGAGAGAGAGAGAGAAAGAGAAAGCCCCCAGGTCCAGGACTCAAACCATGGTTGGCCATGTGGGAGTCCAGTGCCCTTAACTACCATGCCACCTGCCATCAACTCTATCATTTTATTATCCACTTAAAAATAAGATGCCTGAGGCACAGAGAGGTTAACTAGCTTGCCTGGCCACACAAACTGGCAGACTTAACACCTTAACTAGCCTGTGTGGCTAGACTCCTGTCCCTATTTCCAAATCTGTTAACAGTTATCAGAGGTATAATTGTAAGTGAGATATCATTTCACATTCAATTTTGTTATGATTCTTTGGCATATACCATTGTAGACCCCCAAATACTGTGACTAGTGACTGATGATAATACAAGTCATAACTATAAGAAGGTGCATGTCGAACTGGCTGAAGTAGCAGACTACTTTGTAAGGAAAGATATGACTAAATTTGGCAACAAACGTTCAAAAATGTATAATACATATGATATATTTTATATATTATATATATATAATATATATATATATATAAAATCTAGTTGCCAAAAGATTTTGTACAACATTTTTTTTTATGGTGTGTGTTTCTCAAAATAAATTTTAAAAACTTCTTCCAAATGGTCAACCATTGCTTTGAGTTTTTTTTTTTTTCATTTTTTTAAAAAATGTTACTTACTAAGAACACATTTGCCAGATTTCATTTAATTGCATTTTTATGGTCTAGTCATTAACCTACTGAAAAAAGTAGCTTAAATGGAAACATTGACATAAACCTCACTACACTGGCTCCAATGTGTTGCTATCATAAAGTATCCATCTTCTATATGTTTTCATAGGGTACTATTGAAAGGGTAATGGAAAATTAATGTTGCAATGGAGAATTTGATTCTGTGTATAAATTTTTAAAACACTCCAACACAGTGTATGTTTACAACATCAAGGGATTTATTTGGATTACTGTCCAACACAGTGTATGTTTACAACATCAAGGCATTCATTTGGATTAAGGTTTATCATAAACTTTATGATATTTATAACATATTTTACAACTGGGTGTATGTAATTTTCCTCCCCATTTTGAAGTTTTTCTAATTTCTTTAACAAATATTTGTTATGTGTTTCTCTTTGGGCTGGTAACAGAATATTTAAAATCATTTTCACTTGATCTCAGGCAAAAGAGCTACAAGCAATACTTAACAATAGTGTTAAATCAGAAAAATACATCTTTTAGTAGCTCAGATGTCAGTCAATCACGTTTTTCCTCATAAATTTCTTTTTGACATTTAAATGTTAAAGCATGTGCTGCTATAGTGGATAGCATGTCAAATGGCAGAAAACAGTTGAGTCTCATAATAATTTGAAAAATATTATTATTATTATTATTATTATTGTTTTTATTGATTTGGGCAAAGACACTTGCCAATATACTTTTAATAAAGAACAAAAGCAAGGTGTGGGAACCGAAGCAATTGAGAGGATGACAGGAATACTGGAATGCACATAAGCCTGGGAGATCACTTCTTTTCATACGTACTCAATACGCGTATGTGTAAGTGTACGGAAAATAGTTGTGGTAGAAGAATTTCATGATTTATTTTAAGCCCTAATTATCCTCGAAGTCAACCAGTGAACCTTGAGAAGAAAAGAGTACTTCTCTTCTAGATCTCAAGCTTCTCTTAGATTTTAGGTGGTTTGCAGATAGGGTTTTTGCGGGCATTGATCTATTTTAACTGTGAAACATTGGACAAGTTACTTAGTTCCTGTTTGCTTCAGTTTCCATATCTATAAATGGAAATAATAATAGTGTTAGCTGATAAGGCTGCTGGGAGGCTTAGCAGCATTACTGCATAATAAGGATTCAATAAATTTCATAAATATTATTTATTAAATAGTAGATTTAATTTGTTTTGAGGCAGAATTAAGATTTAAGATGTCGGGGCAGAACTTGGCAGACTTGGGTTCTCGTTCTGGTTTCTTATTTCACGGCTGTTCAGCTAAGCTGTGGCTCTCTCTGAGGATTGATTTCCTTATGAGCAAAGTGGGATAATTGTAAATATTTTGCAGGCTTGTTAGAGGAATGAGATTATGCATGTAAATTACCATGCATAGGCTAAGACCCAATAGTAGGTGTTCAATGAATGGGAGCCATTATAATTATCTACAAAAACACAGTAATAATTAGATTGAGTGCCTAAGGTCCCTATGTCTTTACAAAATAACATTACTTTACTCAACATAAGGAAAAAAGTCAGTGTTCTTAGAAACTCATGTAGTTGAGTGTTACCCCTCAGCCAAAAGAAATATATTACAGTGTAAGTGGTTGTAAATGCTATGTTCTGTTTATACATGATGAAGGTGTTGTGAACTGTGGAGCCACATTTTAAATATCATGTGTGTGAAGGCTTTCTTGTTTCTTACCTTATAAAATGTCCTCATTTTAAATGTCTAGGAGTGCATGTAAACATGTATAAAATCACCCCAAACACTCATAATAAAATAAGCAAGACCTTCTAGGCCAGACCACTTTCTTTCTTTTTTGCTGTTTTATTATAGCCCTCCTATCAGGATTTCATGTTTGATCTTAAAATCACAGAGTTGTGTACCTGGAAGGGACTAGTCTAACACCCTGAATTTATAGACGAGGAAACTGTGGCTGGAGGTGGAATCCTGGTCTCTCATCTATAACATCAGAACTTTTAGAGAATAGAAATAACAACTGGATGTAGACAAAACTTAAACTTTGTTTTTTAGAGAGGGATTTTTGCTTTAAGGACATGTGCTCTCTGGAGAGACAGAGGGACATAGAAAGTGAGAAGTCACCCCCTGGGAGAATGGCTGTGCCACAGTCCCTTTTCCCCTAGTCTCCTCTCAGGATTTAGGGCATGCGTGCACACATACCAGTGTGAGTTTCAAGCCAACTGGGTCCGGGACTCGAACCACAGTTGACCATGTGAGAGTCATGACATAGCCATTATGCAATCTGCTGGTCCCAAAACTGAAACACTTTTTTAAGCTAAGAGAGCTGGCATTGGATCCTACATACAAAATGACCCCCAGCAGACAGTGGAAACGAAAGATTACCAGGAGCTGGTAATGAACACCTGGTGCTTGATGGTGACCTCTGTGAGCTTACCTTAATGGAGCAGTTTATAATTTATAAAGAATATTGAGATTTTGGGTAGGCTAGAGAAACAGTTATTAAGGATGTCAGGTCGAACCACAAAGGCAGCCAGCCACTGGGAAGGTTTCTAAGAGGTGGGGTAGCAGATTCAGTCAGAAAGCAATAGTGCTTTAGCTCCTGGAAGGCTCTGCTGAAGAATGCTTGAGGAAGTTGCTTATCTTGCAGTGCTTTTGTTTCAACAACAAATTTATAATAATACATTTACAAGAGTACTTCAAAAAGTTTGTGGAGAAAATTGGAATCAAAGTATGAATTTATTTTTATGTAAAACATTTTGAAATCTGTGCATAGTTTTTTCATAATACATATTTTCCATGAACTTTCTGAAGACCCTGTTCTATCTTATGGTGATGCTGGTAATCAAACAAGATAATTCATAAAAATGTCTTTAGCTTAGTGTCTGGCACATATAATAATCACTTAATAAATAATAGCTATCAGTATACTTGCAGATGATCAATCTCTTCATAGTCAAAGATCTACTACAGGGAAATCTCTATTCCTTGTCAATTTACTTGGTTTTCAGAGCCCTAGCTAAGTCGCCCACAATTTAGAGTAACATTCTAGAATGAGAAAGGAACAGGGTACTTAGTAGAGAAATTAACACAGGAATGTTTTTTAACAAGGTGGATACATTTAGGCAGTGCAGCAGAGGAGTTAATATGATTTATAGTGTACAGGAGTTACCTGGATATATCTCAGACTCAACAGGCTGTAAGACAAACTTCTGTGACTCATTCCAGACTAGACTCACATATCAGCAGTGGGGTCCATCCTAGAATCTCTCAGATGATGACTTCTTCTGGGGCCAGAAGGTGGCATAGTTGCTAAAGTTGTTAGCCAGCAGTTAGTGTAATGGCTATGTCACTGAACTCCCATGTAGTCGACCGTGGTTCGAGTCCTGGACTCGGTAGCTTAAACTCACGCCGGGCACGTGCGTGTGTACCCAAGATCCTGAGAGGAGAATGGAGGAGAAGGGATTGCGGTGTGGCCACCCACCCCAGGGGGTGATTTCTCGCTTTCTATCTCTCTCTGTCTTTCTGGCAAGCGCATGCGCCCTATTTCAAAGACCTCTACAAAAATACCCCCAAAAACATAAAACAATTAAACTGCTGAACTTCCACACAGTTGACTGCAGTTGAAGTCCCAGACCTGGTGGTTTGAAATCATGCTGGGTGCATGTGTGTGTGCGCCCCAAATTCTGAGAGGAGAATGGAAAAGGGATTGTGACATGGCCATCCTCCCTGAGGGGGTGATTTCTCACTTTCTCTCTTCATCTCTTTCTCTGCCTCTCTTTGGCAAGCACACGTACCCTGTGGTAACAACCTTAAAATAAAAGTATGCCTTCTATGTAATCTCAAGTGATTAAAAACTATCTCTAGGAAGAGCAAGCTCCACAGAGACTGATTTGGATTGAAGATGAAGTATCACGTTCGATGGGCGGAAATAATGGTTTAAGGGTTGGTTACTCTGGACGATACTGATTTCTGCGTCACTGAAGGTGTTCCTGCAGATGGATGACGACCACAGAGTGGTGATTCTGGAACTGGATCTCAGGCCCTTAAGGTTTTATAACACTGCAGTATCTCCGTTTATGATCAGGGAAGGTTTATGGAAACAGCGGGGCTGAAATATGAGTAGATGTTATAGAAGTAGGAAGGTGTATCTTTTCTTTCAATAATGAAAAGAATGGCACATTTTAATTTATTTTGAAATCTATTATCCATTGACACATAATGATTGTACATATTTATTTATGGGATCCAATGTGATGTCTATGTAGTGTGATGTTGTCAGTGTAGTTGTCGTTATGTAGTGATCAATTAGGGTAATTAGCATAGTCACTGCTTCATATTTATCATTTCTTTGTGGTGAGAACATTTAAAAACCTTTATTCTATCTATTTTGAAATATACAATATATGTTGCCTATAGTAGCTATAGTTACCTTGTTGTGCACTAAACCTCTTACCATCCTCTTTTCATTCTTCCCCTCCCTAGTCTTGTAACTACTGTTCTACTCTCTACTTCTATGAGAACAGTGGTTTTTTATTTTTTTATTTTTTTAAAATTTTTTGGCCGTAGGGCATGTGTGCTTGCTGGAGAGAGACAGAGAGAGGGAAAGTGAGAAATCACTGTCTACCCACAAGAGATGGCCATGCCGTAATCCCCTCTGCTCCATTCTTCTCTTGGGATTTTGAGCATGTGTGCACATGTGCCCAGTGTGATTTCAAGTCACCAGTTTAGGTCTTGAACTAGTGGGCCATGTGGGATTCCAGTGTCTCAACCACCATACCACCTGCTGGCCCCTAGTTCAACTTTTTAGATTGCATTTGTACGTGACATCATGTGGTATTTGTCTTTCTGTGTCCTTAACACATGACCTTCAATTCAAGTTCATCTGCGTTGTCTAAAATGACAGAATTTTATTAATTTTTTTTAATATAACTGAACAGTTTTCTATTGTGTTCTTTATCCATTCATCCACCAATGGACAATTAGGTTGATTCCAAAACGTAGCTGTTGTGACTAGTGCTGTAATGACTGTAATAATGCACTCATCTCTAGGACATAGTATTTCCTTTGGCTGTATACTCAGCAGTAGGATTACTGGAGCATATGGTAGTTCTTTTTTTCGTTTTCTCTTTATTCATGATAGAGTGCATGAATGTGCATGCATATGACAGTGAGACACACACACACAGGTAAAGAGAGAGAGTGAGAGATGAGCACTCTGCAGGATCTGGTCATACCTCAATCTCTTTCCTTCAGTCCTCTATCTCTTTGGGTTTTGGGTGCATGCATGTGTGCCCAGCATATTTCAATCTGACTGGATATTGCAATTGCAGTGTCTCTTGAGCAGCACATTCAATAATGTGCCACAGTGCTGCTAATGGTTCTATTTTTAATTTTTTGAGGAACACCTCTATACTTTTCTCCATAATGGCTGCACTAATTTACATTTCTATCAAAAGTGATTGTTTCCTTCTCTCCACCTCATAGACAAGATTTGTTACATTTTGTCTTTTTGATAATAGCAATTCCAATAGGTGTGAGGTGATGTCTCATCATGCGTTTGATCTGCATTTCTCTGACAATAAGTGATGCAAAGCATATTTTTATATAACTGCTGGTTGTTTGTATGTCTTCTTTTGAGAAATGTCTCTGACGGTTTTTCACCCATATTTAAATTGGATTGTTACTGTTGTCATTTTTTTAAAACTATTGAGTTGTTTGACTTTTTTGTACATTCTGAAGAGTAATCCCTTGTCAGATGTATACTTCACAAATATTTTCTCATTTTTCAGGTAGTCGTTTTATTCTGTAGATTGTTTCCTATGCTGTGTAAATGCTTTTTAATTTGATGTCATACCATTTATCTGTGTTCGTTTTAGTTGTCTGTGCTTTCGAGTTCTTGCCTCCCAAATTTTTGCCCAGTCCAATGTCATGAGGCATTTTCCTGTGTTTTCTTTGAGTAATTTTAGAGTTTCAAGTCTATATTTAAGTCCTTTTTTAAAAAAAGAGGCATTTGGCTTAGGGTGTGTGTGCTTGCCAGAGAGAGGGAAAAACAGAGACAGTGAGAGAGAAGGTGAAAAATGCCCCTCCGCTCCCAGGGGGATGGCCATGCCACAATCCCTTCTCCTCTATTCTATTGTGATCTAGGGCATGCATGCACATACTTCTGGTATGATTTTGAAGCCACTGGGTCTGGGCCTTACACTGCAGTCAGTCATGTGGGAGTCTAGTGACATAACTGCCATGCCATCTGCTGGTTCCAATTTTTCGTAATTTGATTGGGATTGCATTAAATATTTATATTAATGTTTATATTAATTTGGATAGAATTGACATTTTGATTGTATTAATTCTTCAATCTAGGAATATGGGATGTCTTTCCACCATTTCCCATAGATTATGGAAACTTGTGTGCTTCTTATCATTGGTTTCAATGAATCTTTTAATTTTAGTCTTAATTTCTTCAGTGGTTGTGAAGTCATTCAGAAGTAGGTTGTTTAGTTTTCATGTGTTTGTGTATTTTGAGTTACTTTTCAGTTAATTTCAAATTTAATTCCATCATGTTAAGAGAATATGCTGGATATAAGTTCTATGTCTTTGTAAAAGCTTGTTTTGTGCCCTACCACATGGTCAATCTTCAAAAAGTTTCCATGCAAAGGTGGAAAAATGGATATTTTGTTGTTGTTGGGTGGTAAGTTCTATAATGTCTGTCAAGTCCATTTTATTTATGGTGCCATTTAGATCCTTTATCTCTGTGCTTACTTTTTGTCTAAATGATCTGTCCAAGAAAGACAGTGGGGTATTGAGATCCCCAATGATTAATGTGTTGCAGTCTATATCTCCCTTTAGATCTAGCATCTTTCTTTCACACATCTGGGTGCTCCTAAGTTGGGTGCATAGATATTAGTAAGTGTTATTTCTTCTTGGTGCATTAGCACTTTTAATACTATATAATATTCTTCTTTTTCTCTTCTTACAGTTTTTGACTTAAGGTCTATTTTTGTCTGATATCAGTAACACAACTCCAACCTTTTTAACATTTTTCATTTTCATTGATTATCTTTTTCCAGTCTTTCAGTTTTAGTCTTTGTATGTCTTTATCCCTGAGGTGGAGTTCTTATCAGCAGCAAATAGAGGGTTCCTATTTTTTGTTTTTGTTTTTGTTTTTATCCAGTCAGTCTGTGTCTTTTGATTGGAGAATTTAATCTGTTAACATTCAGTGTTATTGATATTTGAAGATTGGAATCTGCCATTTTGTTAGCCATTTTCTTTTTTCCTTTATTTCTTTTCTTATTTCTGCTTTTTCCTCTTTATTTTTCCTGCCATAGTACTCCCTTCAGTACTTTTCAAAGAGCTGGTCTACTATTGGTGAGTTCTTTCAGTTTTTGTTTGTATGAAAATGAATTTATTTGTCTTTCCCATTTGAAGGATAATCTTGCCTTGTATAGTAGTTTTGGTCAAAATTGTTCTTTTGGTATTTTGAATATATCTTCCTATTCTTTTCTTGTCTGCATTGTTTTGGTTATATTAGCCTAATTGGATAACCTTTGTAAGTGATGGGATGTTTCTCTCTTGTCATTTATAGAATATTGTCTTTGTGATTTTTACCAATCTGGCTATGATGTGTCATGGAGAAGCTCTTATGTTTATTCTATTCAGGGTCCTTTGTATTTCGTGGGTCTGAATGTCTGAATGCTTCTCTATATTTGGGTTATTGTCTCCAAGTATTTCATGGAATAGATCTTCTGTGCCCTCAGCTGATTCTTTACCTTCTGGAATGCCGTTTTTTTTTTTTTTTTGATAGTTGGACATTTAATAGTATTCAATGTCTCCTGTATGTTGTCCTCCTTTTAAAAAGTCATTTAAAACTTATTTTTGCTGGTTTTATCTAAGTCAAAGGATTTGTCTTCCAGCTCAAAGAATCTGTCTCCTGCATGGTCTAGTCTACTCTTAATACTTTCAAAGGTGGTCTTTACTTTCTGTATTAGTGTCTTCATCTCTGGAAGTTTTGATTGGTTCTTTTTTATGATGTCTATATCCCTTCCAAATCGTGAAAAGATTTCCTTATCTCTGTCACCATGAATATTCTGAATTCGTTTTCCAACATCAGTGAATTCTTTTGTGCTGTGTATGGCTGAAGAAGGGTTGCTCTGTTCCATTGAGGGAGAGATGTTTCCTTGTTTTCCCGTGTTTCTTGTGCTTCTGTGCTGGTTTCTAGTCATTTATTAATTATACACTTCTTCCTATTTTCTAGTGTTGATTCTGTAGTCAGTGAGGAGGAAGCACTCTATTTCTCAGATGTGTTGTTGGTAGAGGGCCTTGTCTTCCAATCAGAGAAGTGTGTATATAGTCAGCTTTAGATTTTGGTAACTTTCCCAGTTTCTTGAGACCAGGTTCACGTGGCACAGAACTGGAGGGTTTTAACTGGAGCAGTCAGAAGGCAGTGGGAGGGTGAGTTGATCTTCCTGTCTCAGTTGGCCTCACTAACTGCTGCTGCTTCCTGCCCCATGTAGCAGGCTTGGGGGTTAATGGCTTTAAATTATTATTTAAAAAATCCATTTATCACCCTTTATGAGTCAGAGATAGTGAAAGAGACACCCCCTGCCTCAGTTAGCTCAGATGATAGATGATAGACACACACACACATATATATGGCAGAACTTGAACTCAGGACCTTCCCATGTGGGTCCAGCAGCACAAAGTGTTGTACTACCTACCACTGCACCACTGTCTGACCCTATATTTTAAAAATGATTTTAATTGTCATATATTTGTACATACTTTTGGGAAACTTTTTTCAGTGCATGGATACAACATATAATGATCAAACTGGGTTATTTGGCACATTCATCATGTTAAACACATTACTTTGTGACTATAGTTACTCTACTGTATATGAGACTAGATGTTATTTCTCTTATCTAACTCTAATTTTATAGCCATTAATCAATTTTCCCCATATTCTATTCCTTCTTTCCCCTATTCTATTGTAGTAACCACTATTCTGCTCTCTACTTCTATGAGGACAATGTTTTTTGCTTTTGTTTTTATTTTATTTATATTTATTTATTTCAGTTTCTACATATGAGTGAGAATGTGGTGATTTTCTCTTTTTGTGCCTGGCTTGTATTCCCTTAAGATGAAGTCCTTCAGGTTCATCTACGTTGCCCTGAATGAAAAGACTTTATTTATTTTTTAACAGCTTAATAGTATTTTGTTGGATATAAATAGATTCTTTCTTTCTTTCTTTCTTTCTTCTTTCTGTGGTCTCTCTCTTTCTTCCATGAGCATATATGCTCTATAGCAGAAAATAATGGCTATGTTGCTGGACTCCCATGTAGTCCCTGATCTGGTGGCTTAAACTCACACCAGGCGTGTGTGTGTGCATGCCCAAGAGGAGAATGGAGAAGGGATTGTGACGTGGCCATTACCCCTGGGGGGTTATTTCTCACTTTTTGTCTCTCTGTCTCACTCTGTCTTTCTGGCAAGTGCACGCGTCCTATAGCAAATCCTCTCCCAAATTAAAAAAAAAAAAATAGATAGAAGATCACATTTAAAAAAATCAGTTTGTTGATGGACACTTAGGTTAATTTCATTCTTGGCTATTGGGAATAGTGCTGCAATAGATCTCTCGTATAATGATTTCCTTTCCTTTGAATATGTGCCTAATGTTGGGATTTCTGCATCATATGACAGTTCTATTTTTAGGTTTTTGTGGAACATTCATACTGTTTCTCATAATGGCTGCACAATTTACATTCCTACCAACAATGTAAAAGGAGTTAAAAAATTTCCCTTTCTCTATGTTCTCACCAGTATTTGTTATTTTTCTCTTTTGAAAACAGCCATTTTAACTGGAGTGAGATGATATCTCCTGGTTTTGATGTACATTTCTGTGATGATTAGTGATGTTGAGCATTTGTAAATGTCTTTGCCATTTGTATGTCTTCTTTTCAGTAATACATATTTAGATTATTTGCTCAGGTTTTTAATAATTGAATTATTATTTTGTTGTTGAATTGTTTAAGTTCCTTAAATATTGTGATAATTAGTCTCTTGTTGAATGTATAGTTTATGAACATTTTTTTCCATTCTTTAGGTTGTTCTTTCACTGTCAATTTGTTATGAACATTTTTTTCCATTCTTTAGGTTGTTTTCTCACTGTCAGTTTCCTTCCTTTGTTGTGCAGAAGCTTTTCTGTTTGATATAATTCCATTTGTCTGTTTTTTATTTTATTGCCTATGATTTTTGAAATTTTATTAAAAAATTATTTGCCTAGGTCAAGTCCTGTAGTTTTCTCTTAAGTTTTCTTTTAATAGGTTTATATTTTGCAGTTTTAAGTAAAAGTCTTTAATCTATTTTGGGCTGATTTTTATACATAGTAAGAAGCAGAGATCTAGTTTTATTTCTTTGCATGATGATATCCACTTCTTCAAGCACCATTGAAAAAACTATCCTTTATCTAATGATGGTTCTTTTTATTTTTCAAAATTTTCTCCTTTTAAAAATTTATTTATTATTATTGTTTTAGATTACATTTAATCACATATATCTTTACAGTGTATAACATTTCTTTTTTCACCACGATTACCATGCATATCAGTAAAGACAAATACATTACTATCCACATCATTGTCAGTAGTTTTTCATAATTTTTTCAGATTGTTCTTTCTTTTTCTTCTTCTTTTTTTTTTTAGTATTCACTTGCTATACAACATTTGACTTGTAAAGAGAATTTGCTTCTCAGACCAGTCCAATTGAGAATACTATACATATTATTATCAACAGGTAATAATCCATTTCTGTGTCCCACAAATGTCATGCCTATTTTTCTCCTGCTTTCCTTCTCTGTACTCTTCCACCCGCCTACAGGTCCACTGTCTTCAGCATCCATA
The DNA here is from genome assembly GCF_000334495.1 of Tupaia belangeri chinensis. Classification (NCBI taxonomy): domain Eukaryota; kingdom Metazoa; phylum Chordata; class Mammalia; order Scandentia; family Tupaiidae; genus Tupaia; species Tupaia belangeri. The sequence goes on along the minus strand of NW_006159550.1, from coordinate 2,884,147 downwards.
ACTATTTTCATTGCTTTTATGCCCTCTAATATTTCGATTTCTAGCATAGAGTGCAGATAGTTGGTATATATTAAGTGGATAGTCAGTATATAAGTGGATACATACAATATCTTACTTTCATAGCCTGACTTGCTTCACTCAGCAATAAATCTTCCATGTTCAACCACTTTCTATCAAATGCCAGGATCTTTTTTTTTTAATGGCTGAATAGTATTCCATAGAATGTATGTGCCACATTTTTTTGAATCCATTCATTTGTTTGTGTACATTTGCGTTGGTTCCATGTCTTAGCAAATGTGAATAATGCTACGATAAACATTGATGTGCAACCACTTTCCTGACTAAGCCTTCTCCTGTCCTTTGAATAGATACCCAGAAGTGAGATTGCTGGATCATATGGTAGTTGTATTTGTACATCTTTGAGGAACCTCCATATTGTTTTCTAGAGTGGCTGGACCAATTTATATTCCTACCAACAGTATAGGAGAGTTCTTTCACCACAACCCCACCAACACTTATCACTTTCTTCACCATTCTGACAGGGATTATGTGGTATCTCATTGTGGTTTTAATCTACATCCCCGTTATGATGAGGGATGTTGAGCATTTCATCTGCCTTTTGATGGTTTATATGTCTTAGAGAGATTTTTGTTCTGCTCATTTTCCCATTTTTAATTGGATTAATCCTTTTTTTTTTTTTTTTTTTTTTTTTAGCTGCTTGAGTTCCCTGTGTATTCTGGTTATCAGTCCCTTGTCTGAGGCATAGTTTACAAAAATATTGTCCCATTCTGAGGGTTGTAGGTTCATACTAATTACTGTGTCCTTTGCAGTGCAGAAACTCCTTAATTTGATGTAATCCCACTTGACTATTTTAGTGGTTATTGCCCATGATTTGGGAGTCTTATTTAAGAAGTCTTTGCCTACTCCATTGTCTCCCAGAGTTTCTCCAGTATTTTCCACCAGTAGTTTTATAGTTTCAGGTCTTAGGTTCAGATCTTTTTTAACAAAAATCAACTTAAAATGAATGGTGGAGACATAGTTGTTCCAGCATCATTTGCTAAAAAGGTTTTCCTTTTCTCACTGGATTGACTGGTATCCTTTGTCAAAAATCAATTGGGTGTAAGTGTTGGGGTTTATTTCTGGGGTCTATATTCTGTTCCATTGGTCCACATGCCTCTTTTTTCCCCCCCAATATCATGTTGTTTTAATTATCACAGCTTTATAGTATATTTTGGGGTCAGGGAGTGTGATGCTGCCCACTCCACTCTTCTTACTTTGGCAATATGAGGTCTTTTATGATTCCAGGCAAATTCTATGATTGTCTTTTCTAGATCTGTGAAGAATGTCTCTGGTATTTTTATTGGGATTATATTAAATATATAGATTAATTTGGGTAGTATTGCCATTTTGATTATATTGATTCTTCCAATCCAGGAACATTGAATGTCCTTCTACTTTTTTGTGTCATTTTCAATATCTTTTTAAAAATATTCATAGTTTTCTTTGTAAAATCTTTGACTTTCTTAGGTTTATCCCTAGGTATCTTATACTTTTTGTGGCTGTGGTAAAAAGGATTCCTTTCTTTGGATCTACCTTGTTCAACTTGTTGTTTGTTTATAGAAATGCTTTAGATTTTTTGGATGTTGATTTTGTATCCTGCTACTTTACTGTATTCATTTATTACTTTGAGAAGTTTTATCATGGAAACCTTTAGGCCTTCTAAGTATACTTTCATGTCATCTGCAAATAAAGATATTTTCAACTCTCCTTTGCCTATTTGAATGCTTTTTATATTGTTCTCTTTTCTGATTGCATTGGCTAAGACTTCCAGAACTATATTAAAAAGTAGTGGAGGAAGTGGGCAGCTTTGTCTAGTACCAGTTTTTAGTGGAAAACCTTTTAGCTTTTTCCCATTCAGTATAATGTTAGCGATAGGTTTTTTATATGTGGCTTTTCTTATGTTGAGCAATGACCCTTCTATACCAATCTTACCGAGAGTCTTAATCATGAAGGGATGTTATATTGTATCAAACACTTTCTCTGCATCAATTGAAATGATCACATGGTTTTTAATCTTTCTGTTAATATGTGTATTACGTTTATGGTCATTCTTATGTTGAACACTCTTGCATCCCTGGAAAAAAGACTAACTAGTCGTGGTGAATAATTCTTTTTATATGTTGTTGGATGCAATTTGCTAGTATCTTGTTGAGAATTTTTGCATCTATATTCATTAGGGATATTGGCCTGTAGTTTCCTTTTTATCATGTCTTTTTATCTGTTTTGGGAATGAGGATGATAGAGGTTTCATAAAATGAATTTGGGAGGTCTCCTTCCTTTTTTATCTTTATAAATAATTTGAGTAGAATGAGGGTTAACTATTCTTTAACAGTTGTGTAGAATTCAAAAGTGAAGCTATCAGGACCTGGGTTTTTCTTTGTCGGGAGGTTATTTATTATTGATTCAATCTTATGGCTTGTTATGGGTCTGTTTAAGTTTTCTATGTCCTATTTATTCAATCTTGGTTGATTATATGCATCCAGGAATTGGTCCATATCCTCTATATTCTCTTGTTTGTTGGCATATAGTCGCTTATGGTTTCCTTTAATGACATTTTGTATTTCTGTTGCGTCTGTTGAAATGTTGCCAGTTTCATTACATAATTGATTTATCTGGTTTCTCTTTCTTCTTTTTTATCAATCGATCTAATGGTGTGTTGATCTCGTTAATCTTTTCAAAGAACCAGTTTTTTCTTTCATTTATTTTCTGTATAGTTTGTTTATTTTCTATTTCATTTATTTCTGCTCGAATCTATTATTTCTTTTCACCTGGCATTTTGTTTTTGTTTTTCCAATTCCCTGAGGCATGTCTATTTGCTACCTTTCCAGCTTTTTCTTATGAGCACTAATTGGTATGAATTTCCCTTTTATGGCTGCTTTTGCCATGTCCCATAGATTATGGAAACTTGTGTACTCATTATCATTTGTTTCCATAAATTCTTTTACTTCAGACTTAATTTCTACAATACCTAAGAAGTTATTCAGAAGTAGGTTGTTTAGTGTCCATGTCTTTGTGTATTTTCAAGGATTTTTCTTGAAATTAACATCAAGTTTAATTCATTCATGGTCTGAGAAGATGCTAGATTTGGTTTCTATGCCTTTGAATATATAAAGGCTTGATTTGTATCTTATCATATGGTCAATATTTGAAAAGGTTCCATGCTGGGGTGAGAAAAATGTATATTTTTTGGTCTTAGGGTGGAAAGTTCTATAGATATCTGTCAAGCTCATTTGATTTTTAGTATCATTTAGGTCTTGTATCTCTCTGCTTATTTTTTGTCTAGAAGATCTGTCTAAAGGAGGTAACAGGGTGTTGAAATCCCCAACAATTATAGTATTGCAACCTACCTCTCCTTTTAGCTCTAGCAATCTTTCCTTTACATATTTAATTGCTCCTGAGTTGGGTACATAGATATTTATAAGTGTTATGTCTTCTTTATCAACTAGCCTATTTATTACTATATAATGCCCTTCTTAGTCTCTTCTTGCAGTTTTTGTCTTAAAACGTATTTTGTCTGAAATCAGTGTCACAACTCCAGCCCCTTTTGTAATTCCATTTGCATGGAATACCTTTTGCCAGCCCTTCACTTTTAGTCTATGTATGTCTTTATCCATAAAGTATTTCTTTCTTTCTTTTTTTTTTTGGAGAGATTTTCACTGTAGGGCGCGTGCGCTCGCCAGACAGACAGAGAGAGACATAGAGACAGAAAGCGAGAAATCACCCCCCAGGGGGGATGGTCACGCCGCAATCCCTTCTCCTCCATTCTCCTCTCGGGATCTTGGGCACGCACGCACACGCGCCCGGCGTGAGTTTTAAGCCACCGGGTCCGGGACACGAACCGCGGTCGACTACGTGGGAGTCCAGCGACATAGCCATTACGCTAACTGCTGGTTCCCCATAAAGTGTTTCTTGTAGGCAACAGATAGATAGTTTATGTGTGTGTGTGTGTGTGTTTGTGTGTGTTTAATCCATTCAGCCAGTCTGTGTCTCTTGATTGGATAATTTAATCCATTAATGTTCAATGTTACTGTTGCTACTTCTGAACATGTTCCTATCATTAAGTGAGACATTTTTTCTTGGTTGTTTATTGTTCTCTTATATGTATCTGTCTGTCTTTTTAGTTTTCCTGGTATTGCACTCCCTTCAGAATTTCTTGAAGAGCTGGTCTGGAGTTGGTATATTCTTTCAGGTTTTGTTTACCCAAGAATGTTGTTATCTTTTTTTCTCATACAAAGAATAATCTTGCTGGGTATAGTATTCTTGGTTGAAATTGCTTTTCTTTCTTCTTCTTCTTCTTATTTATTTTGAGAGGTTTTTGCCATAGGGCGCCTGCTCTTGCCAGAAAGACAGTGAGAGACAGAGAGACAAAAAGTGAGAAATCACTCCCCAAGGGGGATGGCCATGCCACAATCCCTTCTCCTCCATTCTCCTCTTGGGATCTTGATCATGCACTCACATGCAACCGGTGTGAGTTTAAGTCACTGGGTCCGGGACTTGAACAGCGGTTGACTACATGGGATTCCAGCGATATAGCCATTATACCAACTGCTGGTCCCAAAATTGCTTGTCATTTAACACTTTGACTATATTTCCCCATTGTTTCCTTGTCTGCATTGTTTCTCATGAGAGGTCTGATGTTAGCCTGATGGGATAACCTTTGTAAGTAACTTGACATTTCCATCTTGCCAATTTTAGTATCTTGTCTTTGTGGTTTTGGCCAATTTGGCTATGATGTGCTTTGGAGAGGATCTTCTTAGGTTGATTCTATTTGGGGTCCTATGTATTTTTTGGTTCTTGATATTTGAATGCCCCTCTAGTTTGGAAAGTTTTCTTCCAGGATTTCATGGAATAAATGATCAATGCCCTTATTATTTTTCTTCCTCTTCTGGGATACTGTGGAAGGCCACATATCAGATCTTGCACATGAGCAACTGTTCATCCATTTTGTTCCCTTACCCTAACATGGCTGTCTGCTTCTGTAAACCTGTTTGCTCTTTCCAAGAGAAAATAGCTCATGCTAGCCATATAGAACACTGCAGTTAGGACGACATCCTATACATGCTACTGTCTTTGCTAACTAGCCCAAAACCCTTTTGTTTAGCAATATAACTGCTTACATGGAAACCCCACTCTCCTCAGAAATAATTAACCTGCTTGATTCAGCTTCTGTAACTGCTTTTGCATGGGAATCCTGCACACCTGGCAACAGATCCCTGTAAGAGGCTACCCCAAACTTTGGCTGGTGTTGTAGTTCTGACTCTTGGCCCTCGAACCTCAGGCTATAGTCACTGGCCAGCTAATAGAGACTACCTTTAAACTTAATCTGGCTTTGGTGGTCATTCATTCGTTTGTACTCTACAACAATACCAATTATCTGAATGTCTGAGCACTTAATGGTATCTAGTATTTCTCATATAATATCATTTTCTTGGTGGTTTTTTCAGTTTTTTTGGTAACTTTTTCTAGGTCAAAAGTTATTGTCTTCTACATTTGAGATTTGATCTTCTGTGTGATCTAATCTACTTTTAATACTTTGAGGGAAGTTTTGATTTCCTATATCACATTCTTCATCTCTAACAATTTCATTTTGTCTGTTTCTTCTTTCAAATCATGAAAGGACTTCCTCATCTCCTGGAGCTCTTTGTTTCCTTTCTCTTGCATCTCATTTAGTTTGGTCACTGTAAATATTCTGAATTGTTTATCTGACATTTCCATGAGTTCCATTTTGTTGTCTGTGGGTGATAAAGAATTAACGTTTTTCTTTGAGGGAGAATTTTGTTGGTTTATCATATTTCTTGTGGCTCTGCAATGGTTTCTAGTCATCTGGTAATCAATATGTTCCTTTTTAAATTATTCAAGGTATCTCTGAGCATTCAAAAGTGTGCAGGAATAGGCAATTGATAACCTCTCTTCTGCTGTGCCTCTCTGTTGCTCACCAGCACCTTGTACTGTTGTTGCTGGTCCTGGGTGACCCAAAGTCCTCCCTGTTTCTAAGGAACAGGTGTGCCTGAAATTGAGCTACTGACCTTCAACTCAGTAACCAAGAAGACATGTCATGGTGTACTATACGAAACATTGAAGTCCTAAGAGTTCAACGGCGACTGGGGGAGGAGATGAGCCACATGTCCCAGCTGTTAATCCCTCCAGCCACAGGTGGCTTGCCATCTGGCAAGGCTCTTCATGCTAATAGGTGTCTGGATGGTGCGGGGAGGGGCACAAGCTTGTCTCAGGGTCCCAAGCAACAAACCTGAGAGTCCAATGGTGAGTGGGGGAGTGGATGAACCACGGGTCTCAGACATTAAGCCCTCCAGCTGCAGGCAGCCTGCCAACGGGCAAGGCCTTTTGCTGCAACTGGTGTCTGGATGAGGTGCGTTGGGGCACAAGCTCGCCTCGAAGTCCCAAGCAACAAACCTCTCTAACAGTAGTTCTTGACCCCTTTGTAAAAACTGTTGGCTATATATATGTGGGTTTATTTTTAGGTTCTCTATTCTGCTCCATTGGTCTATGTGTCTGTTTTTTGTGCCAGTACCAGGCTGTTTTGAATATTGTACCTTTGCAATATATTCTAAAGTTAGGTAGTGAAATCCCACTTTGTTCTTTTTATTCAGTATTGTTTTGGCTATTCAGAGTTTTTGTTGTGGTTCCACATCAATTTTATGATTCTTTTTTCTATTTCTGTGAAGAATGCCATTGGTATTTTAATACGGACTGCATTGATTCTGTGAAGTACTTTGGGTATATAAATATTTTACCAATATTAATTTTTTTAAATTTAATTTTATTTATTTATTTATTTAAATTTGCCCGGGGTGGGGGGAGAGAGAGAGAGAGAGAGAGAGAGAGAGAAAGAAAGTAAGAAAGCAAACTACCAGGTGCAGTATTTGAACCATGGTCGGCCATGTGGGAGTCCAGCACCCCAACCACCATGCCACCTTCTGGCTCCATCAATATTAATTATTTCAAACTGTGAAATTGGAAATTCTTTTCAGTCTTGTGTCTTTTCCTTTTGTTTTATCATTGTTTTATAGTTTTTTATTATAGAAATAAATAATTCCTTTGGTTAAATTTAATCTTTTGTATTTTATTATTATTATTTTTGCTATTGTAAATGTGATTGCTTTTAAAATTTCTTTTTCAGTTAGCTCATTATTCATGTATAAAACCACTATGGTGTGTTGATTTTGTATCCTGGAACTTTGTGTGTGCATACAGACACAGGGAAGAGAAAAGAGAGAAAGAGATAAATAGAGACAAAGGGAATGAAACACAGAGAGAGAGTGAATACTCACTCACGGGGCACAATCTTGCCACTTCTTTTATGTCCATTTTTCCTTCCTGTCATGTGGGCATGGACCCACATATAACTGGCATGCTTTTAAAGCTACTGGGGCCAGGATTCAAACTATGATAAGCCACATGCAATCTGGCTGATTGTACAGAACTTAACTACTTTTATTTATTTACTTATTTACTTATTTGGTGTGTGTGTGTGTATATACGATAGAGTGCATGCACTCAACAGAGAGGGAAAGTGAGAAATCACACACTAGGGATGATGGCCACAGTGCATCCTTTTTCCTCCAGTCTCCTCTAGGGATTTTGGACATGCGTGGACATGTGCCTGGTGTGATTTTCAAGCCTGGGACTGGAACCGTGAAGTTGGCTATGTGGATCCAGTGCCTTAGCCTCCATACCATCAGCTGGTCTGTGTATGTAAGATTATGTCATCTGCAAACAGGAAAATCTTAACTCCTTTCCTGCCCCTTAATTTGGATGCTCTTTAATTCTTTCTCCTGCTTAGTTACTCTGGTGTGGATTTCCTATACTGTGTTCAGTAGGAGGGTGCAAGTGGACATCCATGTCTTTTCTAGTACTTGAAAGAAAAGTTTTCACCTTTTTTTCTGATTAGTATGATATAACCTGTAGGTTTGTCATATATAGCCTTTATTGTGTTGAGGTGCATTATATACCTAAGTTGTGGTAAGTTTTGTCATGAAAAGCTGTTGTATTTATCAATTTTCTGTATCTATTGAGATGATCTTTTTGTTTTTGCCCTTTATTCTATTGATGTGGTGCACATGTTTATTGATTTACGTTGAATTATCCTTACATCTCTTGGACAAATCCCATTTGATCATGGTGCTTTGATGTTCTGTTGAATTTTGCTGCTGTATTTTGTTCTGAAATTTTGCAACTATATTCATCAGTTATTGGTAAGTACTTTCTTTATCATTGTGTCTTTGTCTGAGTTTCATATCAGTATAATGCTGGCCTCATAAAAAGATTTTGCTTAGATTTAGGAAAAGTTTGATATTGGTGTTAGTTCTTCTGTAGTTTATATAGAATTCAGCAGTGAAACTATTTGGATCTGCCATTTTTCTTGTTGGGATACTTATTACTGATTCATTCTTATTGCTTTTTATTGGTCTGTTTCTTCTTCGTTCAATGTTGGTGAAGTATATGTATCCAGAAATTTATCCATTTTTTTTCCCTAGGTTTTCCAGCTTCTGACATATAGTTGTCCTTAATCTTTTTTTTTTTTTTTTTTTTTAATTTGCCAGAGGGAGCATGTGTTTGCCAAAGAGATAGAGAAAGAGATAGACAAAGAAAGAGAAAGTGAGAAAACATCCCTCTTGGGGAATGGTGACACTGCAATACTCTATCCTCCATTTCTGTCTCTCCTTTTGGGATTCTGGGCAGGCACACATGTACACCCAGAATGTTAGTCAAACCAGTAGGTCAAGGACTTGACCCATGTACTCAGCCATGTGGGATTCAGCCACCTTAACCAGCATGCCACCAGTTGATCCATTCATAATATTAATAGTTTCTGTTCTGTGTGTGTGTGTGTGTGTGTGTGTGTGTGTGTGTATATGTGTGTTTTGTTGTTGTTGCTATAGGGTATGTGCACTTGTCAGAGAGGCAGAGAGAAACAGACAGAAAAATGAGAGATCCCCCCCTGGGGGGGGGGGATGGCCATGCCACAATCCCCTCCTCCATTCTCCTCTCAGGATCTTGGGCATGCATGACCACATGCCTAGTATGAGTTTCAAGTTTCTGGGTCCAGGACTCGAATAGCAGTCAAGTATGTGGGTGTCCATGATGTAATCATTATGCCATCTGCTGGTCTCAATATTAATAGTTTCTAATAATCTTTTGCATTTCTGAAGTATCTGTTGTAATTTTTAATTATATTTATTTGGGTTTTCTGTCTTTTCTTCTTAGTCTAGCTAACAATTTGTTGATTTTATTTATCTTTTTAAAAATGAACTTTTTGTATTACTGATCTTTTATATTTTGGATGGTCTGTTTTGTTAATTTGTGTTTTGACCTTTACTATTTTTTTCTTTACTCTATTAATTATGGATATAGCTTATTCTTGATTTTCTGTTTTTGAGGAGCATTGTTACATTGATTATTTGAGATCTTTCTTTTTCCTTTTTAGTGGGCAGTTATTTCTGTTAATGTCTCTCTTAGTACTACTTTTGCTGTTTCATAGGTTTGGCTATACTGTATATTCATGTTCAATTGTTTCAAGAAAATTTAAATGTCATTTGTAATTTTCTTATTGACTCAGTTCTGGATTGGAAGCATGCTGTTTAGTTTCCTAGTATTCTGGGTTTAAACATTCCTTTTGTTATTTATGAGATAGTGGTGGAGCTTTGCTGGAGGTGCACAGTGCCTGCTGAGCTGTTATCCTAGGATCCTGGGTGGAGGATGCATTATGCATGGGGATGCCACTGGTTTAGGGCAATGTTGTTGTTAGTGGTGGTGGTCAGTGTTGGGGGGAGTGGCATCTTCAGGCTCTGTGTGAAATACAGAATGGAGACCCCACTTATTAAAGAGATGCGGGTATTGGTGGAGGTAGTGGTAGTGCCTGAGCTGGTATTCAGAGACCCTGTGTGGATTACGTATTGTGTATGTGGGCCCCTTTGATGAATGGGGAAAGAATGCTGGTGGCTATGGTGGCTGAAAGAGTTAGGGTAGATGATGTCTTATGGCCCAAGGTGAGGCACAGATGGAACACATACGTCCCTCTGGTTGAGAAGATGAAATTTCTAGGGTGGCAGTAGCAGCGCCTTGGCCCGTGTCCTCAGGCTCTGAGTAGATTAAGCATGGTGTGTAGAACTTCCCTTCCCCTTTTTGCAGCATGATATTACGAATACGTATAGGTAGTAAAAAGCTTACCACTTTACACACATTAATATATCTATCATCTCACATAGTTACCCAATTTTTTGATGTGATAAGATTTTAGCTAAAATCTATTCATTTATTATGAATCTCATATACAGTACAATTTTATTACTTATAGTCCTCATTTGTACATTGGATCTCTGGATTTATTTATTTTACATATTGTTACAGTGTATTCTCTGACCTTCATCTCCCCATTTCCTTTTTTGCCTCCTCCTGACTCTATTTGTATTTTAATTCTTCTACTCTTATTTATTTATTTTTTAGATTCTACATATAAGCAAGAATGTGAAATATCTTTCTTTATGTTCCTGGCTTATTTTACTTTTCTTTATGTCTCCCAGATTCATTTGTGTTGTGGCATTTGGCAAGATCTTGTACTGTCTAGGGCTAAAAAATATTTTCTTGTATATGTGTGCCATAGTTCCTTTATCCATTGGCCCATTGGCAGACATTTAGGTTGTTTTCATCTTTGCTGTTGTGAATAACGCTGTGATGAACATAGGAGTGTGGGTATCTCTATATGGTAGTGATTTTATTTCCTTGGTATATACGTTCAGAAAAGATTGCTAGGTCACATGGTAGTTCTATTTTTAATTTCTTAAAAAAAATTCTTACTGTTTTACAAAATGGCTAGAGCAATCTACATTTCCACTAATGTTTACAAGAGTCTTCTTTCCTTTATGCCCTCACCTGATTTGGTATCCTGACTTTTTGATAATAGCAATTCAATAGGTATGAAAAGGTATAATGATTTTGATTTGTACTTCTCTAGTGATTGATGATTTTGAGCATTTTTCATGTACCTGTTGATTATTTTTAAGTGTTCTTAGGAGACATGTCTATGCAGATTTTCTGCTCATTTAAAAATCAAATTATTTGCCTTTTCACTATTAAATTATTTGAGTTCTTTATAAATTTTGACTATTAACTCCTTGTCAGATATATGGTTTGAAAATATTCTTTTTCTCAACTTGTAGGCTGCTACTTAGTTTTGTGGATTGTTTCCGTTTCTGTCCAGAAGCTTCTGTGTTTCATATGATTTTTTATTTTTCCTTTTGTGTACTGGGCTTTTGGTGTGATATACAAAGAATCATTGCCAAGGACAAAGTCCAGTAGATTTCCCCTTATATTTTCTTTAAAACATTTATAATTTTTGTTCTTATCTTTAGGTCTTTTATCTAGTTTGAGTCTATTTTTGTGTATAGTAAAAGAAAAAGGTAAAATTTTATTCCTTTTCATGTGAAAAACTCATTTTTTTAAAAGTTTTTTTTTTTTTTTCCATAGGGCATGTGTACTCTGATTTTGAGCATTTTTCATGTACCTGTTGATTATTTTTAAGTGTTCTTAGGAGACATGTCTATGCAGATTTTCTGCTCATTTAAAAATCAAATTATTTGCCTTTTCACTATTAAATTATTTGAGTTCTTTATAAATTTTGACTATTAACTCCTTGTCAGATATATGGTTTGAAAATATTCTTTTTCTCAACTTGTAGGCTGCTACTTAGTTTTGTGGATTGTTTCCGTTTCTGTCCAGAAGCTTCTGTGTTTCATATGATTTTTTATTTTTCCTTTTGTGTACTGGGCTTTTGGTGTGATATACAAAGAATCATTGCCAAGGACAAAGTCCAGTAGATTTCCCCTTATATTTTCTTTAAAACATTTATAATTTTTGTTCTTATCTTTAGGTCTTTTATCTAGTTTGAGTCTATTTTTGTGTATAGTAAAAGAAAAAGGTAAAATTTTATTCCTTTTCATGTGAAAAACTCATTTTTTTAAAAGTTTTTTTTTTTTTTCCATAGGGCATGTGTACTCAGGAAGAGAGGGAGAAAAAGATAAAGAGAGAAGAAAAGTGAGAAATTACTGCCCTCACTTCCCCCGTGGCGATGGCCATGCTGTAATCCTTTTTCCTCTATTCTCCTCCTGGGATTTTGAGCATGCACACACACATGCTTGTGTAGTTTTCAAGCCTCTGGGTCTGGGACTTAAATTGCTGCTGACCATGTGGGAGTTCAGTATCTTAGCCACTAACTCACCTGATGATCTCAGTGGGAAGTTCATTTTTCTCATGCCTTTTATTTCCTCAATGTGTCCTCTTGGTGCCCTTGTCAAAAATTAGTTGATTGTATATTTAGATTTATTTCTGGGATCTCTGTTCTAATTCACTAGTCTGTGTTTCTGTTTTTATACAAATAGTGTGCTATTTTGATTACCATAGCTTTGTAATATAGTTTTAAATTAGGAAGTGTGATGCTTCCAATTCTGTTTTTCTTTCTCAGAATTGCTTTGGCTAATCATGGTCTTTTATTATTCTATGTGAATTTTTTTTTTTAATTTCTGTGAATAATGCTATGGGGACTTTGATAATTGTATCGACTATGTAGATCAGTTTACGTAGTATAGATTTAAAAATATTAATTCTTCTGATCCTTCAGTTATGAAATATCTTTCTCTTTTTTCATATCTCTAATTCCTTTCCTCAATGTTTTATACTTTTAAGTCAACAGATCTTTCACCTCCTTGGTTAAATTCATTCCTAGGAATTTTAAAAACATATGTATTTATTTTTCTTTAATTGTCAGAGGGTGTGTATGCAAGACGTAGAGAGAGAACCCTTCCATTAGGATGCTGTCATGTCAAAATCCCTTCTCTTCCATTTCTTCTTTCCATCAGGATTTTGGGCCTGCATGCACATGTGCCTGGAATGCTTTTCAAGCTGACTTTCAGCCTGCAGAAAGTCATTTGGGATCTGCTCCAAGTGGCCTTATGTTTGACCACTGTGCTACTGTCACAGTCCTAAAATTTATTTTGTAAATGGGATTATTTTCTTGATTTATTTTTCAATTAAGTCATTATTTGTATACAAAGTGCTACTGATTTTTGTATGTCAAGTTTATTTTCTGTGACTTTAATTATGTAAGTCTTAATTTTTTGCATATACAATTATATCATCTGCAAATAGAAATAATTTTACTCTCTTCAATTTGAATACTTTTTTCCTTGTATAATTGCTCTTGCTAGTACTATACTGAATACAAGTGGTGAGGTGGGCATCCTTTTTTTTTATGAAGTTTTAATATAAAAACTTTTTTTTTCCCCATTGACTATAATATTAGCTGTTGTTTTTTTCATAAATAAAAACAGTTAACATTTTTTTAAAATAATTTTTTGTTTTAATATTGAGGAACTTTCCTTTTATACCTTTCCTCCTTTATGAAGAACAGTTTTGTGAGATATACTGTTCTTTTTGTTTTGTTTAGTTTACTTTTGTTTTGTTTTTAATATACCATCTCATTCCCATCTGGTCTACAAGGTTTCTGCTGAAAAAAAAAAATCCACTGATTTTGTTATGGAGGCTCCCTATACAAAGTGAGTGATAAGTTATATTTTTCTTTGACTTTTGATAATTCGATCATAATGTATCTCTATGCAGACTTCTGTGTGTTTATTATAGTTGGTATCCTTTAAGCTTCTTAAGTCTGGACATTAATTTTCATCCCTGGAATTGGGTCATTGTTTCTTAAAATAAATTTTTATTTTCTCATCTCCTTTTTGAATTTTCATAATGTATATATTAGTTCACTCAATAGTTTTTCATAAGTTGTAGGCTTTCTTTCTTTCTTTTTTTTTCTTTGTCTCACTAATTTCCAATGACCTGATTTTGAGTTTGCTGATTCTGTCATCTGCATGATCAGGTCTGCTACTGAATCCCTCTAGTGAATTTTTAAATTCAGTTGTATTCTTCAGCTCCAGAATTCCCACTTGTTTATTTTTTATGTTTTCTTTCCTTTTTAAAAAATATTTTCATTTGTTTAAACATCATTTTCCTAATATCATTGATTATCTTTATGATGACTATTTTGAATTGTCAGATAATTCATGTACTTCTGTTTCTTTAAGATTGTTATTTTGAGTTTTATTTTGGTCTTTTTATCAGGCTATTTTTCTGTTTCTTTGCTTCCTTTGTAACTTCATGTTGAAATTCATAAATTAAAAAAATAGCTGTCTCAGTCTTTAAGGACTGACTGACTACCTTTGCTCAGAGGAAGATCTTCACATGTCTAGAGTTATGGAGAATTCTCAGATCTATTGTGTGGTTCCATCTTCTCTGAACTTGGGTCTAAACTCCCAGTTAGAGAAATGTGCCTGTTTCTTTTTCAGGAGCTCATAATTTATTGCTTCTTCTTGTGTTTATCTGAGGTACTGCAGATTCTTTGGAGCTCTGAAAGGCGCTCAACTTTATTTTATTTTCAGTGGCCCACAGTCTTCTACACTATAGTGGGTCTTGTTAACGCTTTAAATTGTGTGATGCAGAAACCAGAAAGCCACTCCTCCTCCACAAACAAAACAAAACAAACAAACAAACAAACAAAGCTGGTACATTGGATGCATGCTCTCCCTCCCTCCTCAGGCAGAGACTGGGAATTGAGGGTTTCTCACAGTTATTCTGTGCTGAGGCAAGGGAGGGGTTTCATGCCAGAGAGCATATGCGAGAGAGAGAGAAAGCACCCCCCAGTGGACCTGCTCGTCGTACTGCAATCCTTTTTCTCCAATCTGCCATCCTCTCAGGATCCTGGGCACACATGCATAGCATGTTTTTTAAGTCTCCGAGGCCAGGATGTGAACCGTGGTCAACCATGTGGGATCTGGCTCCCTCCACACAGCACCTAATCGCTGCACTATAGGGCCGGTCATTTTGAAATCTACTCTTTGAATGATTTTGGAATATATATCGAATTGTTATCAATTATCTTTACTGTGCTATGGTCTTCCATATTGCCTTTCATAGAGACTGTACTTTGACCTTTGCTGAAACCTACAACTTGAACAACATTTAAAGTTAGTTTTGTATCTCCTGTCATAGCTATAAACTGTCTGGAGGTTCATAATTCATGGGTCTCTGAATAGTCACAATAGGATTTGTGTGCAGAGAAAGTGGGTGAAGGGAATCAGTCTGTAAAGCAAAACTGATTTCACAGACTATAGCTGGTCTAATTCCTTGTGTTCTATGTTCTGCTGAACAAGAATCACATTGGGAGAAAAAAAATGGAGCAGCCTGACTTGCAGAGAAGCTAATATTTTATCAACCCTGGGCTCATTTTGGCCATTTCAGGTAAGGCAAGAATAAATACTTATGCTTTTCCAAAGTTGGGGGTGTTCCAGAAAAGCAGCCTGTCTTCCTAAGGAGGTGGCCTCTCACTGCTAGAATGCACATCTCAGTGGAGCAGGTCAGTGGAGACTTTGAGAACCACTCCCTGGAATCTCAGGCACGCCAGGGGCCAGAGCACAGGCATGCTGCTTCTACACTATAGTGGGTCTTGTTAACGCTTTAAATTGTGTGATGCAGAAACCAGGAAGCCACTCCTCCTCCACAAACAAAACAAAACAAACAAACAAACAAACAAAGCTGGTACATTGGATGCATGCTCTCCCTCCCTCCTCAGGCAGAGACTGGGAATTGAGGGTTTCTCACAGTTATTCTGTGCTGAGGCAAGGGAGGGGCTATGGTGAATGAGTGAGTGAGCTCATGCATTTGTTTCAACCCCTTTCAACTTTCTGTCAGCCCTTTTCTGTCAGCACATAGATTAAGGCAAGGCAGAAACTAATCCATATGGCAGCCCCTGAAAAGCCTACACAGTTGGACATGTTTCAGTCTTCTCTTTACCTTCCCAGGCAGAAGTTGGGAACAGAATTTTCTTCCAATTGTGCTGAGCTGAATTGGTAGTAAGGCCTGTGGTTAGTGAATGTCAAAGATTGTCTTATAGAGGGTGTTGATGTTGCTGGTTTTGTGCTTGTCTATAGTGCAGGAGTCTCTTACATTTATTTTAGGGATTTCTCACAAAAGAAACTTGTGTACTGTTGTATCAGTGTCTCAGTGTGGAGGGGGTGTTGTAGAGTATCCTATTCTACCATTTTGCTGACATCACTCTGTACTAGGTTCTTTCTTGAAGAGAAATGTTAGTGCTTCATTCCTTTTGCTGCCATGGTCATTATTATTATTTACATCAGTGTTTTCTAAGATGTATTTGTGTTTTTTATTTTATAGTATCATCATTTTTTTCCATCTCAATCCTTCCTTTTTTTCTTCTAAAGTATATTCTTTAGAAATAACTTCAGTTTTCAGTAAGGATCTGAAGGTGACAAGCTCTCTCAGATCTTGTTCATCGGAAAATGACTTTATTTCAAGCATACCTTAAAAATATTTTAGTTAGGTCAAGATTCTATGTTGACAGTTATTTCATCTCAACATCCTCACCTAACTTCTCTAATTGCTCTGATATTTCTTCTGAAAGTCTAATTGACATTCTTTACAAGCAATCTTTTTTTTTTTTTTTTTGTTAGAGAGATTTTTTTCTATAGGGTGCATGCACTCACTGGAGAGACAGATAGAAAGTGAGAAGTCATCCCCCTCCTCTCGCCCTGGGTGGATGGCCATGCTGCAGTCCCTTCTTCTCCATTCTCCTCTCTTGAGATTTTTGGCGCCCACGCACATGTGCTCAGTGCAAGTCTTAAGCTTTCGGGTCTGGGACTCGAACTCCATCAACTATGTGAGTCCAGTGATGTAACTATTATGCCATCTGCTGGTCCCTGTCCTTTTTATTGTACTGATTTCAACAACCTCTATTTTTCTTTGGTATTCTTGAGTTTTGCAACAGTTTACCTAGTTATATTTTTATTTTTTATTACACTTTGGATTTACCAAGTTTATAGATTTAAGCAATTCTGTATATTTCTCATACATCATCTTTTTAATATACTTAATTTCCCAAATTTTCTATATTCTCTCCATCTGTAACTCTAGTGAGATATTTCAATTTTTATTTTATTTATTTTTATGCCAGAGGACATATATGTGTGTGTATGAGAGAAAGAAAAAGCACCTCCCTCCTGCACTGGGGCCTGATTACACTGCAACTCTTTTTCCTTCAGTTCTCCATCTCATCAGGACCCTGTGCATCTGGTGTAAAACTGATGGGGCCAAGATCTGAACCTTGGTCAGACATGTGGGATATAACTTCTGCACAGCAGGGACCAGCAGTTGGTGTAATGGCTATATTGCTGGATTCTCATGTAGTCGACTGCAATTCGAGTCCCAGACCTGGTGGCTTAAACTCATGCCGGGCATGTGTGTACGCGTGCCCAAGATCCCAAGAGGAGAATGGAGGAGAAGGGATTGTGGCGTGGCCATCGCCCCTGGGGGGTGATTTCTCTTTTTCTATCTCTCTGTCTCTCTCTGTCTTTCTGGCAAGTGCATGTGCCCTATAGCAAAAACCTCCCAAAACAAAACAAACTTCTGCACAGTACTTTACTGGTTCTTTGATCAGTTGAGCTGGCCCCAAGATATTTTAATTTTATTCTCTTTGTCTCTTAATCACACTTTACATTTTCAAACTTTTTTTCCTCTGCTGAATTCTAGTTAATTTTTTTTTTAGGTTTTTATCATAGTGTGTGTGCACTCATCAGAGAGAGAGAGAGAGAGAGAGAGAGAGAGAGAGAGAGAGAGAGAAAGAAATTGTCCTCCAAGAGGAGATAGCCATGCCACAGTCCATTCTCCTCCATTATTCTTCTGGGATTTTGGGAATGCATGCACATGCACCTGGTGTGGAATTCAGATTAATTTTGAAAAACTCTAATCCAACCAGTAATTTCCCTTTCAGTTGTCTAATATGTTCTGTAACCTGTTCATTGAGTTTTAAATTTCAATTATATTTTTATTTTAAAAATTTTATCCCTAAAATAGACAAGTGGGACTATATTAGATTAAGAAGTTTCTGCATGGGAACCAGCAGTTAGTGTAATGGCTATGTCACTGGACTCCCACATAGTCGACCGTGGTTCGTGTCCCGGACCTGGTGGCTTAAAACCCACGCCAGGCGTGTGTGCGTGTGTGCCCAAGATCCTGAGAGGAGAACGGAGGAGTAGGGATTGCGGCGTGGCCATCCCCTCTGGGGGGTGATTTCTCGCTTTTTGTCTCTCTGTCTCTGTCTGTCTGGCGAGCGCATGCGCCCTATAGTGAAAAACCTCTC
>NW_006159550.1:2805907-2865041 GCF_000334495.1 Tupaia belangeri chinensis | reverse complement strand
AGTATTCTCAACTGGATTGGTCTGAGAAGTATTTCATGATGGGTAAAGTCTTTTTACAGGCAAAATGAGAAATAGTGATTGACTGTTTTAAAAAATAATTAGAATAATAATAATAATAAAAAAATAAAATAAATAAAAAAAATTAACCCTAAACAAATTATTATCTGTTTCTTTTAAAAAATGTACCCAGTTCTTTTTTGCAAGTAACTTATTCTCTTATCAGATGTTTTAATTTATCTCTCATTTTGAAAAAAACTTTTTCATGATTATTTTTTATTTTATATTTGAAAACAACATTATCTGAATTTCATGTGATTTTAATTCTGATCTTTATTTTTTCTACCCACTTTTGCTCATGGTAGCTTATTTCCTTATATATTTTGTAGTTTTGGATTGTGAGCTCATAGACAGCTAGGTTTTATTTTTGAACATCTGTGTTATCCCTTACCATTCTAAGTTGAGGGTATTTTGTTTCCAAATAGGATTATATTTATTTCTTGCTTGGTGTGTCAAAGTAGTATAAAGCAGGAACCAAATTTTTGTCTTGTGGTTTCTGGACCCTACAATAATTATTTAGATAGAATGGTTTAAAAAAAATCATTAAATCTTGTTAACCAGGTGTTATGAGCAGAGAATTATGTTAGCAAATACAAATACTTTCTGTCCTTCAGGAAATTCTCTGTACATGTTGTTAAATTAAAAATTCAGTTTTAAAGAGAGTTCATGGTTATGATTATTCAGGGAAGTGTTCCCCCAACACTCAAATGAATTTACCTCATTTACACTTCTACTCATAAAATAGTCCTTTATGTGACCCATATTTATTCTTCAGGTGTAATTTTTCATTTTTGTCCCACTTCTGATTTAAATGGTAGTTGATGAGTTCAGATTTGATTACTGACTTTGAGGGACATAGAACAAAATCTTGGAGGTGGGTCAGTGTTACAGAGAGAATTCATATACAAGTCTAGTTAAATATTTGGGAGTGAGCAAAATCACAGAGCCAAAGAATAAGGAGAAGAGAAGTGGGCTCAGGAGAACAGCATGAGAAATCTCAGAGAGAAGAAAAAATTGAAACTGGGAAAACGTAAGCACGTAGTTCCCCAGAGAAAAAAAGGAAAGTAATAAATGAAGACAAGGAGATCTAGAAAGGTGAGGACTTTAAGAAAAAAATATTTCAAAATATTAATCGGGATGCCATCTGAGAGTGGTTTTGGCAGAGTGCTGAAAAAGAAACCATGTTGCAAGAAAAAAGAACAACCAAATGGTGGAGAAACAGAAGTAGAGAGCCATTACTGTCTGAGAAGCAAAAGATATATTGGGTGGTTGGAAAAGTCATGATACATTTTTGCATAGAAAAACACTGAAAAATACTTTTTTGATGACCCAATAGTATATATAATTAAATAATTAAGACTGATTTTTAACATGGGGGTAGAGGAGGGAGGGATAAAGAGAGAGAGAGAAGAGAGAAATTTCTGACAGGGTCTTGCTGTCATGATCCTTTGCCCCAGCCTCCCAGTCAGCTAGGCTTTACAAGTGCCCTGCGACATGGTCTCAGCTTTGTGCATTGGTCCCCTATTACTTAGGCTACCATGGTTGG
This sequence comes from Tupaia belangeri chinensis, assembly GCF_000334495.1. NCBI lineage: Eukaryota > Metazoa > Chordata > Mammalia > Scandentia > Tupaiidae > Tupaia > Tupaia belangeri. The sequence goes on along the minus strand of NW_006159550.1, from coordinate 2,863,438 downwards.
GTCAAAAACTGAATATTTAATTTAGCAACATGTAGAGGGAAGTTCTTGAAGAACATAAACTATTTGGTACTTGCTAATGTTACTCTCTGCTCATAACACCTGATTAACCAGATTTTATGTTCATTCTTTTAAAAACCCTCCCTCTCTAAATAATTAGTTCTTACCTATCAATATTTGGATGGATTAAGGTAAAGTAAGTCATAGCATTTCTCATTTGATATTTTCCAAAACCTTTATTTTAGGACTTGTATACATTGAAAATATGGTTTATTTGTTTCAAGGATAAGTATTCAACCAAGCTTAGAATAAATCAAGTAACTTATGACATTCACATTGGAGAAAATGAAAGATCATACCCTGTAGTCCTTTTGGCTGTCAGCGGTGGCCTTCCTCTTGTATTGGTCTGATAGGCCATCCAGCCTTTCTCAAATTGTTCTGTTAACACTCCTCTGGGAAAACGATTTGGTATACTTTCATAAAAGGATTTCATGATTAAACTAACTTGGAAAACTCCCTTTTAAAAATTGTAGGCCTCATTTGGCGATTCATAAATTTATTAGCACATTAAAGATTTTGAAAAGCATAGTTAAAAAAAAAATCCCTGTTGAACTTGAAATTCTCAAACTTACACGAGTGAAGAAAATGGGTGGTGTGTGCATGTGTGTGTGTGTGTGTGCATGTGTGCATCTTTCACTGATGGTATGTAGGGCGAGAGAGAGAAAGAGAAGATTCTAATTAACACTTTATGAAATACTGTCTTGTGTAACTAGTTTGGGAAATATTGATTGAAAATCTCTAGTACAAAACCGTTTTCAAATAAATATTAATATAAGGGCTTCCTAAGTGCCAGTCCCTGTGCTAAGCAAATAGGCAAGGAACTCACAGTTTATAGGCTCCACTTTTTTATTCTGTGTTTTCCAAACACTCTGCTCTGTGTAAGAAAACCCCAGTCATTTAATGATCCTGAATTTGCATTAGGTAGCAGCATTTGGGAAATCTGAGTCTCTGTTGGTTCCAACAAACAGAACTTCAGTCTAACTCAGATAAACAGGCTAGGGGTCAGTAAGAGAGAGAATATTATAAGATTACAGAGATTTATAGAAACAATAGGATAGTTTGGATTCATGAGATTCAGGATGCCATCAAGAATGAGGCAGTTGCTTAGTCCATATGTCTGTTTCTTGTGAGTGGTCTGGTCTTTTGTCTCAGTTTTAGTATTTCTGAGGCGTTCTCTCTTTTTGAAGTCTAATTTGGCCATCCTAGCCCCACATCCACATGACCTTTTGAAGCTGATGCAATTGATTCCTGGCTAGTGAATCTACTGGCTGGCTTGGGAATGGTGTCCACAGTATTCCATTTAACCAGGAATAGCCAGTTGCATGATGTAGAGAGTTGCTTCTTTAAGAGGGCTGTAGTGGTATTGAAATGGAACATTAAATAATGTAATTTGGATGAGGAATTGTAGTTTTGGGGGATGCAAACGGTGATATTTTTATGTTGCATTCTTTACTATGCATAGAAATTCCTAAATAGTTCCCACCTTTATTTACAAAGCATGAATTCCAGAGGAACTAGTAAATAATACTTACCCAAAGAGGTAAATAAACTCTAAAATAAAACAGAGTCTCTCTTCTTCTCTTGATCCTTTAGCTAATATGACCTGTTAATGTTGGATATAGTGCTCACAGAAATATCAAATACCTTCTCTCCAGCAGTTATGGAGATTAGGAGAGAATTTTACTTTTTTCACTTCTCAACCTGCTGAAATGACTTACTGAAAATTTTTTCATGTTGTGTGGAATAATTTTTTTTCTTTGCCAGATGGTGCATGTATTCACCAGAGAAGATAGACAGAGAGAAAGTGTGACACAAAGAGAAGAGAAGTGAGACAATACCCTCCCTGCTATGGGAATGGTCACGTTGCAATCCTGTCTCCATTTCTCCCTCCTTGTGGATTTTGGGCCTGCATGTACATGCCCTGGCATGTTTCTCAAGTCACTGAGTTTGGGACTCAAACCACAAGGTTAGGCATGTGGAATCCAGTCACACTAACCAACACACCATGGGCTGGCCCAGTAAGGTTTGTAATAGTTTTACTATTAAGTTACTTTACAAAGGGCAGACTTCCTACATGGTCCATATTTTGTTACAAACCTTGCACAATACTCCCATGACCTCAGTCATGATATAAATAGCCACGTAAGCCCAACCCTTGTAGGTAACCATTGGTCGAAACAAAGGTATGTACAGAATAATATTCAGACTGCATCTTGTTTTTTTCTTGTGAGAATTTGGCAGATTGGAAATGGTCGAGGTACATTTTGAAACCTTAATCCTCTAGCAGATCAGGATCCACTGAACAAGCCTGAGCCTGTTTTTTCCTCTTTTCACAATGGCACACAGAAGGTTCTACTGATCTCTCCATTGGCAGATTCAGGCTTAACTCAGTATCCAGATTCACAGGGACTTGAAACAGGAAGTAATTAAACCATGTTCAACTCTGATAATTTTGCCTTCTGATTATTAGTTTCCCAGGGAAAGACTCCATTAATAATATAGTCTCTAATTAGTCTGGTTTGTAAAATAGTTCCTTATTACTATATAGTAGCAATTAATTCTTCTGTTATCTACTTTAATTTCACATGTATGCTAGATTGCCTTCGTTAGGCTTCCAGGTCTGATTACCCAGGACAAGAAATGAGTCCTTTAAAAAACCAGTTCAGACCTTGGAATATGGCAATCTCATCAAGGTTCTGCCAGATGCTTCCAGCTTACTAACTTTTCCATCATTTCCAAAGTTAGAAATTCCTATAAATCTTTCAGATGGAGCCTTCCTTTAGGCTTTTTCTGACCCTGGAGTTGATTTGTAGATACTTGGCTACTCGGCAAGGACTACATTTCAGTTGCTCCTATGGGTCAGCAGGCCCTCCCAGAAGCACCCATTCTCCGGTTAATGAGCTGAGAAGCTGTTCAGACTTCCCATGGCCTGCTAAGTCCAGAGATATTTCGAGAGTGTAGGTCCGGGACACGAACCATGGTCGACTACGTGGGAGTCCAGCGACATAGCCATTACGCTAAGTGCTGGTCCTTCCTTTAGGCTTTTTCTGACCCTGGAGTTGATTTGTAGATACTTGGCTACTCGGCAAGGACTACATTTCAGTTGCTCCTATGGGTCAGCAGGCCCTCCCAGAAGCACCCATTCTCCGGTTAATGAGCTGAGAAGCTGTTCAGACTTCCCATGGCCTGCTAAGTCCAGAGATATTTCGAGAGTGTATACTTCAGATTCCAACCCCTGTATGGGAAGTTCTCTTATATTTAGAGGGTAAATATATTTTACTTTCAATATTATGACTAGTTACTTGGTTGTAGCTAACTGAGTGTTTGATGGAAAGGGTGCTGAGGCTGATCCTGTACGCTCCAAGGCTAAATTTTGGCTGCTGTGAGAAGAATGAAAAATACCTAACTGAGGGAGTGAGATCCTTATTGTTCTAGGACACACCTGGAACTCCTAAGGGAAACACATTCACCATTTCTCTTTAACTTATCTTCAATATTCATCCCTAAACTTGGGTGAGCATCTGTGAGGAAAAAAGTTTGCTGTGGGAACAGATTCTTAGGGTGTTTGTCGTTCTCAGCTGGTCCCTGAGTTCCCTCTTCCTTTCCTCTATTTCATACTTCCCAGTTTTGTCACCAAGCTCTTTACGCCATGTATAGTATTTCTTGAATTGGCAAGATTGCTGTGGTGTAGCATTCACACATTGGAACTGACTTGACAAAATGTATTAAGGTCTCACCATTATATATATCAGATATTGTCCTAGGTGCTTGGTGTAACTACAGTAGGCTAGCAGGCTGGACGCTGAGTTGCTGTTATGGGTTACCCAATCACCTGCACTCACCAATGGTTATTCTCCTGACTTCTGATGCCATCATTCAAAGGCTTTGGCATCTGCTTTGGCCATTATCTTATATTTCTTACTGAGTGAACTGCCTAGTTCCTGTCCCTCCATTCTTTGCCTTGATATCGCAGTTCCTTACATGAGAATTTGAAGCTGTGTTTCTGAGCCTCATCCTTACAGTTGGGACCCTGTAATCTCTGATTATACATCTCATGGGCCAACTGCCTCCTCAGAGCTTCCAAGAATTAGTCTATCAAAATTTGCCACCCATTCCCTTTCTATAACCCTTGGCTATATTTTGCTAATTTGTGTTCCGGACCATGCCTATTCAACTTTTCTATTCTCTGGGCTGAAGCTGTGCTGTCAGTTGGCCTGCACCCCGGTACCTCTTCAGGTCTAGGCAGTGTTAATATCAAGGTCAGTCTTACTGTGTATGACTTATGTTTTGTCACTGATAAATTGTGAGATACAATGGAATTAAAATATGTTTAGAAAATCTTATTGGCAAACCACTTTAGAATATCCTTACTATAACCATAGTTAATATATTTTTCTAGCTTTATTCTTTGCTTGAAGGTAGTGAAATGTTATGGCTGACTAAATTTCTAAGTTTTAACTAACCTAAGGTAAAAAAGTAGGCTCACTGTCAGAAATTATATTCACATAACTGATATAGAGCTGTGATTGTTGCAACTTGTTTGAGATAAACAAGGACACTTTAAAAATGCTTGATTCAGTCAAGCATTAGAATGTTCTTGACAAATCAATATGGATGTCAGCCCTAATGTTTTTGTTCACTTAACATTATATAGTAGGTGCTTTTGGTAGGCTATTGCATATAATCTGGTTTAAATTCTTTATAATACAATCAGTTTGGGATTATAAACATTAGTTGCTAGCCTCTTATTCATAGGAAGAAAAACTCCATTTGCTATTTTACACTGTGTTCAAGATACATGAGGACTGCCTACTTGAATAACAACAGACTTTCTTCATTAAGAACTCCCTTTAGGGACCAGCAGTTAGTGTAATGGCTGTCACTGGACTCCCATGTGGTCTACCACGGTTCGAGTCCTGGACCTGGTGGCTTAAACTCATGCCGGGTTCTTGTGTGTGCATGCCCAAGATCCCGAGAGGAGAACGGAGGAGAAGGGATTGTGGCATGGCCATCCCCGCTTGGGGGTGATTTCTCACTTTCTGTCTCTCTGTCTCTCTCTTTCTGGCGAGCACACGTGCCCTATAGCAAAAAATTCTCCAACAAAACAAAACAAAAAACCCCAAAAAAAAAAAAACCCAACTCCCTTTATAAGAAAAATAATATTTGGGGACCAGCATATGGTGTAATAGTTATGTCACTGGATGTGGTCAACCTGTTTGAGTCCCTGACCCGGCAATTTAAAACTCACGCTGGGATATGTGCATGTGTGTCCAAAATCCCGAGAGGAGAATGGAGGAGAATGGCCATCCCCCTGAGGGGTCTGATTTCTTTCTTTCTGTCTCTCTGTCTCTCTGGAAAGTGCACGCATCCTATAGCAAAAATCTCTCTCTAAAAAAAAGGAAAGTAATATTCATTGACAATTTGTGTGGATATAAAAAATTTAAGACACCTTTTCATTTTTTTTCTTGCCATTACCTCCATACCCAGTATCAGAAAAATCAGTGATAAAATCCTAGATATGTCTGATTCAAAGTGGAATTTAATTGATTTGAAAAACCTCAAGAATCTATGTAAACTCCTTATGGAGTTGGAAAATTTGTCTGGATCTGGGTCAGAAAACCACCATACAATACTGCTTTTAAAGCTGCTCTAGAATTATGCAATTCAAGGCAAGGGCTTGTATTTAGCAATGAGTTCTCACAATGGTTCAGTCCATGTGAAAAAATGTATGGACTATGCCATACTGGAAGCAGATGAGACCGGAGACTCCTGGGCTCATCCGCATTAGCTGCATCACTGTATCCCGTGGATGACATTGTTCCTGATTCCTATGCAGTCTGTGCCCCTCTGCCATCTGGCTCAGCCCAGCTCCAGCACCATAAGGTGAACTGAACTGTTAGTGGTAGGAAATAGTGCTCTATATTTGTCACGATGTACTAGCACAGACCCAGAAGTCAATAGCTGCCTGACATTCCAGAAAACTTTCACATGGCAGTGAGTTAAACTTCATGGAATGTCTTTTTCCAGTGGATGATGAAGTTGTTTAGCAATGGTTACCTTTTGTGGAAGAAAATCTTGTTAAAAAGTGAGTAGCCCCAGGAAAGTTTGAAATTTGTGTCCTTGTTTTTGAAGTAGACACACTACTAAGTTCATATTCCTTAATTAGGTGGGAGAAAACACTGGAAGCATTGATATGCTAGTTTAAGAAGAAAACACAAGAAATTCCAGTTAGACATTTTTTTTTTCCCATTTGACTATCTGATACACTGAGTTGATGTGGGGCTTCTAGGAGTTCTGCATTTTTATCTTTTGACAGTTTACTAATTAGGACATCATTAAACTACATTAGCAAGCTTGGAAGCTCAGAAAGCAAAGTCCCTGGGAAGGACTAGAAACTTCCAAGACATCAGAAATTCCTGATTGACTGTCTTATTTCTCTGCTTTCACATTTGCTCACTGTTCTCTACTCTTCTATTTTATGTCTTCATTCCCAGCTCCCCTCACCCATCAGATATGGTACATCTTAAATATGAAACTGCTCTAATTAGAGGGCTTAAACTCTGAGCACCAGCTTGGCATGTCTCCCAATTTGCTTATGAAGGTCTTCAGTTTTTTGGGGACATCTAATCCCTTGGACCTTAATATTTTTTCAGACTAGAAATATACCTCCTCCCCAGGAAAGGAGATTTAATGTGACTAGAATGTGAAGAAAACCATGCAATTTCTGTTTGGTCTTCTTACCAGTGAAACTTGTCACTGTCAAATAAACACAACACATAGTAAAAAAGATTTTTTTACTTCAGGAATGAAAAAGTTTGGTCTTCTGTGAGGAAAGGAGGTGGCATGGTGGTTAAGGAGCTGGACACTCCCACATGGCTGACCAGGATTCGAGTCCTGAATCTGGTGGCTTGCTTTCTCGCTTCCTTTCTCTCTCACTCTCAACATCTGTCTCTCTCTGGTCAAGTTAAAAAATAAATGAATGAATAAATAAGATAAAATAATTATAAACAAACAAACAAACAAACAAAAAGCTATAGACCCGAGCCCTCGCTGCCTGTTCCGCATAGCATTTCATGCAGATGTTATTGTGTCTTTCCTCCTGGGGCTTGACAGCCCAGTGAGGTGCTTTAGGTTTGAGCTGTTCCTGTGGTGAAAACTCTGCCAGTGATGAATGTGCCTGGCAGGTTGTCACTGATCTTGCCTGGCGTGGAGAGTGAGGCAGCCAAGGGAATGAGGAGAAGAGGAGGAAGAGTTGCTTGCAGGATCAGTAGGGCCTGGGAATTAGGCTCTAAGGGCTTAGAATGTATAGGAAGTTCCTTTTATGAGGGGCCATATAGTAATTATTTAATAGTAATGGTGCATACTGAGTCTCTACCTCATATCAGTGGCTATTTTATGCTCTTTACACTGTGGTCTCTAGTCATAACTTGAAACTACTTCACTTCTATCATCACTGAATGTAGCATTTTACGTCATGACCGCTCATCAGCTCCTATTCTTCCACCTCGCTTGCACCACTTCTCTCGCCATATCTATTCTTAGATGTCCTCAGGACTTCTGAGCCACTCACATCTCTCTCTTCTTTAGCCATAACTGTCTCCCTTCTTCACCATCTTCCTTACACAGATAGTCTGTGGCTTGTTATTCAATAACATTCTGGATAGTTTTCTAGATTTCCTGTACCTAAATCTTTTTGTAATATCCATCTAGAAAAATCCTAAACCTCATGAATATAAAAATAGATTTATTCTATGTTTGGGTGACTGAGAGATGATGGAAAAATCACTCATCTAGGCTCTCAACATGTCAATTTACAGTTGTGTTTATCTTGTCACTCTGCTCTGCCACTCTCTTCAGTGATACTTCAGAACTTCTCCATGCTCCTTAGTCTTCCTGCCTCATATCTCCTCAGTCCTATTTAGTTGATGACTTCACTCATTATCACTCATTATTCATAAGAAAGTAGGAGGATCCAGGGGCAACTTCCTCAGTTTCCCACCACCATACCAACATGGGGACCTGCCTGTAAATCTGTGCTCATGCTGGGCTCTTGGTTTTGCTTATTTCTCCCCTTCACAACCAAATTTCTCAAACAGATGTTTGCATGTGCTGCCTTCATTTCCTCAACTGCTACTTAGTCTTGATCCAGTGTAAGCTGCATTCTGTCATTATCATGACACCAGACAGTTCATGCTGAGGTAAGGAAGACCACCCTGGAGGCATTCTTCAGTCAATATCTTATTTTCTGGTTATTCCTCTTCTGCTAGGTCTTCAAATGAAAGCAGTATTCAGACTCCTCACTTGACTTCCCACTTTCTTTTTCTGATTCTATAGTCTGAGCTCTCATCCTACATGATTTCACCTACGAGATGACTTAAGTTATAGGCTATAACCAAATGGCTCCCAATGTTTAATCTACAGTTAAGATGGTCACATATTAATAGTTCCCAAGTCCTACTCAGGAGAAATTTCTACTGGAATATCTCAAAAGTTCCTTAGAAACCTAGCTGTCATTCATGTACTTTCTTTCTCTCAGCCTTCAACTCTCATCCATCATACTCAGCACATTACTGACCCTAATATTAAGACACTTTGCCATCTAAGTATTTCTTGAGTTTACTTCCTTCTGTCTCTGCTGACAGAACCCTAATCTAAGACTCCATCACCTTAGTGTCATAGCAGCCTCTAAATTGGCTTCCTCATTTCTAACGTTATCCTCCAATAAGTTCTCTACAGTGCAGCCAGAGGGATCTTTTCCAAACGCAAACATGATCATTCCTTTAAGTGATTTCCTATTAGTTTTATGATAAATATAAACATATTTATATTTATAACATCTTTTCATACAATCTTTGACTTTAGCAGGCTCCCTGCCTGCCTCTATAGTCTCCTCTGTGCCAGTGTTCCTCTTGTTCTCTCATCAGTTGTTAACTTCTTCCGACCACAGGTCCTTTGCACGTACAGTTGCCTCTGTCAGCAGTGGCCTCCTTCTCCCTTACCTCTTTACTTAACTAATGCCTACGAATTCTTAGATCTCAGATCAGAGATCACTTTTCTAGGCAAGTCTTCCTGGTTTCACAGGTCTCAGCTAAGACCAGGTTAGGCCCAGCTGTTGTAAGATCACACTGTGGCCATTTCTTTTCTGGTACCAGTCACTGTTTGTAATTATTGATGTGAATCTTTGATTGATGCCTGCTACTTATTAGAATGTAAGTCTCATGTGAGGGGTCATAGCTATTTAGCTTGTCATTTTCTACTCATTGCATTCAGAGTCTGGCACAACCTATTATGTCAATAAGCATTTAACCAACTATGTATATAAGTATATTTTTATGAATTTGGTCATTATAATAATTCTAAAGGTAAGTCTTGATTATTCCTATAAACTGAAGCTCTGAAATTGTATAACTTTTCTTAAATCACACAGGTTAAAGAAATGGCAGAACTAGGATTCATTTTGCTCTTAGATTCTACATACCTTATTGGGCAAGATGGCTCTTAAAGAATCTTAATTAAACCAGACATTTTGTTTCAGAGTTTTACTGTGAAATTAAATATTGGGTTGTTGAAAAAGTCATGACATGTTTTTCTATGCAAAAATGCACCATGACTTTTATGATGACCCCCAATTTTTAATTCGTGATATTAACTATATGATATAGTGCTTGATTTGAAGACACAACAAAATAAAACAAAAATACTGTCCATATTACATGCACTGAGAAGGTTTAAACAAATTTTGAAATAGACGTTTTTGGGTCATTAAAAACAATGATATTCACAAATGCTTGTGATAGGATGTCAGTGAGAAAAAAGGACTAGAAATTTATGTGTATAAGGTATTAATTATGCAAAATGAATACAAATGGGCTAGAAAGACATAACCTATTTTAGTAATAGTTGTTTCTTCTGGGTGATAATATCATAAGTAAGTTTTTTCTAGTATTTTCTGTACTTGCCCAATTTTCTATGATAATGTATTATTTTTAAAAATTCTTACATAAAATATATTTATTAAATAAGCAATAACAACCAGGAACAAATAATTATTAAAAGACCTCATAATCTTACTTTGATCTTTACAAAATCTATCTAGTGATCTTTAGTCTGACTATACTCTGGTGGCTCAGCTGCTAGTAAGTCTTAACTTCCCAGTGACCACTGCCTAGTTATCTCTGCTTAAAATTAACACACAAACACACACACACATCAAGAAATTGGACTAGCTCTTAGTGCAGTAAATAGAAACTGCAAAGGTAAATAAAGCTGGATTCCAAACGGCTGATCAAGCTTTGAATCCTGGCCCTGGGGGCTTGACAAACATGCCCAGAAAGTTGACAGGATGCAGAATTGGAAGAAAAAAGATTTTGGAATGACTGGTTCCATTGGAGAGTGATTTCTTTGTCTCTCTTGTACATTTACACATGCACTTAGACAAAAACATTAAATTTTTATATTGTGAAAGATATATTTCAGGATATATTGGAGACAGGCATTTCTTTTTTATTATAAGAAAATGAATAGCCCTCTAATCCATAAATTCAATGAACATGTCATTGATCCAAAATTTTGAAAACATTTCTTCACATTGTACTCAGTAACACAATTGTTACTTTACATTTACTTATCCACTCCCCACCTCACTCTTCTCTAAAAAAAAAAAAAAAAAAAAAAAAAGAAAAGAAAAAGAAAAAAGGCAAGAAATGTACAACTTCTGTAACTTCGTAGTTGTCTGTGGTTCACTGAGATGCCTCAGTGCAAAATTCTGGTAACTTCCTCACAGCTCTGTTGCAGATTCCTTTCCTGTAGCTTGAGAAACTCTCAAGCATTATCTACGATGCTAACTATAGGCTTGTGCCCTGTGGACAAGAGAAAAATGTTCAAAACAGTTCATGTGAAATCTTCTTAATAGCATTCCTTACCAAATCAAGCAACAATAAAAACAGAATAAAAACCTTGTTATAATGCTTTACTTGAGATCCATCTTAGCCACAATTCTATTATCTGGAAGCAATCATTTCATTGATTCATGAGCATTTACCAACCATTTATTAATTGTCTAACATTCATTCTTTTTTGATTTGTTTGAGAGAAGTTTTTTCTCTAGGGCAAGTGTGCTTACTAGAAAGACAGAGAAGGACAGAGAGAGACAGAAAGTGAGAAATCACCCTCCGGGAGGATGGCCACACTTCAATCCCTCATCCTCCATTCTTTTCTCGGGATTTTGAGCATGTATGCACATGCACCCAGTGTGTTTTAAACTTCTGGGTCTGGGACTTGAACTTCGGTTGGCCATGTGAGAGTCCAGCAATAACCATTATGCCATTTGCTGGTTGCAATTAATATACTTTAGATATCATATTAGTCCCAGTAGGAAGACTTAGAGAAAAAATGGAATGTATCAGCTGTAGTCTACCAGTACTGTACAGCAGAACGTTCTGTGATGAGGGGCTAGATCTGTATCTGTGCTGCCTGACTCAGTAATCACTAGCTGCATGTGCCTATTAAATTCTTGATAAGTGGCTAGTGTGGCTGTGGACCTGAATTGTTAATTTTTTAAACAAAAGCTTTATTGAGATATAATTTGCATAACATGGAATTCAGTCATTGAAAGTGCACAATTCAGTGCTCGTTAGTATATTCAGAGTTGTGCAGTTGTTACCACAGTCAAATTTAGAACATTCTTCTTACCCTCATAAGAAACCCAGCACTCGTTAGCAGTCACTGCCCGTTCCCTAGACTGAGGCGACCGTTACTATTTTTCCTGTCTCCATGAATTTTCCTGTTTTGGACATTTCATATGAATGGAATCACAATATGTGGTATTTTGTGACTGGGTAATTAAATTTTAGTTTATTTAAGTTTAAGAACCACATGTGGCTAGTGGTTGCTATAAGAAAGCAAGTGGGGTGAAAGCCAAAAGACAGATGCTCAAGGAATACTGAAGCCTAAAGAGAAGATCCTGCAAAAGAGTCATGTGGAAAAACAGGCCAGAGAGATAAGAGATGACTCTGGATAGAGCCTGTACATAAGACAGGTTCCTGACAAAGTGAACCAAATGATACAGAGGGGATAGTGACTGAGTAGCCGTCCCATGGCAATGAGCACTATAACATGGTGCTGGTGAGGCAGTGTAGGCAGGTGGCACTTCTGTGTTAATTAGAGAAGGAGGAAAGGAACAAAAATTTAAAATAGCTTGAGAGAAGTGTCAGGATTGACTTTTTTTTTCACAATAGGGCACAAGTACTTGCTGGAGAGAGACAGTGGTGGGGTGTAGGGAGGGTGAGATAACCACGCCGAAATCCCTTCTTCGTTCTCCTTTCTGAATTTTGGGCATGCACGCACATATGCCAGGCATGATTTTCTTTTCTTTTAGACATTTTTGCTATAGGGCACATACACTCATCAGAGAGACAGAAAGTGAGAAATCACCAGGGGGGATGACCATTCCACAATACCTCCTTCTTCATTATTCTCCTGGGATTTTGAGCACGCACACGTGTGCCCAGTGTGTTTTAAGATGCTGGATCCAGGACTCAAGCTGTGATCAACTCTGTGGGAGTCCGGCAATGTAATCATTAAACACTTTGCTGGTCCCACTCTGGCATGATTTTCAAGCTGCTGGGTCCGGGACTTGAACTGATGTTAACCATGTGGAAATCCAGTGTGTTAACCACCATGCTATGTGCTGGTCTCAGGACTGATTTTGTTTGCTTGTTGTTAATGATATTTTCAGTGGAGGAACAAGTCTGTGTGTAGACAGAAGAGAAAGATTCAGGGGAAATGAAGGTATTAAAGATGACCGAGTAGGTCCTGGAGGATGTGGGCCAAAGTAGCACCAAGGTGATAAGCAGACATACTCCCATAAGCCCTGCTAAGGAAGACGGAAGTCATTTCAGAGGCAGGAGTAAATGAACAAAAATTAGGTAAAGATTCAGAGTAATTTTTATATAGAAAAAAGGTAAATCTCATTGATTTTTGGGAAATTGGAATAAGGCCTTCCAAGGATTAGTCTTGGTTCCTCCAACTGCACTGTGATTGTGTGTGGAGAAGGAAGTACTAAGTCCTCCAGGTGGTAAATTAATCGCTGGCAGGTCTGTTGCTGTCCAGGTGAACCTGTCTCCAAAATGGGGCAGACATGGTCCATAGAGCTACGTGAGGTACAGAAAGATCCTGATGGGTCAGTTTTCACTTCTAAAAAATGAAAATTGCCCCAAATTTACATGTGAGATCTTTAAAGAATTGTGGCTTCATCAGCTCACTCACCCTCCTCTCCCTCTTATTCTTCTTTCTTTACCTCCCCCCTCTATACTTTGCACCTTTTTTTTTTTCCCATTTATTCTTTTTTTGGTGGGTTTGTAACCTAGTTCTTTATTTTCCATAGGACATAAAAATAAATACATAAAATAATCATTTAATCTATATATCTGGGGACACAATATATAAAGATTTACTTTGATGTATCATTAATATAAAAGGGGCTACAAAGAGGTATATAAACTTTCTTTGTTTTTGTTTTCACATCTAATTATTGTACGTCTTTACAGTATATGATATGGGTTCTCAAAGCATAAATGCATTTCATGTCAGACTAGTCAAAGATATTACCATACACAATAACTTTCTATTCCTGTGCTTTTTTTAAAAATTTATCAGAAAACAGTATTTTTTGCTCTACAACATTTGTCCTACCTACAAAGAAAAATGGAAACAAATAAAACATAAAATTTTGATAAATTCATCACTAAGCTGTACTACAATAAATATAGAATTTTGTGTAGATAAAATATTCTTTTTTTTTTTTTTTTTTTGCCATAGGGCACATGTACTCATCAGAGAGAGTGAAAATGATAAATCACCCCCCAGGAGGGTGGCCATGCCACAATCCCTTCTCCATTTTCCTCTCGGGAGTTTGGGCATGGGCTCATCTACTCCTGCTGTGATTTTTCCAACTGTTGGGCCTAGGATTTGAACTATGGTTGGTCATGTGAGAATCTAGCACCTTAAACACACACTACCTTCTCGTCTGCTGAGCCATTTTTAAAAAATATTGTAACAGTGGAAGAGTTAGGAAATGCTTTGAAAATCCTAAATGAAAACAACTACTCAAACATAGGAGAAAAGTATAATTAATACTATAAATTAGTAACATTGTATAGAATGAGTTTTCTATGTAGATGTTTTGGATATTAAAGCCAACTTTTGTGGTCTTCTCAACATATGAAACATATTTACATATGTATTTATTTATTTTAGGCTTTTAAAACCAAGGACGGCTATCTTGTAGTTGGAGCAGGAAATAACCAACAGTTTGCTACTGTGTGCAAGGTAATCTATACTCATTGAATGAGGGGATGCTACATGGATTGATTCACTTACTAGAAAGCCAAGGAAGATTCAGTTTTGCCTAGAATAATGATGCTAAGTCCATAGTCAACTCAGGACTCCTTTAAAAAAAGCACATTGGATAATTTGTAATAATTTTATATTATAGATAGTCTAAATTTTAGGATTGTCTAGACTTTCGTTTTACTTGATATTTTTAGTTTCTATCTAGACTTTTGGTCTTCTTTTTTTTTTTTTTTTTTAAATTTAAGGCCTTTTTACAGTTTTAATCCAAAAATAAAATTTAGTTTTTTAAACATAGTTTTATTAATAGTCTTTTAATAATAGTTTTTATTTTTATCTTTATTTTTCTTACATGTTGGCAAAATCCTAACCTACGGAGGACTCTTTCTGACTGGGAGATTAGTTTTTGTACTAACTATATTATTTTTTTTTCTTTTCTTTTGAGAGTTTTTTTTTGCTCTCACCAGAGAGACAGAGAGACAGAAAATGAGAAATCACACCCTAGGGGGGATGGCCATGCCGCAATCCCTTCTCCTCCATTTCTCTTGGAATCTTTGGCACGCATGCGCATGCACCTGGTGTGAGTTTAAGCCACCAGGTCTGGGGCTTGAACCGCAGTCGACTACATGGGAGTTCAGTGACATAGCCATTACGTCAGCTGCTGGTCCCATACTAACTATAATATTATGAGCTTTCAGTTTTATTAAAGATGCCTGCGGATTTTCTAGATCAGACTTATTTATTGTAGTTACCTTATTATGTAGAAAAATTATTTATTACCGTTCCTCTTTTGTATGAGAGGTTAACGAGAAGAGCTAAAAACCACAGCAAAGGAGTGGGAAGTTCCACGGGAAGGTGACAAATGGAGATAGTTCTGACTGCTGGAAGGGCTGGCACATCGGAGGTGGGAAAGAAGGGAGCTTTTATAATGGTGACTCTGAGTAAGTGTAGAGAAAATTGACTCCAACATTTGATCTGGGATCAAAGAATCTTTATTATGAACGGTCAATGTTAAAAATATGAAACATACGGAAGCCGTTGCCTGTGAAGTCATTTGCGTAGTCTAAGTGCAGAGATGTAAAATCCAGTTCATTGCTATAAACGAGTACAGATTTTCCTCCTGGGCCATATGTTTTGGAGTTTTTTGTCTCCAGAAAGGAGGGCAAGAGAGGCAGAATTACTGGTTGACGTATTCTTCACTGTTGAAAATAACTGCACTGAATCCTTTTTATTCTTGATTCATTACTGTTGATCAATGGGGAACTTTTGAACTTCTTCATAAATATCCATAAGAATACTTTTTGAGAAAGATGTTTATTTCAAAGCAGAATATTTGCCATAAGTTTTAGTACTAAATTATGACTTTGTTATGGAGACATTTTTAAAAGAATATCAGAGGGTCTTTGAAAATGCTGTGCTTGACCTTGATTTGCACAAATGTGAATCAGGAATGACAATGCCCACAGTGGACCCTGAATATCTATAAAACTCTTTGCAATCCTTGGAAGAAAAATTCATGCAGAATTATGTGTTATTTGTATTATTGAGTAGGCATCCTGAGTGAATGTGTCTTTTCCTGTTTTCATAATTACATATTTATGTATAAAATGTCCTAAAAACATTTTCACCGAAGAAAAATCTGTTCCCTTATACTGATGATGCAAGTTCTCCTGCCTTCCACATGATATATAGTAAGAAAGTTTCTTCTAAATAGTTTTTACTCAGATTTACCCTTGATAAAGGGGCTCATTGTTCAAATTGGCCCTATAGAAAATGAGGTCCCAGGTTTCAGAGTAAGCCCATCGAAGTGTTTCTTTGGCAGATAAAGTCCATTGGAAAAGGTGGGACAGCTCACTCCCTGGGGAGAAATGTAGCAGTGTTTTCTGTGATGAAAGGGTGGAAATGACTTATGCTCAGTTCTTTCCAAAATGATATATTGGTTAACCAAAGCATCTCAGGGAGAGGCCTGTTTAGGGAGCTCTCATTGTCAGGGGTTGGAGTGGGAGCAAGACTGTCAGGTTCAAGGGTTGGGGTTCAGGAAAAAAATCTTACATATAAAGTAAACCTTGGCTTATAACGAATCCTATTTTATGTCCCTTAACATGATACAGAACAGCAGAGAAAGTGAGCATATGTAAGCTATTTTAAGCTGATTGATGCCAACATTAATGGATATTATTATTTGAAGTATATTGACATTCTTTTTAAAGTCATTTAGGCTGAAGGCTTCTTTTATTGGAAGCAATATGCATTGGTTCTCAACTTTAGTGTATGTGGTATTTTCCTTGAGTGCCATTCCCAAAGATGTTGATTTAGTTTCTCTGGTGTGGTGCACAGGAAATGTCAATTATAATGAGCACTACAAAGTTGACTTTGTGCAGGTGGACTGAGGACATTATAGAACAGTTCTTAAGGCCTCTATGAATCTTGTCACTAGTCAGGTGACCTCTACAAGGTATTTAGTCTTTTGTAAGCATCTGTTTCCTCATGTATAAAATAAAGATTATAGTATCTAAGTACAGTAATATATAACTTGTGGGGCTTTATAAGGGTTAGAGAATTAAATCACTTAGTGTAGTCTTGGCCTGTAGTATGCATAATACATCGTCTCTATAAAAGTCAGGTGTGTATGACCCAGCTGCTGTGGCTCAGGTAGTGGGATGCTGCTGTGTGATACTGAAGGCATATGAGAAGACCCAGGGTTCAGACTCACGCTGACTGACTAGAAGGCTGTGGGGAGGATCACAGCATGAAAAGACCCTTCCAGGTGTCCCTCTCTCTCTCTCTCTTTCTCTTTCTCATGAGATAAATAAAGAAATGAAAGAAAAAAAAAGATTAGGTGTGAAAATTCTGGTTCTGAGGAGGATAGTATAAATACATTGCACACAGTGATAAGACCTGTAAGTGTAGGCAGGTCCCCAGGAAACTAGAAAGAGCTGGAGAGATTGCAGAGAGGTATGAGCTTTGCAAAGCATTCTTGAAGTTATTTATGAACTCCTGGGTTCACCTCTGAGCTGCACATGCCCTGGTCTGATCCAAACATACTAAAGATGTTGAGAATTGAATTAATGAATAGATGACTGCCCAGATTGTAGTATGACCACTAAGTGGGGCACATGCGGGACAGATTCAAATTGCACTACAAAGGCTTTGAAAGCTGGACCAGCATTAGAGTCAAAGCACACAGAAGGTGGGTTGGAATTTGAAACTTGAACCGAACCAGCTCAATTGCTTGCTAAAAACAACAACAACAAAAATTCTCTGTAGGATCTAAACAAGACCCAGAGGCTCATAATATAATATTCAGAATGTCCAGGATATAATCCAAAATTACTCAGCATATGAAGAACCAGACTTGCATGAGAAAAGACAATCAATAAATGCCAATGCCAAGACAGCACAGATGTTAGGATGAACTCACGAAGGCTTTAAAACAGCTATTACAGAGTGCTTTAACAAGAGTCATAGACAGGGTTGAAATGGGAAAGTAGAAATGCTCAGCAAAGAAATAGAAGATATGAAGAACCAAATGAAAACTGTAGAACTAAAAATACAATAATCAAGAAAAAAACACACCTCACTGGATGAGCTTAGTAGCATAATGGTGATAAGAGAAAACAAAAAAGGTGAAGACAGATCAATAGCAATTCATTCTCAACAACAGAAAGAAAGAAAGAAAAAGGCCCCCTCCTGTTCACAAAAAAGAAAGTAAGAAAAAAAGAACAGGTCCTCAGGGTCTTATGGGGCAGTAACAGAAACATATCCAATATTATCATTGTAGTCCTGGAAAGAGAAGAGTACATGCTGAAAAAAAATATTTTAAGAACTAATAGCTAAAAACTTCCCAAATTTAGTGAAAGAAAAAATATAGATTTAATAATGCCAGCAACCCCCAGATGGATAAAACAAAAAAAAAAATTCCAGTATGTAAGTATATATAAATATATATAAGTATATATAAGAATATAACTGCTAAAATTAAAGACTGACAATAAAGTCTTGAAAGCAGAGAAAAATGATATACATATGGGGAATAATGACTCAACTGATTTTAGATTTCTTGTCAGAAGCTACAGTCACTGGGGCCAGCAGGCATGGAGTGGTTAAGGTGCTGCACTCACACATGGCAGACTGGGGTTTGAGTCACAGACCCAGTGGCTTGAAAATCACGCTGAGTGCATGCCCAAAATCCCAGGAGGAGAATGGAGGAGAAGGGATTGTGGCATGGCCATGCCTCCTAGGGGGTGATTTCTCAATTTCATTCTCATTATCTCACTCTAGTGAGGGCATACGCCCTATGACAAAACAACAACAACAAACCCAGAAATTACAATCAGAAAGAAGTGGCATGACAGTCTAAAAGTTGAACAAGAACTGTCAATCAAGATTTCAATATCCAGGGGAGGGACCAGCAGTTAGTGTAATGGCTATGTCTCTGGACTTTCATGTAGTAAACCGTGGTTTGAGTCCTGGACCTGGTGACTTAAACTCACGCCAGACGCGTGTGTGTGTGCATGCCCAATATCCCAAGAGGAGAATGGAGAAGAAGAGATTGCGGCGTGGCCATGCCCCCCAGGGGGTGATTTCTCACTTTCTGTCTCTTTGTCTGTCTTTCTGGCGAGTGCACGTACCCTATGGCAAAAAAAACCTCTCAAAAAAAAAATATATATATATATATCCAGGAGACATAGCCTTAAGAAATGAAGGCTAAATAGAGACATTCCCATATGAGAATTTGCAGCGAGCTACCTGTTCTAAAAGATGTTTTCATGGGACCAGCAGTTGGCGTAATGGCTCTGTCATTGGACTCCCATGTAGTCGACCATGTTTTGAGGCCCAGACCCGGTGGCTTAAACTCATGCCAGGCAAGTATGCGTGTGTGCCCAAGATCCCTGGAGGATAATGGAGGAGAAGGGATGGCGACGTGGCCATCCCTCCTGGGGGGTGATTTCTCGCTTTCTGTCTCTCTATCTCTGTCTCTCTCTGTCTTTCTGGTGAGCACATGTACCCTATAGCAAAAACCTCTCCAAAAAAAAAAGATGTTTTCATAATTTGCAGGAGGACATGTGCAGTTTCCAGAGAGAGATGAGCTATAGCAGAGGTCAGGGTGAAAGTACCCCCCCATCTCCTTGGCACATGGTCACACTGTGATCCCTTGTCCCCCATCTCTCCCTCCTTTGGGGATTTTTGAGCATGCACACACATGCACCTGGCATGTTTCTCAATCAACCAGGTCCGGGATTTGAACCATGTGGTCAGCCATATGGAATCCAGCTGCCTTAGCCACCAGGCCATGAGTTATGTCTCTAAAAGAATTTTTAAAGGAAGTTCTTAATTTACAGAAGACAAATGACATCAGAAGGAAAATGGTAATATCGAGAATGAAGGAATAGCAACAGAAATAGAAAATATGAATTCTTCTAAATAGGTTTGATGGGTGAAAGTAAACATTAAAATATTGAGTCATGATGTTTTTAATGTACATGGACATTATACAACATACAACAAACACGACACTAAAGGGGGAGAGCAAAGGAACTTATATTGTGGTACATTTTCAATCTTCCACTTGAAGTAATAAAATATTAAGAATACCCATTTCTAAAGCAATCTTTAAACATCGATACAAAATAAATAGCCCAAATGAAAATAGACAAATACTAAAGCTTCCAACTCCAAAGAAGGAAAGAAAGGGAAAACAAAGGAACAAATGGAAAAAATAACAAAGCGATGGATCTAAATACTCCAAAAATATCAATAAGACTTTAAATGTGAATGGTCTTAAGTCACCAAAAAGACAGAGGTGGTCAGAAAAGAGGAAATGAATGACCCAACTCTATGCTAAATTCAAGAAAGAGGATGGAATGAAGTGCAAACACAAAACAAGTAAAAGATGCAGTCAAAAGAAAGCTGGAATGGGGCCATATTAACAAGGCACTGATTTTTGTTGTCTTGGAAAAATGACTTGAACAAATCCTTGTGCACGGACTTACCTAGCATTTGTACTGGCAGAGGGAAGACTGAGTGTTTTGAATTTGTTGAGAAATTGGGAAATTTTACATTTTATAAGGGATGTTTACTTTTCTTATATTTAAAAAGTAGATTCCAATGGTTCTGACAGCATAACCCATGGTCTTTTTCTGTGCCTTCCTGAAATACAAAGTCCTTTTGTTACCCGCAAACTAAATCCAGCTGCTTTTACTCAATCAATGAAATGAGGCAGAGGCTGGAGAAGAAGGGAGTTTATTTCTGCAACCAGGTTTCAGGGAGACAGTCAGCAAGTACCACCTAACTGTCTGGAAAAGTTTAACATGGGTTCAATATTTATAGATACCAGATACAAGCACATGCCAATCATTCCTTACTACAATCAATGAAAGTCAATCACTTTCCTTTGAGCAATTTCCATGATTCTTGCTTCACCTAAAATACTCATTCCTCAAACAGCCCTCCCCCATGACTCAGCATTTGGTCAGATTGTTTTTGTCAGAGGCATTTCTTAATTTGAAAATGGCTATAGTACTGCTAAACCTCAATCTTACCTGCTTCACTATTATTTCAGCACTGAATTATAGTGTGATCTATTAGATGATATTTTAAAGGGTATTTGAACGTAACATGTGGTATATGAATAATTCACATCAAGTGATAACAGTGTATGTGAACACTATGCCCTAGAAGCAGTGACAACTATCATAATTTCCTCCTGGCAAACAGCTCCTTTGAGAGGCCATAGATTAAAGGAGCATCTGGAGTCAGCCTGTGGTGTGGTGACTAAGGTGCTGGGCTTCCACATGGCCAATCATGATTTGAATCCCAGACCCAGTGGCTTGAAAATCATGTTTGCACATGTGCATGCATGCCCAAAGTTCCAAGAGGAGAATGGAAGAGAGGGGATTGCAGCATGGCCATCTCCCCCAGGGGGTGATTTCTCACTTTCCCTGTCTTTGCCTCGTTTCAGTAAGCACAGATGACTTATGGCAAAATCCTAACGAAATAAAAAGATAAGGAGCTGGCAGGTGGTGTGGTGGTTAAGAGTGATGGACTCCCACGTGGTCAACCATGGTTCGAGTCCTGGACCTGGTGACTTGCTTTCTCACTTTCTCTGTCTCACTCTGTCCCTCTCCAGTCAAATAAATAAATAAATAAATAAATAAATAAATAAATAAAGTAAATAAAGTTAAATAATTCTAAAAAAATTAAAAAAATAAGAGGAATATATATATTTTAAAATGTAGTTTTAGACTTAATAAAATAGGATTCATACATAGAGTAATATCTAGAAGATCTTATGCCTGCAACAGTTCACATTATTTATGTGTTAGTAAGTCAGTTGGTCGACAAATATGTTATCAGCACGTGGGATATACCAGTAAATAAAACATTGAAAATACCCCAATTTATAGAGCTTATATTATAGAAGGGAGGACAGACAGTAAATAATAAACATGTTAGATGATAAGAGTTATGGGCGGAAAAGGGAAGGGACAAGGGAAGGGACAATCAGGGGAGTTAGGTACTGGGTGGGGTGGGCTGGGCTGGGCTATGGTGGGGTAGGATGGTCAGAGGAGTTTCTCTGAGGAGCTGACCTATGAGCAGACTCATTGAGGAGAGCAGTTAGCCCACTGATATCTTATGTTCCTGGCAAGGGGGTGGCTGGTGCAGAAGTCCAGAGACCCAAGTGTGATAGTCTTGCTCTTGGTTTAGTAAGAAGCCAGCATGGCTGCAACGGTGAGCAGAGAGGGAGAGTATGGCAGGAGGTGATGTCAGAGAGGCAAGGGCCATATCGTGTAGAGTCTATGGAAGCATAAGGATTTGGCTTTGCTGTAAGGGAGGCATTAGATGGTAGGAGTATTAAAACACTTTGCAGTTCTTATTATTGTATCTTTTCATTTTTTTATGGAGGGCTCCCTTTCTTCCTCCTTCCCTTCATATGCTTTCCTATTTCTGTTGGGAGAAACTGTATTTAGTTGGAATACGTTACATTATTTAGTGTTTATTATATCAAGCACTTCCACATACGATGTTTCATTTTTCCTGGGCAGCACTCTTCACAACAACTGCAGAGTGGTTATGATCACAATCTTTGAAACCTTCTCTCTGGAAACACTTTGAATATGAGCTAGCATAGCTAAAGGCAGTGACCTGTTGTTGCATACAAACTTCGAAAGACAAAAGAGGTTCAATATGTCAAATAACAGAGGCCACCTGGCATCCCAGTTTCCTCTGACTGCAGTCACTCTGTAGTCTTTTTTATGTAGGTGATAGCATATTCAGGGTGAGGCCAGATTTATACATTTAACCTGTGATTTAGTAAAGGCACTTGCTTTTTCTTAAAATGACTTATTCCGTCGTAGGGAGGGAGGGTTTCTGACTGTTAGACATGCCTTGAGGCCGATTCTAAGATCAGGTGTGGTGACAGGGAGGTTGCTAGAAAGGCACCGTGTGCAGTGTTGCTTTTTAAAAACTAGAAGAGTCATGTTGTCTTTATTACTCCTAAAGGGAACCAATAAGTAGAACATGTAAAAGAGAAATTACACCATTGAGATGGTCTCTTTACTCTGGGGAATCTTCCGCATTTTCCTCTCCTTTGTGAGATGATTAATGGATTGATTTTATTTAAACTGTGGGAAACAAATGAAACCATTAAATGTTTATATTGAAAGCAAATACATTAATAAAGGCGGTGACGCTTTCTGTGGGCCACATGGCCTGCCCCCAGCCCATAAATGCTCCTCCTGACTTTCCACCACAACTGCCAAACAGCGCTTCCACACATTCTCTTTAACACTGCTTTCCCATTCCAAATCCACTTGGTACTTTCATTATGGTCTTGTTAAAATTGCAAGATGTCCAAAGGGACCTGCGAGATAGATTTCCTCTTTATTGAGGAGGAGCAAAAGAGGAAGTATATAAAAGCAGTTCTAGTCGGTATTCCTTAAGGGAGACATATTAAAGAAAAATAGTGACACTTTTTCAGGAAGAAGATCTTTTAATTTGACATCGTTTTAATGGTGCGCGTTCAGGCAAATGTAGATGCTGACGCTTTATTTTAACACCTTGTACAACATCCTGGATAGGACTACTGGGACAGATGGCACTATTTTATTTACATGTGGAACAAGTAAATGAATGTACTTACAAGATATATGTTGATGTGGGCTTCGTGTAAGTGTAGACATGCACTTATGTCGGTTCTCAGAATTAGGATAATTTTACTTGATTTTGTGTGTCTCTTCCTACTTACTCTAGATAAGACTTTTTTAAAAAAAATATTTTTTTATGGACGCCTGATAACTTTTTTTTCTGTCTTCATGTTTGGCTATAAGACTTATTACGAGGGCCTGATAACTTTTCTGTGTTCCCATATGTAGGCATATATCCTTAAATGTAGTAAAAACCTCTTATAAGTGACAAACCAATTCAGCAGCAGGGTCCATCCTAATCGTATGACAGTGCCTTCCATATCCTTCTGTTGAGAGGAATAAACACCAGCAAAGAGTGTGCTTGGGAATGGAGTGACAGGTTCTGAACACTAGCACGTATGAGAAGATGCCTGAAAAACTTGTGCATTATACTTAAAATTATTTTTCCCTTTCAGATCTTGAATTTGCCTGAGTTGATTGATGACTCCAAGTATAAAACTAATCACCTTCGAGTGAAAAATAGGAAAGGCCTTATTAAAATGCTATCTGCACGGTAAGCTTATGTCTAGTATTCATACATTTAAGAATTAATATGTGAGAAGCATTTGCCTGATGTGGTTTTTTGCAGAGCTCATTTAGAGCAACTGGTAATTCTCTTTATTTCACAAAATCGGTGAGTGGAAAGATGTTTTAAAGCCATGTCTTTTTGTTGTTGTTCAAAAGCATTTGAAAATATTTTATATGTTTTATTAAGTAGTGAGTCATGACAATGCTATAAATAAGAAAGTCCCAATAACTTGAATTAGGTTGCTTCTCTGGGGCCTGAACTAATTGGAGTAGTATATCATAAACAGCGATAACAGTAACATTAATAATAGCAATTTAACATCTTGTGCTTTTACTGTATTAAATGTTCTATATACATTATTGTGTTTAACTCTTATAATCATCCTATAAGTTCTGTTATTCCCATTTTACAGATATGAAAACTAAGGCAAAGGGAGGTACAATCAAGAGTTTATTGGCTTTTCTGAGCCTTACTCTTAATTGCGATAATGATTCTGGGACATTGAAGATGACAGATTGAGTTCTGTGTCATACAAGATTAATGTTAATTACTATATTTTTCACTTCCCATGTATTTCATTCATGTCAGGCTTAACCTGGTAAAACCTTGAGCAGTTTTTTATGTTTAAAAAAAGTACTATTTCTGGACCAGCAGTTAGTGTAATGGCTATGCCACTGAACTCCCATGTAACCGACTGCGATTCGAGTCCTGAACCTGTTGGTTAAACTCACACCGGGCGCGTGTGCATGCGTGCCCAAGATCCTGAGAGGAGAGTGGAGGAGAAGGGATTGCGGCGTGGCCATCTCCTCTGGGGGGTGATTTCTAGCTTTCTGTCTCTCTGTCTCTCTGATGAGTGCATGCGCCCTATAGCAAAAACCTCTCTCTCTCAAAAAAAGTACTATTTCTTACTCTTTCTTTTTACTATTTTTTTTTGTGGCTTTCTTTCTTTTTTTCTTTAATTTATATTTTATCATGTGTTTACAGCATACGTTTCTTTTTCAACACAAATACCATACATCTCAGTCAAGACAAGGATATTACTATATATATTATCATCAGCAAATAACTTCTCATTTTTTTGTCAATTAAGCATACTGTTACCTGTTTTTTCCTTCCCATTTCCCTTCCCTCCCTACCATACTAAACTTGTGGGTTTTTTTTTTTTTTGTTTGTTTGTTTACATTTTATTGATTCACAAAAAATCTTATATGGACAAAGCTAGAATCTAGTAACAAGTGCACTGTAATTTTCTTCTGAAACATTTTCTCTCTCTCCATTCCCCCTTTTACTAAAGAGATGCCTAAACTAACTTATTTGCAAAAAAAAAAAAATGATGTTAATCTCAATTTGGTCTGTTATTTGCACAAAATCCCATAAGAATTCAATTTCTGATGCAAGGCAACATATACTATTGTATTATTGAAATTATGCAAATAACTATTCTGTCACAAAATAAGAATGCTCAAAAATATTTTCTAATTGCAATGGGGTCAGGAAGGGAGAAAAAGTTTATGTTTCAATTTAAAAATTCATTTTTTAACAAATTGCTGAACCCAGCAACTCAAAAGAAAACAAAAATCCTTAAATCTGGAAGACAAAGCATAGAAGAAAATCAGTAATGTTTTAGAGAAAAGTCATAGAATTCTATTTCACCAGTTCAGTCTCATGTAAACTCTCTTGTGTTGTATTTGCAGTATTACTGTGGTCTGACCTTTCTGTTAGCATTCAGCATTATTATTGACATTTCAGAACCCATCCCTACCATTAAGTTGGCCTTTCTGTTGGTCATTTTTTGTTCTCTGATTTGTCTGTCTGTCTTTAGTCTTCCTGGTATAGTACTCCCTTCAGAACTTCTCAAAGAGCTGGTCTGGTGTTGGTAAATTCTTTCAGGTTTTGTTTATCTGAGAATGTTTTATCCTTTTTTCCCACATGAAGGATAATCTTGCTGGATACAGTATTTTTGATTAAAATTGTTTTTCATTTAACACTTTGAATATATTTTCCATTCTTTCCTTGCTTGCATTGTTCGAATGAGAGGTCCAATGTTAGCCTGATGGGACATCCTTTGAAAGTAACTTGATGTTTTTCTCTTACCAATTTTAGTATCTTATCTCTGTCTATGGTTTTGGTCAATCTGGCTATGACATGCCTTGGAGAAGACCTTCTTCAGTTGATTCCATGTGGGGTACTTAATATTTCCTGGATCTGGATATTTGGATGCCTCTCTATGTTTGGAAAGTTTTCTTTCAGAATTTCATGGAATAGATTATCAATGCCCTGATTAGTTTCTTCACTTTCTGGGATGTCAATTATCTGGATGTTTGGGCATCTAATAGTATCTAGTATTACTTGTATAGTATTCTCTCTTTTTCTTTTTTAGTTTTTTTTTTTAACATTTATTTATTTATTATCATCACAATCTTGTTTATATTACATTGAATCACATGTAACTTTACAATATATTACATTTATTTTTCCAGAAGGAATACCATGCATATCAGTCAATACAGAGACATTAAAATCCCCATTTTATCATCCAATAGCTTTTCATTATTTTTTCTGATTATTATTATTCCAATTAATTTTTTAAACAGTCAATCACTATTTCTCATTTTGCTTATAAAAAGACTTTACCCCTTGGGACCAGCAGTTGGCATAAATGGCTATGTCGCTGGACTCCCATGTTGTTAACCGTGGTTCGAATACTGGACCCAGTGGCTTAAACTCATGCTGGGCGTGTGTGCATGCGTGCCCAAGATACTGAGAGGAGAATGGAGGAGAAGGGATTGCGGTGTGGCCATCCCCCCTGAGGAGTGATTTCTCGCTTTCTGTCTCTCTGTCTCTCTCTGTCTTTCTGGTGAGCGCACGTGCCCTATAGCAAAAACCTTTCCCAAAAAAAGACTTTACCCAACATGAAATACTTCTCAGACCAATTCAGTTGAGAATACTACACACGTATATCATCATCAACAGGTAATAAACCATATCTGTGTCCTACTAATGTCATGCTTCTCTATTTGTTCTCTTGGTATCTTTCTCTATACTATTCTCTTCTCCTGCCCCATTCCACACTGTCTTATCCTTGTTAACTATTTTCACTGCTTTTATGTACTCCAATATTTTGATCTCTACCATAGAGTACGGATAGTCGGTATATATTAAGTGGAGACATATAATATCTTTCTTTCATATCTTGGCTTACTTCACTCAGCAATAGATCCTCCTTATCTGACCACTTGCTATCAAATGCCAGGGTCTTATTTTTAATGGCTGAGTAGTTTTCCATAGAGTATATATGCCTTACTTTTTCAGTCTATTCATCTGTTTGTGGACATTGGGTTGGTTCCATGTCTTGGTGATCGTGAATAATGCTGCAATAAACATTGATGTGCAAGGACTTTTCCAACTGAACATTCTCCTGTCCTTTGGGTAAATACTCAGAAGTGGGATTGCTGGATTTAATGATAGTTCTGTTTGTAGATCTTTGAGGAACCTCCATATTGTTCTCCACAGTGGCTGAACCAGTTTACATTCCCACCAACAGTGTAGGAAAGTTCTCTTTTCACCACATCCCCACCAACACTTACCACTTTTTATATTTTTAATCTTTGCCATTCTGACAGGGGTTAGGTGGTATCTCATTGTGGTTTTTATCTGCCTCTCCCTTATGATGAGTGATATTGAACATTTCCTCATATGCTTTTTGGCTGTTTGTATGTCTTCCTTAGAGAGATTTTTGTTCAGCTCATTTTCCCATCTTTTAATTGGGTTAATCTTGTGTGTGTGTGTGTGTGTGTGTGTGTGTGTGTAAGGCGCTTGAGATCCCTTTTTTGGTTATTTTCTCAGTCTTTTTGTTAAATTTTTCTAGGTCAGATGTTTTATCTTCTACATCTGAGATTCTATCTTCTGTGTGATCTAATCTGCTTTTAATACTTTTAAGGGAGTTTTTGATTTCCTGTATTATAGCCTTCATCTCTAACAGTTCTGTTTGATTCTTTTTATGGTGTGTATTTTCTCTTTCATATACTCTCTTCCTGGACCTTGTTGTTTCATTTCTCCTGCATTTTCTACAGTTCGTTTTCTCTCTTCTCTTGCATCTCTTTTAGCTTTGTCAGTATGAATATCCTCAATTCTTTATCTAACATTTCCATGAGTACCACTGTATTGTCTGCGGATGATGAAGGGCTGTTTTTTCCCTTTGGGGGAGAGATATTTTCTTAATTTCCCATATTTCTTGTGCCTCTGTGGTGGTGGTTTCTATTCATCTGATGGGCTATACATTACTTTCTACCTTCTTAGAGTTAATTCTGAGTGTCAGAGGCGTGTGGAAGGAGATGGTCTGCAATTTTTTTGCAGTTCTGTTTCCCTGATTTTCACTAAGCAACCTGCACCTTTGTCAGTGGAACTGGATATTGCAAAGGTGTCACAGTTTCGAGAGAATAGGGGCATCTGGGCTGAGCTGCAGGGTTTAAAGTATTTGGATGTTTCCCTACTGTGCCTAGACCTGCCCAGACACTCAATGTATGGAAGGTGAGAAGCAAGGTGAGAAACTCAGGTAAAAGGAAGGGAAAAATAGAAAAAAAACCCCAAAACAATGAAAAGGTAAAACAAATTTTTTGTTAAAAAAAGGCAAAAAAAGGAGAACCACACAGCTCTCTAGAGTGCCCCCTTTGGGCAGGGCGAGGACCACCTCAGATGCACATGGATTCTGAAATTACCAAGAGAAAGGAGAGGTCAGAGACAAGAAACTGTACCTACAGATTTAAAAAAAAAAACATATATATGAGAGAAAAATCTCGAGAGAAAGAGAGGGGAGAGACAAAGACAAGGACAGAAAGAAGATAGAGACCATCCTACCTGGCTTTTCTCTGGGTGTTGGGCCAGAAGGAAGGGTTTGGGGCAGAGGCTTTTTCTGGTTAAAGGGGCAGGGCTAGGCCCACCTCAGATGCACATGGATTCTGACTTTTCGCTGGGTGTTAGGCCAGAAGGAGGGTTTCTAATTCTTACTCTTTATTTATTTATTTATTTTTTATCAACCTTTGTTTTCTTTTAAATTTCTTCTCAATTTGTAGACACAGGCTTTATGTTTTTTGTGGCTTGAAATGCTAATATGAACTATTCTTCAGTATGAAAAATTTACTCTCTTCATGCAAATAAACTATGCACTTTGTTCAAATACCGTATTTAGTTCTTTTGAAGAGGCCCATGAGTTTTTATGTAGTGTGTGAGGAGATTCTAAAAAGGTTCATGGAAAATTAAGATTATAAAAAAATTATGAATGGATTTAAAATTTTTTTTTGCAGCAATATACATTTGTTTTTTTTTCATCATTCTTTCCATGAACTTTTTGAAATCCCTTGTATATCAAAACTCTTAAAAAATAAAATTCTGCCATTTAAAAAAATTTTGTTTCCTTTGTATTTGGGGATCTCCACATGACTTTATAAGCCACCATTCATTTACCTATTTGCTCTTTCCTGGATTTTAAACATTTCTTTACATTGCCTGTATACTGTCCATGTGCCAAATGCTCCTCCCACCAATTGCGGTCCTGTGTGTGAGCCTGTTATACACAGAAGGAGGGGTGAGAATGGGGTGCACTTTCCCGGTCAGTAGTTAGATATAACTGATTCTCCTACAGAGTCCCAGAGCCCTTCATGATTAACCTTTCTTCACATGAGAATTGGTCATTTATTTCTGCTTTTTGCTTCTTTGCCTCTTAGGCATTTTTAATTCATTTAATTCATTGATGATTTTTTCCTTTCACACCATGGTTACCAAGTTTTAATAATAGCCACTTGTGTGAACCTTATCAAAAGCTCTTTGATAGTTGAGTAAATCATGTCCATGCTGTGAGAAGACTGGTCCCCAAGAAAAGTAAAATACCCAGGCAGATATAAGTGTCATCTTGTTATTTAGTTGGTAGCACTTTTATAGCTTTAAGAACCACAAAGTTAAGTTACTATGTTTTAAACACAGGAAACCTATGTTCTAAAACTTTTATTCCTTGTTAAATTCTATTATAGAATTCTACTGTGGAAAGACTTTTTAGCAACAT
Organism: Tupaia belangeri chinensis; assembly: GCF_000334495.1. NCBI lineage: Eukaryota > Metazoa > Chordata > Mammalia > Scandentia > Tupaiidae > Tupaia > Tupaia belangeri. The sequence continues at coordinate 2,833,260 of NW_006159550.1, read as the reverse complement.
CTGTAACAGATTAATTTTGATTTTCCCTCTTTGGGGTGAATTAAATAATCTGTCACCTTCTCCTTTCTACACTTAAATACACAGAAGTGGGAGTTTCAGCTCGTTGGAACCTATAAGGTTTTTACAGTTTTATTCAGACTTAAAAAGGAATAAAAATAAAACTACAAGGAAGAGGCTAGGGGGTAATCTTAAGAGAAGAAATTTAATAGGGAGTTCACATCCTCATAGGTACTGCTGTTGGACACAGATTGAAGACAGAGTCTTGGTTACTTAGAGGCCAGTATTCATGCTCTCTTCTGTTAGTGTGTTGACATTCTGGTATGCTCTCTTATGGTTTGCAGTCTCATGTCTTTTCTAGTTCAAGTCTCTTCTCCAGAGTGGATCAGTGACAACCAAGGAGGATTGGTGTGTTGACTCATTCCCACTTGGAATTTGGTCTTTTTTTTTCAGAACACATGTCATTGGATTCATTAATAGTGTTTAGTGCTTGGATTTCATAAGTGTCTGTGAATGCTTTAAAATTGATAATTTTCTTTTTTTAATGTTTTTATCATTTTCAAAAACTGAAGTGTCTCATCATGAATTACGAGATTAAATTTAGTCTCTTCATTCTGCCATCCAGTGTCTTCTACAATCTTACCTCGCCTTCCCTGTCCATGTTTTCTTCTAATATGCTTCGGTAGAAAGCCCCTGCACCAAACACACTTCCATTTGGCTTCTTTTGTTTCCCCTCTAGAATGCTTCCCAGACTTACCCATTATTCTGAACCATAGTCATGAAGGCCAGGCTATTTCTCCATGTACCACTCCCTAATATCTCTGGTGTTCCCAGATGGCACCTTCAGGAAAGACCATGTGGCCAGCCTGCCACAATCATTGGGAATGACAGTGCTCAGAGGTCTGCTCAACATTGTGGTCTTGCTCAGCACATAGTCGCTTTCATTTCACGACCGTCTTAGAACTCGTGATTCACTTTAAGTTTGTTTCCTTACCACAGAGTTCCATTCATTCCCAATCACAAAACGGAGGTAGGGATAAAAGAAGGTAGAACCAGCATTTGGTGGATACCAAGTACATGCCAGATCAATACTCAGGAATCCCCTGTAACCACAGTGGCTATGTTCTAAGACACCTGTGGACATCTGAAACTGCAGATACTACTGACTCCTCTATCCACAGTGTTTTTCCCTAGGCGTACATACCCATGATAAGGTTTAATTTGTAAATTAGGCACACTTAGAGATTAACATCAATAAGTAGTTATAGAACAATTAAAACAATTTGCCAGGATCACTTTTCTTGTACTTTGAGTCATTATTAGGTAAAATTAAGAGTTACTTGAATACAAGTAATAACTTACCATGCCAATCAATCTGGTAATGGAAATGTCTTTCAAGTGACTGGTGGGCAAGTAGATTCACAATGTGAGTGTGCTGGACAGAAGGATGATTCACACCTAGGCAGGACTGAAAAGAACTGCCCCTAACTTGATTACACTTCTCAGAATGGCATGCAACTTAAAACTTATGAGTTGTTTATTTCTGAAATTTTCCCTGTAATACTCTCAGACTATGGTTGACTGAGGGTAACTGAAATTGTGAAAGCTAAGCTGCAGAGAAGGGGGAACTAATATATTATTAATTCCACTTTATAGATGGAACTTTTTAAATTTAAGAAAGTCTCAAGGCCAAGTATATAGTGGATAGTCAGTGAAGGAATGGATTCAAAGGCCCCGTCTTCTCTATGTATCATACTGTCTACCTGAAGGGGCACATGAAATATGACTGTGCCCTTGTATCTTCAAACAGTAAATATTTATTGAGTGATCTAGTAGGCACTGTTGCAAGCATTCAGGATAAAGATGTGAATGAAACGGTAAAACTAATGTGGGAAAAGGATCAAAGATTGGGTCTGATGCTGGCTATCTCATTAGGATGGTCTAAGAGGACATCTCTTAAAAAGTGACATTTGAGCAGAGCCCTGAGGGCAATGAGAGAGGGCAGCTGGCAGATATCTGGGAGTATTCTAGGCAGAGGTGCATGGTTGGGGACTTAAGGGGGAAGTACAGAGGTCAGTGTGTCTGGAGTCGGTGAGTAAGAGGAAGGGAGTCATAGATAGGTTCAGAGAGTGCACGGAGACAGGTGGTGTTGTAAAGCCTTTACGGTGAAGTAGCCTTTCAACTTTGTAAAATGAACGATTTTATTTTGTCATAAAATGACAACTTTTATTTTCTATCTATCCTGAAGAGATATCTGGATGGCATACTGTATCTGGTAGAGAGTTAAAAGTATTCCAGCCACACAACCAGGATGTAAAATTCTCTATAGAAAATGATGTATATGGTAATATCCTTGATTGGACTATCAATAAATAAATAAATTTTTTAAATGGGCGGGAAGGACCAGCATTTCAGCAACATAGAGTCAACAAGACCTCCTTTATCACTTGAAGAGACCAAACTTGAAGACCTAGGGGTTTATGGTTTATGCTTCTCATTCATTCATTCTTTCATTTATTAAATATATTTTTTATGAAATACCTGCTATGTGCCAGAGTCTGTTCTGAGCACAAGGAATATAGTACTTAAAAGGTAGACAATAGTATTTAAAAGTAGTAGTTAAAAAGTATACAAATGCAGTATTTATATGTAAATATGGCATTTATAAAGTATTTAAAAAGTAGATGATTCAGTGGTAACACCACTGAGTCCACATGGGAGGGTTCTTCATTTGGGTCATAAGTCCTCCTTGTGCACGTGGGCACTTACATGTGGGCTTGTGATGTGGGTTGGCGGAGGCTGGGGCAGATCACAGTGTGAGGGTTCTGTTGGGAGTCTCTCTCTCTCTCTCATGGAAGAAATGAATGAATAAACTTTAAAAATAAAAAATAGACAAAAATCCCTGTCTTCTGGAGCTTGTCACGGGTGATCCTTGTGGACTTTCTAAAAGAAGTATTTCTTTTGTTGTTTAAAAATGTCCCATAAAACCCTTGTTTTGATGATGCTCAGAGGTTATTTTTCCATGTTTATCTTCTAACTTTTTAAAAACATTTAACTTTATAAACCTATCACAAGTATTCATTTTTATCTTTTTTGTCTTCTTTTGAGCATATTGATATATATGCTACAATTTTTTTTAGTGTAGTTTGCCAATCATTTCTATTGTAAAAGCATATTTTTAGTAACAGTAGTTATATTTACCACAGTAGTTATATTTGCCTGTTATTTGCTATTAAATAACCACATTATTAACACTTTCCTTTAGTGCTCATCCACTCTTGGCTTGGCCCATATTTTCATTTAAAAAAGTTTTTAGAATATGTAAAAATGTAGGCTTCATGAGAATAAATTTATACTTCAGATGAGTTTTAAAAACTCCAGAAATGATGGACTCACTATGTCTATTAAACAAAACTCTCACACGTTACAGCCAATTTGATATCCAAAAGAGAACACAGACGCATTTATGAATTTTACAAAATCTTCTCTCCTAAATATACACGTGGATTTCCTTCGGTGTTTCAAAATCTTCCTTCCAAAGTATTTTTCCTGAGCAATTTTTGAGTATTTCCTTCCTGCCCTTGAGCATTCATTTACATTTTTAGAGTCCAACAATTCCCTTTGTGTTCTATGAAATTCATAGACTCTTTAGGAAATGCCTACTAGAGATGTCAGTCACTTACCTCACTTCATTGTTATTCCTGCTAAGTACAGTCTGACACTACTCTGAGGGCAGTTAGCCCCACTCAGGACTGAAGCTGCCTGTTTTGGTCATCAGCTGTGTTTTCCGCAGCCAGCACACAGTTCCCCTCAAGTGTGTTCAGGTGTTATTATTCCCCAACCATAGCTGTGAGCAAGTCTCTCTTTTTTTTTAATTTAAAGGTGGAAGACTTCCCCCTTGAGCTTGCCATTTTATCCGGGATGTTGCAAAGTCTGTTTACCCAGCTGCTAACTGTTGAAAATTAGGTAATGTTAAAGCATGTGAAAAATCCCTAGCTAAAACTCAAAGAGGAGATTCAATGAAGACGAATCCAGGGCCTGATAAAGCAAACCCCTTCTTTGCAATGCTAAGAAGCAACAAGCTCTTAAACCTGTGCTACTGACACACAAGATCAGCATTTTTGCAACCCTTAGGCCCTCTAGAGAGAGATTGAAAGTCATGATGTGCATTAAAACTATGAAGATAAAAATAAAGGTGATGTATTAGTGGTTGGGGAGAAATAATAGGAAGACATGAAATGAAGATGAAGAAAAGGAGAAAGGATGAAGAAAGAAATAAAATTAATTTTATTCCCTTCCTTTCTTGCTTCATCAACCTTTATTGGCTACTGACTCTGACCATGTATCCTGGTCCTGCAGATATAGACATGTAGACGAGCCGAGGAGTTCATGGCATACTTATGAAAACAAACAGGAGAACGAATGATGTAAGTAGTGGTAGGAAATACCACACAATGTGCCCGGCAGCCCAGGGGAGGGGCAGCTACTATAATCTGTAGAGTCAGGGAAGGTTTCTTGGGGTGCCTGTAACTTCATGGTTAAGGGAGCTGGTTCCCACATGGCTGAATGAAGTTGAATTCAAGTCCCAGTGGCTTGAAATGTGGTGTGTGTGTGTGTGCATGTGCACCCCAAATCCTGATAAAATGGAGAAATGGAGGAGAAAGGACTGTGGCATGACTATGCCCCATTGAGGGGTGCTTTCATCTCTTTTTCTCTTTTTGGTGTGTTTATGCACCCTCTGGCAATTAAAAAAAAGTTATATGTGTAAAGCAAGTATATGTCAATATAATACTAGTAAGGACAAATATATATATTTATATATATATATGATTATACTAATTTGACAAAAATAAAACTAGTGACATTAGATAAATTCAGCTTTAAAAATACAATGTAATTTTTTAGCAAATAAACAATTATATTTGGTTTTGAGTTATTTGGTTCTTTCTTAGTTTCTGATACATAATTAAATGTTTACTTATTTTTAGAGTTCATTATATGGAAACATTGTGAAATTAAATGCTGTATTTTAGAACCTTCTAAGTGTAGGTGCTAGACAAATATTGGTTGAGTCAAATCAAGTTTATTAAAGATCTTTCTCTAATCTGATCATTTTCAAAATTTGACATCTAATTATTTTTAATAAATTTGTTCAAAATATTGAACTGGAAATACTACTGGCTGTTGATGGAGGGAATGTAATTTCTAAGGTGCCTAAATTTAGTGTTAATTAAACAATACCAAAACCCGACATCTTGATATATTAGGCAGACTGCTCATTCTACCTCATTGACTAAGTCTTTCTGGAACTTTCTATTGCTTTTAGAATTAAGTTCATAAAATTTTATTCAATACTTGGAATTGTACCTTTCCTCTTGTTGGCCTTGCTCCAGCCACACGTAACCACTTGTTCTTTCTTCTTCTTTTTAATTCTTCTATGGACAAGGAGGTATAGGACAGAGAGAGAGACAAACAGTACCCCCAACAGGTTCTGACACTGTGATCTACCCCTACCCGATTAGCCCTGGCTCATGGGCACACATGTGCCAGCACACTCAAGGAGGTCCTTAGATGGGAGCTCAGAACCTTCCCAGTGGGTCAGCCCTGCAGAGCATTGCATTTAATCACCACTCCACCATCTGGCTCCTGCTGTTCTTGATGGTATAAGCTGGTCTTTTAATCTTACATATCTTCTCCCATGCTCATTGTTTTCCACTGAAATGATGAAGGCTCATCTCTTGGCCACTGCCAGTCCTTTAAAATAAGCACACGTTTCAGAGCCATCTTTGCCTCCCTTGTCCATTGTAAGTGGTCCCTTTTACTCTGCTGCATCAAGCATCTATTGCACTCAACAGTCCAATTACCTCTTTATGTCTTTGACAAGAAATTTCTTAAGTTAGAGACTACATCTCTTTTATTTTAATTTCTAGTGTCTATTTGAGTTTCTGAGACACCATGAATGTTCTTTGTTAGTGAATATATGAGCCAGTGATGGGCAAAGCTACACAAGGATGGCAGAACTAGCCAAAGGGAAAAGAGGGAAGACTTCCAATGTCAGGTCATATACAATGGAAATAGGAGAACAGTGGTAGCAGGAAAGGAGGACTTTGAACTAGCCAAGAAGCCTGAATTGTGATCAAAGACTGCCAGAAGACCCATATCAGGTCCTTACATACCAGATGCTCATAATAATACCCACATTACAGAATTTAAAAATGCAACAGGCATGAAGCAGCTTGCATAGTGCTGAGTGTGCTACAGTCTGAATCTGTTTGAGGACAATCTCAGTTCTTGAGAATTACAGATTACAGAGCCTCAATTTTTTTACCATTCAAATTCGATATCATTTTAAAATTCATGACACTCATGTTTTTAAGGGATTTTTAAATGCCAAATGATAATTATTGTAAGAATCAACTTTCAAATGTTTTATCTAATAAAGTTTCATTTCTCCACCCATCAGAAATCTAGGTTAGATATTGTAACTAGTATTATTGTACCTATTTGACTTAACTCTAGCAAAAGTAATGCATGATGTTTTAGTTGACCCTGAATTGCCCTGAACAAGTAAATAAATAGCTTCTGTTCAACTTTTTATTTTTAATTCTTTTTTATTTTTGGAGAGGTTTTCGTTATAGGGTGCATGCGCTCGCCAGAGAGACAGAGAGAGAGACAGAGAGACAGAAAGCAAGAAATCACCCCCCACTCCCCCCCGGGAGAATGGCCATGCCACAATCCCTTCTTCTCCATTCTCCTTTTGGGATCTTGGACATGCACGCACATGCGCCTGGCATGAGTTTAAGCTACCAGGTCTGGGACTTGAATGGTGGTTGACTACATGGGAGTCCAGCGATATAGCCATTATGCCAATGGCTGGTCCCTCAACTTTTTGAAAAATTAAAAAGTCCTCATAGGACTTAGGAATACATTTAACTTTGTACTATATTCCCAATGAGAGTTATTTATAGTGTTCAGTTTCTATTTATAATCAAAGTGGACTTTAATAGTCCGTATTTTATTCTCTTTCAAGAGGCACTTGTTCCTCACCATGCACAGTGAATCTGGATCTTGTGAACTCTCCACCTGAGTTGCTCTTTGCATCTGTGGCTGTACTTCCATAAAAAATGAAACACTTTTTGTGTTATTTAGTAACTGTACTGTGTTAATAGCCTCCATTAGAAGCTTTAAACAGGGTCTTTGAACTCTTAAGTAAAATTCACTCAGTGAGTTTTCCTGTGTCCTTTTTATAGGTAAGTTTTTCAAAGATTTAATAACTATCTTTGGCCTTCCCCAAAGCTGTTGACTTTACTTTTCTGTTAATTACATCAACAATTTCCTTATTTTAAAATTTTTATTAATAAATGAAAACTGCCACTCCAGCCTTTACAGTGTAGTTGTAATATAAGTGCCTTGCAAGTCTGGAAGCCATCTGTCTGATTGCAAGTTCAGATGCCCTTGTTGACATGGAAAACATGCAGGGTGTTTTTGCTGGTGTCCAGGATCTTGAGTAGCTGGAGGGCTGCAGAAGCGGGTCGTGATATGATGTCGAGGTGCTTCTCTTGCTCTTGCGTGTGTGTACATGTGCTATTAGTAAAAAAAGTTAGAATATCTTGCGACCAGCAGGTGGCATAGTAGTTAAGGTGCTGGACTCTTACATGGTCAACCACGGTTTGAGTTCCGAACTTGATGACTTGAAACACATGTTACATGTGTGTATACATGCTCAAAATCCCAAGACGAGAATGGAGGAGAAGGGATTGCAGCCTGGCCATTCCCTGGGAAGGTGATTTATCACTTTTCCTTTCTCTGTCTTTCCCTGTCTCACTTCAGCAAGCACATACACCCTAGAAGGAAAAAAAAAAAAAATAGTGCAAACCTAATCAGGAAGGTAGGGACCATATCGGAAGATACCATTAAAATATGGTGCAAACTTATTTTAACATTATTATAAGCAACTCTTATTCCCTACGTGACAAAGAGAATGACTGACCTAGGGGGTGATTTCTCACTCTCTTTCTCTCTGTCTCTCTGGCCAAATGCACATGTCCTATGTGGGGAAAAAACTGAAAAAATTAGAATATCTCATATCTCATATTTAATTTCTTTTTCTTTTCTTTTTTAAAAAGATTTTTGTCATAAGGTGCATGTGCTTGCTGGAGAGAGAGAGACAGAGAGAAGGAAAGTGAGAAATCACTCCCCTAGGAGAAATGGCCATGCCACAATCCCTTTGCTTTCATTCTCCTCTAGGGATTTTGGGCATGCATGCCCATTTTCCTGACATGATTTTCAAGCTGTCAGGTCCAGGACTCAAATTGAGGTCAACCATGTGGGAAGGCAGCACCATGACCACCATCCAAACTGCTGGCCCCATATTTAATATCTAACATCTCTCTTGTCCCTTAATCTTTCCTCCTTTCCTAAATCCTCATTTGATTCTTTCTTTTGTGTTCTTTCTTCACCTGATTTTCCTGCCCCAAATCCTTTCACAATTTGAATTATTTTAAAATTTAAAAATAAATTGATATAATGTGTCACCTTCCATATTTGCATGAAGGCATCATTGAACAGGTGATTTGTTTAGAAAATAGGGAAGACATTTTTTCAGTCAGTGGCTACCAATACAGCATAACTTAGAAAAGCAGGAAGGAGCAGCTATTCCATGGAATATCACCTCTCCCTACGCATGGTTTGTTGATTTCAGAGGTTCTACCATTATAATTTTTTTTTTTTTTTGTCTTTCAAGTTTATTCACTCTTAAATTTTAAGCAACAAATGGAAGGTTAAGATCTGAACTCTGATTCTTTAATGTAAATAAGTTTTTCCAGACCTTCTCCTCACACTAGATTTTAGTGTGGAGAAAGTAGCAAAATCATCAAAACTTGGCTGCTGCAGCTGGGTAAAGAGGCCGGAATGAAGAGCTGAGAGCAATCAAGAGCCGGAGAGACCAAATTCCACTCCCGACACTGTTGCTCAGAGTTGGGAGGCTCTGGAAGTCTCTTTTCACTCTGATAAATCCCACTGCTTCCTAAACCTAGCAGTCATCGCGATGCTCCCTTGTCTCTATGTTCTTAACATACAGATAGAAACTTACTGTGTTCTCTCTCTGAAGTTGTTTTCATTGGTTTAATATTCTCTTTTCCCATATGATCACATTTTAGAATCTCTTCTGCCAACTTTTTTTTTCTGACTCTATTAGCATCTTATGAGGCTGCATTGCATGTGATTTATATATATCCTCAACCTCCATATTTAGTTTATCGTAACTCCCACCAAACCCTCAGAATGCTTTGAATCACATCATCCAGGTCTATCTGGCATCCACTGCGAAGGGCTGACTGGGATAAATGGAGCTGACGTTTCGTGAGGGTCACATTTGTTTTCTTATGCGTTCTTTGGCAGCTCTGCCATTATCAGCTAATAGACGGTCTCTTGTAAAATGTCTGTGTTTTATATGGTACATTTTCTGGATGTTGGTTACTTGGAGATAGATTTAAGTGGCCATGTTTTGTTACTATAAAATCAGCCTGGAGGGTAAAAGAACGAGAGAAACAGTTCTGGAAAGCATCCCTTTGGCTTACAGAATGAAGGAAACCACTGCAACTCCAAACAAGCTCCTCGTGACCAGTGCTCTTTCCACCCTGTTAAGAGGATTTTTTGTGACTGAGAGTCAAATGAAGCCTTTAAGTGAATCACGATGGAATGGAATGTCATCCCATTTCCCCACTCCTCTATTTTTTTTTTTCCAAGAGGGCTATAAACCATTCCACACTGCCTTTTAGTAGAAAAAAATTAGGTGGTGGTTGTGGAATATTTATATGTATGTGTAGGGAGGGGATGATGGTGGTGGGAGGGAGTCCAGTAAATTGTTTCCCTGGATAAAACATTTAATACCCTCGTTTCTCCATTGGAACATAATGTATATTTTTAGATTTATAGAATGTTAGAGTTCTAAACACTTGGGACTTTGGATATCATTGAATTTAACTCCTTCCTAAGTATGAGAGAGAACTTAAGACTTAAGAGTACCATAGCCAGAAAGCCCTGGATCCTGGTAGGAGACTCCACAAGCCAACTTACAAGGTCTGCCTCTTGGGAGGGTGTGGGTACCACTCTCCAGACTCTTCTGGCTGACCTTACTTCACTCTTGACTTTTGAATTGGACAGAGAGTCTGGAGTTTGACTCAGTCTCCTGACATTGGTTTGCTCCTCGGACTTCTTGACTCATTCCTTTCCTGCTCAATTTCCTGCCTGCCTTTGGCTCACACTGAGTCTGTTCTGCAACTGCTGTGCCCCTACTTGGGTTCTATTCTTATCTCCTCTTAGCTTTGACTTTCCACATAGGCCTGCCTTGGATCTTTGATCTTGCATCAGCCATGTTTCTAGTAAGAGCTGCTGACTCCACCTCTTTTATGGTGCTGATAGCTGACATCCCTGCTGAGCCTTTATTTCCACCAACTGTCCTGTATCTTGGAACATTCCCTAGGAACCAGCTGCCCCGGCCATCCTTACCTGGACCCTCCACAATAGTTTTGACAATTTGCTGTCTGCCTGCATCACCAGAGTGTACCCACCTTAGTTCTAATTTAACATCTTTTCCCCTACTTTACACAGTTCAGTGGTGAGGCTCAAATTGTATTTTCCTGATTATCAATATCTTTTCCACAATACTCACAGAATAATTGCTTATTTCCCTGTTCTCTAACCATAAATTTTATGTTTAGAATAATCATGACTGGGAGAAGAAAATAAGTGAATATTCTCTCTCTCCCTCCTTCCTTCTCTGTCTCTTGCTCTCATGTGTACAGTGTCATATATGGGCAACTTTTAATCTTTCAATTTATAAATTTACAGTTGCCTTTTTAAATGATTTTTCTTTGTTCTATTGTGAATTGTTTTCCTTTTCTCAATTGCTAACTTTGGTAAAAGAAAAATCCAGACATTGGAATGTCTGAGTTTATTTAAGTCTCAGTACTCTGTTCAATTTAATGAATGGAAACAAGAGAGGAAAATCAAAAGGCTGGCCTGGATCTTTGTGGCTCTGGGATTGGCTCTTTTTAATGGCCATTGATATATACTATACTTGAAAATTAACAATGTTCTTAAAGACATCAATATAGGAATGTATCTTAAAATATAAAAATTTGGAACTATTAGAGAGAAATTATGAGAAGCAGAATTGTATAATAATTTAACATGCAGTAAGTGTTATTCTTACTGACTCAATGATTCTATTTCAAACTTCATCCTTAATGTTCTAGTAAAATAGATGAGAGATGTTAATGTTCTAGTCTAAAATAGATGAGAGAGAGAATAAAGTTGGTCTCTGAATGCACATGAACAAAGACAGGTTGTTCACTTCAATGATCACATTTGTTAGACAAAAAGAAGAATGTACTAAAAATATACTAAATATAAATTAAGATAATAATACTTAAAATTTATAACTTAGCAGGATTAAATGCATGACCAAATGCAAAATCAATGTCCAGAAAATAGTACTTCCCTATATAGCCCAAAACATAGTAAAGATATTCTGGGCACAATTAACAGCAACAATGCCAAAAACAAAATACCCTGGGATAATAGGAACAAGCTGTGCACGCTGCTAACATGATGAAAGGAACCCCAAACTACAAAACTTTCTAGCTAGGGAGACTATCCTTAAAATATCAATTTTTCTCATGTTGTTTAACAAAATTCCAAACAATTTCAACAGGGTCCTTTTCTGAACTTAAATTCTTAAGTTTAAAGAATAGACTAAAAAATGTTTTAAAAAAGTATTGGCGATGACAATATCTGCTACATATTAGAACAACTCTCATATTAAGGTGCCATAAATAAATAGAAAAAAAATAGGGAACATATATCCAATAGTTACTACAGATCATGGTAGTTATTTTTACAAATAAACAATTAAAATAGGTCAGAAAGAAAAATTTCAACAACCTCAGTGGAGCAACTTGAAAAAAATATTAGCTTGTTGGAAAAGTCATGAGGTATTTCTCTATGCAAAAATGTGTCACGACTTTCTTGATGACCTAGTAATTGAAAGCCTAAAACTGAAAGCCTAATGTTAAACACGTGTATAAAAATTATTCACCCTTACTAATAATAAATATATGTAAATAAAAATGGCCAAAGTATGTTTATCCTTTTATCATTCAAGTAGTAATACAACATAAATAATAGTAAGATATATAGCTTCATACCCTACTGGGGAGAAAGCTTGTGAGCAGAGATACACAGCCTAAAACTGTTATTCTTACTGACTCAATGATTCTATTTCAAACTTCATCCTTGGGAATCAGCAGTTAGCATAATGGCTATGTCGCTGGACTCCCACGTAGTCGACCGCGGTTCGCGTCCCGGACCCGGTGGCTTAAAACTCACGCCGGGCGCGTGTGCGTGCGTGCCCAAGATCCCGAGAGAAGAATGGAGGAGAAGGGATTGCAGCGTGACCATCCCCCCTGGGGGGTGATTTCTCGCTTTCTGTCTCTAATGTCTCTCTCTGTCTGGCGAGCGCACGCGCCCTATAGTGAAAATCTCTCCAAAAAAAAAAAAAAAAAAAACCTTCATCCTTAATGTTCTAGTAAATCTCTTTAGAGGAATCAAGTTAAAGGCAGTGATAAGTACCTGCTGCAGAGATGTTTCACAAAAATGAAATTATTATGAAAAATACATAAACATACAGCATTTAGGAAATAAGTACTCATGTACTTTGGAGTATTTCGCATTCACTAAACTTACCAAGAACTTTTCATTGCATGGTAATGCAATTATTATATAATATTAATTTAAAAGTCAAAATGATAAGCTATGTTAACAACCAAAATCCAAAAAAATACAGTACCAAAGGAGGAAGTATAGGTCAATATTAACCATGGTAGTTTCTGGATAGAATTATAAGCATTATAATGTTTTCATATTCTTATATTCATCTCTCTTTTCCAAATTTTTAATATGATCATTTTTACAACCCATAAATTGATAAAGTTAACAAATAGCATTGCAATATACATCCATTTTTAAGAGAGTAAACAATGTAATACCCAAGCAACCCCATGCCCCCCAAAGGAAATAAAACTCTATGCTCTGATCTAGCTGGTAAACATACCAGCAATTTTATTCTAAGTCTTTGGTAAGCGAGGTCCCAAAATAACATGGAACATAGAGATCAAAATAAAGGGAAGAATTAATGGTATTTATGGAAATACCTCCTTTCATTACTTCATGTTCTTAACTTTCACTTCTGATAAATATCAATACAAAGATATCCTCGATTATTTTCTAACTTTCATGTTACTCTAAATAAACAGCTTAATTTTTACAGTGATTTCTTATGCAATTCACTTGTTTTTCAGCTGTAGTCTCTCCCATACAAATTCACTAAGAAAGTTGTATATTTTTCTAGCTTTGACTTTTTATGGGAGGGAATGCATAAACTTGGTAAGAGGGAAAAGGACTAGGTCTCTTGTCTGTGTGCTTTAAAACTTTTCATTTTTCTGGTTGAAAGAGAATGTTTTGATGAAACACAGTCTACCAATGCCTTCTGCCATAAGTAGCAGAATTCATTAGCAATTTATGCTTGCTTTTTGTGGTTGTTTACTATATTGTTCAATAAAACTTACATATTTATTTTAACAGTAACCATATGGAGCATCTTAAAGCAATATGCCCACTCGAAAGCTGTGTATCTGAGAACTGTCAATAATTTTCTGATAGATGGTTAGTTTATTTTTACTGAATATATACTTATCCAATCCAATAGCTGATTTCTTAAAATATATTTTTTTCAGTGCTATAAAATAAAAAATAAGATTGCATGTAGTCTACTTTCTTAAGTAGCCTTTATGTTTCACACTCCCTGAGGTGTTTCTTAATTTGAATTGTTCATTCTATTAATTTTTATAATTTCTCATTTTTTAAGAATTATTTTATTAAGACCTCTCAAAAAAAAAGAATTATTTTGTTTAACTTTATCTATTATTATTATTTTCCAATTTGATCAGCCAGAGCGCATGAGAGAGAGAGAGAAGGTGAAAAAGCAAGCCACAGGTCTGGGACTTGAACTGTGGTCGGCCATGTGGGAGTGTCCAGTGTCTTAACCACCACACCACCTGCTGGTCCCTATAATTTCTTATTTCCATGTAATTGTTTTATATCTTTGTGAGTTAGTCTATTTTTTAGAGCATATATGCTATGTTTAATCAAATCAAGGGTATAAACATAATCAGCATTTTTAATATTTAACAATACATTATGTTGAACATATTCATATATCTACTAGCTTCTTTGGAAGAATATATTGAATTGTCAACCATTTTTACTGTACTACAATACACTGTTTCATAACCTTTTCCACTTGTTTACATGCACACTTGTGTCTGTTAATCACTTTCTGCTGAACTCTGCATCTATCCACCCCATGCAACTTTCAGTGTCTACCATTACTCTCTCTACTTCTATGCTACTACCCAGTTTTTTAGCTTCCACTGATGAGAAAGGATGCTGGTATATGTTCAACAGGGAAATATAGTATTTTCTTTCATAACCTGGGTTATTTCACTGGCATTGTATCTTCTAAGTTAATCCACCTTGCCTCAAATGATCGAAATTTATCTACATAAATAGTAGAATTTATCTTCTATAAATAGTAGCATCACAGAGCTAGCAGGTGGCGTATTGGTTAAGGTACCAGATTCTCATATAGCTGGCCAGGATTTGAGTCCTGGATAGACAGCTTGAAAAATAATGCTGGGCATGTGTGCATGCATGCTCCAAATCCCAAGGGGAGACTGGAAAGGGGATTGCAGTGTGGTTATCCCCCCCAGGGGTGATTTCTCACTTTTCAACTTTTTGTCTCTATTTATCTCTCTCCAGATGTGCTCTATGGCCAAAAACTAAAAAAAGAAAAATGAAAAATTATAGCATCCCAGCATTACTGACTCATCAGTAACACTTTTTTACTTCTTTGTAAAGGTACTCTTAGAGTTAGAAGAGTGTGACTGTGTTCTATAAATGCAGTAACAGGAATAAAACAGAGTAGCATAATGGTCCAACTATAGTACTGCACACTAGTAGACATTGTTACTCAGCAACTTGAAGCCACATGGGGGCCTGGGTTTGATTCCCACCTACTTGGAGGCTGAGGCAGGAGGATTACGAGTTTGTGGCCATTGTGGTCAACATAATGAGAACTTGTTTGAATGAGCTGGACATAGTTGCACTTTCCTGTAGTCCCAGCTACTTAGGAGGCTGAGCTAAGAAGATTGGGAAATAGCAAGACTCTGTATAGAGAAAAAAATGATGGCATTATTTAAGTAAGGGCAAGAAATGAATGGTTTTTCAGTTTTCCAGCCTAATTTGATTTATATTTCTAAATACCAATAACCCACTTTGGGTATATCCAAAAAGACAATGAATTTAGGAATTCAGTCTTCTCAGAAATATTCTTAAGAATGAGCCAGTTTTATAATTTGGTGTTGTGAGTCTGTGGGTGGCTAGTGGGGTGGGCAAAGACCTAAATTTTACTTGAGTTATAGTGATTGAGCTCAAATTCTTGTCTACATTGTTTTTTCCATTTTCCCCTTTCTCTTTCTCAGCTACTGTTAGGTTTGGTAGCTGGCCTGGAGAAAACGCACACTTTCCATCCTCCCCATAAGCCAAGCTCCAGTTTAGCTCCTAACACAAAATAATGTTTAATTAATGCCAGACTGCCTATAGTATGCTTAAAAAGACAAATTACTTAAATTATAGAAGTAATTTCATTAAACAATGACTTAATTACTTAAAAGTATAAAAGATTTAATAATAATTCAGAAACAACATGGAGTAGTATCTTAATTTGGGTTTGCTTAAATTCCAAATCAATCCAAATTTTTTTTTAAAGATTTATTTAGTTATTATTATTTATGTTTTAATTTTTACCAAAGACAGAGAGAAAAAGGGAAAGTGAGAAAGCAAGCCTCCAGGTCTAGGACTCGAACTGCTGTTGGCCATGTGGGAATCCAGCACCTCAACCATCATACTACCTGCCAGCCCCATTCAATCCAAGTTTTTGAGGACAAGGAATTTATTAGGAAGATGATTCTAAAAAACAGAAATGAGCAGGGATGAAAGTGAGGCAGATAAACATGCGTTGATGAGCAGGTTGCCATTGTGGGTAGCTGGGGCT
Source organism: Tupaia belangeri chinensis (assembly GCF_000334495.1). Lineage (NCBI taxonomy): Eukaryota > Metazoa > Chordata > Mammalia > Scandentia > Tupaiidae > Tupaia > Tupaia belangeri. The sequence goes on along the minus strand of NW_006159550.1, from coordinate 2,817,089 downwards.
CAGTCATGCTGGGGACACTCTTAAAACTGTGTGGAGTACATTTCAGAATCATGTCACCAAAGGATGAGGATCCTGGGACATTTATCTGCCAGCTCCTATCTCCCAGTGTTTGAGGATTGCCTCTGGAGGTGCAGTCCAGCAAAGTGCCATGATGTTGGAGAAAACCACATGCATAAAAGAGGCTCAGGCAATTTGAAATGGGAGCTGTCAGCAGGATGGGACTGTTGGTACTTGTGGTAGAAATTGGCTGCTCAAGAAGACATGTGATGACGCATCTATAGTCTGTACAACTGTTGGTGTCAGAGAACAAGAAAGGATGAATAGAATTGTGGTTTACATAAATTGCAGCTTGAATTAACCTTCTTAGCTTTCAATACCTGTCCTAATAAGACATTAGTCAAGTTATATGACTTCTGCCTTTTGGATTGTTTTTTAATCTGTAAATTAGAGAGTGATGATGATGATGATGATGATGATGATGATGATAACCTCTACTTCTAGAATAACTGAGAGTCTGAAAGGAGTGAATTCCGTAGAGTGCCTGTTGCACCAAGCCCTTGATAAGCATTACTTGGAGTCTAGCAGGGCAGCAGTAGAGTACGGTGATGGTTAATTTGTCTTGGGTCAGAGTTTATTAGCTAGTCTAAGTTTTCACTCTTTGTTTGGCAGCCATATGGCATGCTGACTAGCTTTAAGTACTAACCATAAAACACCTTTAAAAAAATTGGCTACTAGTGGGCCTTGTTTCTCATGCCTTTATTGTTTTTGGACTTAAATACATTTTTTATTCATTTTGTTTAAAACAAAATCAGCTCTGTTTAAACCAACTCTGATTGCTGTCTGTACCAACTTCTTTCTGTGAAAAAATCTGACCAACAGTAAGATCATCCAAGCCCTCATTTAGATTCAATACAAGGCATTCTTGCTTACCCAAGACTGAAACCAAACTTCCTGGGTGTATTCTTGATGGCCTTTGAATTCACACTTTTGTGTCATTATGCAAACTATATTACTCTATCTTATCCACAAAGATATTTTGAATGACTTTGTAAGTGGCTTTAGTAAATTCCAGGAATATTTTGTCCACAGTATTTCCTTCAGAGAACTGTATAGAATCCTTCCAAAAAAGGAAATGAGATTGTGTTAGTATTATTTTGCTATTAAGGAAACCATATTCTTACTATTTCCTAACTATTCTTACTCATACTTACTATTTCTTCTTCTGATCACTAAAAGAATACTTTAAAACCTCTCATTCAATAAATATATATAGAGTTTCCACTCTACCAAGCATAATTTTCAGTTCTGGGATTACTATTTTAAAGAATCATTATCAAATTAACAAAATCCAGTTTCCTTAACTTTTTTTTTAAAACCTTATTTATTAGAATAAAAAATTTTTGAATGGGTTTACAAATTGATTCATTGATTTATGATTTTATATTTTCCTTTTTTTAAAAAAATTTTTTTAGAGAAGTTTTTGCTATAGGGCACGTGTGCTCACCAGAGAGACAGAGACAGAGAGACAGAAAGTGAGAAATCACCCCCCAAGGGGGATGGCCATACTGAAATCCCTTCTCCTCCATTCTCCTCTTGGGATTTTGGTCAAGCAAGCACACATGTTGGCATGAGTTTCAAGCTGCTGGGTCTGGGACTCAAACTGTGGTTGACTATGTGGGAGTCCAGCAACATAACTATTACACCATATAGTAATATACTAGTCCCTCTTACCTTTTTTTTTTTTTTTTTTTAAGAAATTTTTGCCTTAGGACATGTGCGCTTGCTGGAGATAGAAAGACAGAGACAGTGAGAGCGAAAGTGAGAAATCACCCCGGGGGAAATTGCCTCGCCATACTTTCTTCTGCTCTCAGGTCTTGGACACACAAGCACTCTTGCCTGGTGTGATTTCAAGCTTCCAATCTGGAACACAAACCGTGGTAGGCCAGGTGGGAATCCGGCCCCATAACTGCTACACCATCTGCTGCTGGCCCCTAATTCATGATTTTCAATGACAGCTCTATAACACTGAATTTTCCTCAACTTCTAAAAGAAGGCTTTCACTAGGTTTGGCCTCTGGATCTTGGCCCTCCAAACTGTAAACCTGTATCCATTTTTCTTTTTTTGGCAGATAATTATTTAATTTTATTTAGTATTATTATTAATTTGACAAGAGAGAGATAGAGATAGAGAGATAGAGAGAGAGAGTTAAACAATACCGAAAGACTGCTTGGAGAAGACCATTGCGTGAGGCTACTCAGAACTCAGCAAGGATCTGTAGGAACTTTCCAGGGGCAGATTTCAGGTTGAAAATGAGCTGTTGTTCCAACCTTTACAGCATTAGTCTTACCTGAGAGGACTTTTAGCTTCTCACGGAAAGGAAACCAGTACTAGCAGGGTAGGGAGGATGGAGACAGAGAAAAAAGACTGGGAAGCTGGAGTCCTTATTCAGAGATTTCTCAAAGAGAATTAAGTTGCTTCTCATAGCACTGTCTTTCCTCACAGAGCACTTTCTGTACTGTGTACATGCGAAAGCAGGCTGGCTGACCACTTCTGGGTTCCAAGGATTGGAGGAAATTGCTAATAAAATTCATTCCACCTTCGGAATCCTTCTAAATCATAAATAACATTTTCTATCCTATATCTCCTTTTAAAGTATATATCATTTTTATGGTAGTGTATTGGGAGGGATACTTACTTAGGTTCTTTCCTTATCTTGGCTTTTATGAATAATGCACGAAATAGTTTTTCCCTTCTTAGGACTATTCATATATATATATATATATTTTTTTTTTTTGAGAGATTTTTGCTATAGAATGTGTGTGTTCACCAGAAAGACAGAGACAGAAAGTGAGAAATCACCCCCCAGGGGGATGGCCACACTTCAATCCCTTCTCCTCCATTCTCTTCTCGGGATCTTGGGCACACATGCACACGCACCTGGTTTAAGCCCCTGGGTCTGGGACTTGAACCATGGTCAACTTCATGGGAGTCCAATGACATAGTCATTATGCCAACTGCTGGTCCCAGGACTATTCATTAATGAAAGGCACCTGATGAGTAGATGGGTAAATTTGTAAAGCAGTAGATTTTCATACTTCATGAGGGAACTTCCTTTCTTTAATAAGTTTAATTCAGTTGGCACATTAAAAACAGGGTATTGAAAAAACAAAGCTTCTGGTTTGTGTTTTATGGTCTATTGGTTTTCATGATCATATGGTTGAATATAGGTTATGTTTGATATGTTGCTGATAGTCCGAATGTGTATTTCAAGTGACTATAACCTAATTGGTCATCTTTTGGGTAGGCCAGTGGAGGACAAATAGAGTTGAGGACAAGAAGTCTGACAGCGGCATCTGCACTGATAAAAATATCTAATTTTTATTTATATGAGACTCCTAAAAGTTCACTGAAATGCATATTATCAAAAGACTATGCATAGATTTCAAAATTTTTGCACCAAAATAAACTCATACTTTAATTCTATCTTTTTATTTTGAACTTTTTAAGTCCCCTCATATTTATAATATTATCATATGCCATGCACTAAAATAAAGTTTTGTTTACATCACATCTATTTCACTTGATCTTCACAAAATTTTTGTAAGGTAAAAGTTATTATTATATTCTTTTTTTTTTTTTTTAAATTGATGTTAAAAACCTTTTAATTAGGGCCAGCAAGTGGCATGGTGGTTAAGGCACTGGTCTCCCACATGGCTGACTAAAGTTCAAGTCCTGGTCCTGGTGGCTTGTTTTCTCAATTTTCCTTTCTCTCTTTGTCTTTCTCTGGTCAAATTAAAAAATAATAATAAAAATAAAATTAAATAATTCTTAAAAAAGCCTTTGAACTAAGGATTGAAGAGTTTAGGAAAAATATTTTATGGTCCTGTGTTATAGCTAGTAAATGGTGAAAACAAATCTTGACTTGCCTATTTAAAGAGCTGTGGTGTCTTTACCGAAGTACATTTGGCAAATAAAAATTGCATATATTGAGGACCAGCTGATGGCATAATGGTTATGTCGTTGACTCCCACATGGGTGACTTTGTTTCAAGTCCCAGACCTGGTGACTTAAAACTCATGCTGGGCAGGTGTACATGCATGCCTAAGATCCCAAGAGGAGACTGGAGGAGAAGGACTTGTGGCGGCGCTGTCCCCTCTGGGTGGTGATTTCTTACTTTATATCTCTCTGTCTCTCTGATGAATACATGCACCCTATAGAAAAAAAAATCTCTCAAAAAATTATATATATTTAAGATGTGCAATTTGATGGTTTGATATAATTAAGCATTATGAAAAATCACCACAATCAAGCTAATTTACATGTCCATTATTTCAGATGCTTACTACTTTTTAAAATTGTGGTGAAAATACTAAAAAGTTACCTTTTTAATAAATTTTAAACATTGTTAATTAGAATCTCGCTGTTGTTCATTAGATCTCCAGAAATTATTCATCTTATGTAACTAAAACTTTGTAACCCTTGAGCAACATTTCTCCATTCCTAATTAGATTCCACGTATGTCTAATCTAATGTAATAACAATTAATCTCTACAGAATATATGTCTAATCTAATCCAGCTAGATTTCACATATATATGAGATTATACAGTATTTGTCTTTCTGTGTGTGCTTTATTTTATTTTATTTTTTGGAGAGGTTTTTGCTATAGGGCGCGTGCGCTCGCCAGACAGACAGAGAGAGACATAGAGACAGAAAGCGAGAAATTACCCCCCAGGGGGGATGGTCACGCCACAATCCCTTCTCCTCCATTCTCCTCCTGGGATCTTGGGCACGCATGCACATGCACCCGGCGTGAGTTTTAAGTCACCGGGTCCGGGACATGAACCGCGGTCGACTATGTGGGAATCCAGCGACATAGCCATTATGCTAACTGCTGGTTCCCTGTGTGCGCTTTATTTAACGTAACATATTGTTTTCTGGGTTCATCTGTGTTGTCACAAATGACAGGATTTCCTTATTTTTTATGGATGTGAAGAAGTAAATTCTGTGGTATGTTTCCATGTGTGGGTATTGTGTATTTTTCTATCTTTTACTTTTTACCTACTCATCCATTGATGGACACTTACTTAGGTTATTTCCATATCTTGGCTATTGTGACTAGTGAACATGGGGTACAGATATCTCTCTTCAAGATCCTGATTCATTTCTTTTGGATGTATACCCAGAAGTGAGATTCCTGGTTCATAAGATAGTTCTATTTTTAATTTTTTGAGGAATTTCCATTCTGTTTTCTGTAATAGCTCTATGAATTTACATTCCCACTGTCAGTGTACAAAAGTTCTCTTTTGTTCATACTCTAACACTTACCTTTAACCTTTTTGATTATAGCCTTTATAAGAGATGTGTGGTGATATTTCATTTTTTTAATTTATATTCCTGACAATTAGAGATATTGAACATCTTTTTGTATATCTATTGACCATTTGCATGTGTGTGTGTGTGTGTGTGTGTGTGTATGTATTTATTTATTTTGTGAAATACCTTTCCAAGTCATATTTCAAATTGCATTATTTATTTTTGTTACTAATTTGTATTAGTTCCTTATACATTTTTTGTATTAGCCCCTTATCAGAAATATGGTTTGTAAATATTCTCACCCATTTAGTATGTTGTCTCTTAACCTTGTTAATTATTTTCTTTGTTGTGCATAAGCTTTTTAGTCTGATCTAATCTCACTTACCTGCTTTTGCTTTTGGTTTGTGCATTTGGGGTTATATCCAAAAAAATCATTGCTCAGGTCAATTTCAAGAAATATCTTCCTGATTTTGACTGCCAAAGACCCTCTGCCCAGACTTCACCCTTCTACTCCCCAGTCTGGCCAGGAGTCAGGATAAACCAATCAGCAGCCATCTATATTTGAGTTCCCAGTGGCCACATCCAGGGACTTCAGAAACCAAAGAATCTGCCCAGACATCACCCTCTTGCTCTCCGGTCTAGCTGGAGTCAGGTTAGAGCACCCTACTTACTCTCTCTGTCTCTTTTCCTCTCTCTCTATTTTACTTTTTAAATCTTTAAACTTAGCTCTCTACTCCTTTGTCTTTCTAATTCTTACCTTTCTCCCCGCTCCCATAGGATCAACCAATCAGCAGCCATTTATATTTGAGTTCTGAGCAGCCACATTCACATGGCGCACTAATGCACTGCCTGTTTTTCATTTTTTAACAAAATAATTTTTTTCTCTTTTTCTTGTTTTTGTCTTTTTTTCTCCCTTATTTTTTTCTACTCCTTTTTCTTTCCTTTTTACCTTTCTTATTTTTCTACTTAGACTCTGTGCACTGATTTTTTAGGCAGCTCTAGGTGCTCAGTAGCCAAATATCTGAATACTTTTAGGGTCAGATTAATCCTCAATTTTCATCGAATCAGTTCTGCAAAGGGAGAAAAATGGTACTGTTTACAGATTGCAGGTCACCTCCTTCTGAATTCCTCTGATTGCTTATATTTAACTCTAAAAAATAGGAAAAAATGTATAATCCACCAGATGACCAGAAACCACCGCAGAGGCATAAGAAATATGAGACATGAAGAAAATATCTCTCCTCTAATGGAACAGAATAACTCCTCTTCTTCCCCAAACAATACAAGGGAACTCAGGGAAATGTCAGATAAAGAATTTAAAATATTCATAGTGACAAAGCTAATAGAGATGCAAGAGAATTGAGACACCGAATTCCAGAAGATGCAGGAGACCCCGAGTTCCAGGAGGTGAGGAAGTTCTTGCACTCTGAAAGAGGAGATACACATCATAAAAAAGAATCTGTTAGAGGTGAAGGCTGTAATACAGGAAATTAAAACTTCCCTTGAAAATATCAAAAGCAGATTAGATTATGCAGAAGACCAAATCTTAGATGTAGAAGATAGAACATTTGACCTAGAAAAAATTCACCAAAAGACTGAGAAAATACCCCCCCCTCAAAAAATGAGAATAACATGCAAGTAATACTAGATACCGTTAAATGCCCAAATATCCAGATCATCGGTATCCTAGAAGGTGAAGAGACTAAAAGGGTATTGGTAATATATTCCATGAAATCCTGGAAGAAACTTTCCAAACCTAGAGAGACATTCAAATATCTAGACCCAAGAAATATGGAGGACCCCACGTAGAATCAACCCAAGAAGATCTTCCCTGAGGCACATCATAGCCAGATTGACCAAAACCATAGACAGAGACAAGATACTAAAATTGGTAAGAGAGAAACGTCAAGTTACTTTCAAAGGATATCCCATAAGGCTAATGTCAGACCTCTCATCGGAAACAATGCGAGCAAGGAAAGAATGGGAAAATATATTCAAAGTGTTAAGTGAAAAATGATTTCAACCAAGAATACCATACCCAGCAAGATTATCTTTCATATGGGGAAACAAGAAAAAAACATTCTCAGATAAATGAAACATGAAAGAATTTACCAATACTAGACCAGCTCTCCAAGAAGTACTGAAGGGAGTGTTATAACGGGAAAACTATAGTTGGACACACAGAAATAAGAGTATAAGAAACAAGCAAGAGAATGCCCAGCCTAATGGTAGGGACAGTCTAGAGCTGAATGTTAACTTCCAGAGTTTAAATGGAAAGATCAGACCATAGTGAGACTGCAAATTCAATAGACAAGAGATTAATTATGTGAGTCTGAGCTAGAGAAATAGAATTTTTGTTTTTAACTTTAGACTAAAATATTACTGATATTCTTTGATGCTTTGATTTCCGTATTTAAGGATTTTTGTCTTGCCTTAAAACATTGGTAGATTCATCTACTTACTATTTGAACTGAACCCTAACCTTTCACCTTGTTTAAAGTTTTAAACAAATTTCTCTTAGAATTTTTTAAATTTTGCTCTATTAAAACTAAACTTTTTTTTGAAATTAAAAAATACCTATTTAATGACTGCAGTAAGCTATATAGCCCCCATGAGGTGCTACTTTATAGTATGTTCACTTTACTTACTGAGGTTTACACCTAAAGTCAGATATACATTCATAAATATGTGTATCTCAGTCGTGCTTGCTATTGAAAGTCTTTAAATTAATTATAATATTTAGTTAATCAATAAAAAGTGAATTAAAAAGGTATGGAAAACAACTGTACATACCAGAGACAGTGTGGGAGAAGGGGGGAGCTGGCAGAGGGTGAGAGGTAGGGAATCAAGGGGGTAAAAATAAAGCAAAATATATAAGAAACAAGAAATAGAAAATTATTTGTTGAGTATAACATGTATGGTAATATCCTTGACTTAGCCAATATACAATGTGTACTTGATGGAAAATCTCATTTTATATACCGTATTGATGTATAGTGCATGAGTGTAAATAAATAAATAAACAAAAAACCACAACAAACCCAAAAATAATAATAAAGTGTAAAAAAAGAAATGTTTTCCTTATATTTTTTTCTAATAGTTATACAGTTTCATGTCTTATGATTTAATCTTTAGTACACTGTGAGGTTGATTTTGTGTATGGTGTGAGATAAGGGTCAAAGTTTTTCTTGTGCATGAAGATGTACAGTTCACTCATCACTAGTTACTGAAGAAATTGTCTTTTTTCCATTTGTGTTCATGGCACCCTCATTGGAGATCTGTTCATTGTAGACATATATATTTATTTCTGGGCTTTCTATTCCTTTCACTTGTTTTATTTGTCTTATTTACAAAGTAATTATTTAATTTTATTAATTACATTATTATTATTTTTTTGGAGAGGTTTTTGCTATAGGGTGCATGCACTTGCCAGGAAGACAGAGAGAGACAGAGAGATAGAAAGCAAGAAATCACCCCCTAGGGAGGATGACCATGCCACAATCCCTTTTCTTCCATTCTCCTCTCGGGATCTTGGGCATGCATGCACACACGCATGGCATTAGTTGAGTTTAAGCCACCGGGTCTGGGACTCAAACCATGGTCCACTACATGGGAGTCCAGCGACATAGCCATTATGCCAACTGCTGGTCCCCATTATATTATTTTTTAATGCAGCCTGACAGACAGACAGACACACACACACACACACACACACACACACACACAGAAAGTGAGAAAGTAAGCCACCAGGTCTGGGACTCAGAATGGAGCCAGCCATGTGGGAGTCCAGTGCCTTAACTGCCATGCCATCTACCAACCCCATCTCATTTATTTATTTATTTATTTATTTATTTATTTATTTATTTATTTATTTATTTGCTTTCCTTTGCTTTGCAATACTGTTTTGATTACTATAGCGTTGTAATATATTTTGAAATCAGGAAGTGGGAAACTTCCAGTTTTATTTTTATTCTCAAGAATTTTCTGGCTTGGTGACCAGCAGTTAGCGTAATGGCTATGTAGCTGGACTCTCATGTAGTCGACCGCGGTTCGCGTCCTGGACTCGGTGGCTTAAAACTCATGCTGGGTGCGTGTGCATGCATGCCCAAGATCCTGAGAGGAGAATGGAGGAGAAGGGATTGCAGCATGGCCATCCCCCCTGGGGAGGGGATTTCTCGCTTTCTGTCTCCCTGTCTCTCTCTGTCTGTCTAGCGAGTGCACGCGCCCTATAGCAAAAACCTCTCCAGAAAAAAAAAAAAAAGAATTTTCTGGCTATTCTGGATCTTTGGTAGTTCCATATAACTATTAAGATTACTTTTTCTATTTTTGTAAAGGATGACACTGGTATTGTCATTGGATCTGTAGATACTTTGGGTAGTATGAACATTTTAATAGTATGGATTCATTAATCCATGAACACAGGATGTCTTTTATTTATTTGTGTCTTCCTCAATATCCTTTATCAATACTTTATAATTGTTGGTGTACAAGTCTTTTTCTTCTCTGTTACGTTTTCTAAGTATTTAATTCTTTTTGTTGCTATCATGACAGGGATTGAGTAATCCATTAGAAAATGAATTCTAGATCATGAACGTGACTGAAAAAATAGTGACCTAAAGACTGATGGTGAGCTTCATTCACACACACACACACACACACACACACACACACACGAATGACTAAATGAGAGTCAAAGAGAGTATACTATGTAGAGACCACATATTCTGACTATATAGACATACAGATATAGTATAACCCTTAAACTTGGGAGTGGAATAGGAGCAGCATAATCAAAATTACTTTAAAAATCCTAAGTGGTCATTAAAGAGTCTAAGATAATTAGTCTGATATTATGGATATAATATAGAATAAAGCAACTGAAAAGTTATGGGATGTTCTAGTATTGTCATCACCTAGGTCCTTGAGAACCAGAATTACTGTAAGTTATGTACATTTAAAAACCACCTGGTCCAGCTCTGTAGCCTAGTGGTTAAGGGAGTTAAATCCCATATAGCTGACCAGGCAGTTCAAATTCCAGCCCTGAAAACTTGAGAAACACACTGGACACTTGTGTGTGCATGTCCAAAATTCTGAAAGGATAGAGAAATAAAGGAGAAGGGATTGTGCTATGACCATGCCCCAATGTGGGGGTACTATCTCCCTCTCTCCATTCTCTGTCTCTCTGTCTCTCTCTGGCAAGCACATACACTCTCTGACAAACAAAACTCAAAACAACCAAACAAAACAAAAACCACCATAAATAAAAATTTAAGGAAAATTTAAAACTGATCTAACATAATATAAAAAGATGTCTTATGCATTAAGAAGAAAATAAAAAAAAGAATAGAAAATAATTGAAAAGATGGGCCAGCAGGTGGCATGGTGGATAAAGGCACTGGACTCCCACATGGCCGACCACAGTTGAAGTCTCAGAACTGGTGGCTTGCTTTCTCACGTTCCCTCTCTCTCTCTCTTTCTCTCTCTCTCTATGTGTGTGTCTCTCTGGTCAAATTAAAAAATAAAATGAATGAATAAATAAAATGAAATAAATAATTCTTAAAAAAATAATTGAAAAGAAATAATCAGGCTTTCTGTAAAATAAGATATCCAAATAACTCAAACAGTAGTAATCAGTGAGATGCCTTTTTTTCCCTTGTGAAAGTGGGAAAATGAAATCAAATGATAATTCTTCATTTTGGTGATAGAAGCTCATTATACAATGCATTTGACACTCTTCTCATTGGTTGACACCTTCTTAAGTTATCCTATTGAAAGTACAACCTGTGACAAAGAGCTTTATTTTTCTGCTTAATTTGTTTCCATAGCAATTCCATAAATAATATACATTTTACTCATTTATCTCTTTC
>NW_006159550.1:2765109-2805837 GCF_000334495.1 Tupaia belangeri chinensis | reverse complement strand
AAGCAAACTCTATAAAGATCAAAATTTTTGCCTATTTTTATTTTTTGAGAGGATTTTGCTGTAGGGCATGTGTGCTTGCTAGAAAGACAGAGTCAGAGAGACAGAAAGCAAGAAATCACCCCCATCCAGGGGGAATGGTCATGCTGCAATTCCTTCTCCTCCATTCTCCTCTATGGGTCTTGGGCATACACACACATGTACCTAGCGTGAGTTCAAGCCACTGGGTCTGGAACTCGAACCGTCAACTACATGGTAGTCCAACAACATAGCCATTACGCAATCTGCTGGTCCTGATTTTTGCCTATTTTTTATACTGCTATACCCCTCGAGAGTACCTAGTACCTAGCAGAAATTCAATAAATAGTTGTTCAATGAATGAATATAAAAATGTTTTAAAATTATGCGCATTTAAAGGATTTCCATTTTTAGGAATGAAAGCTAGGGATTCATATAAAGAGATTTAGCAGCAAAGATGTTTACTCAAGCAGTATACCTAAACCTTAGGGAAATAAAACATAAATATTTAAGGAATATACTTAAGTAACTTACAGTAGATTGTTAAAATGAATACTCTTTGGCCACTAAAATGACATACCATGTAACTATTTCTTGACATGACCATGTGATTGCTAAATTTAAAATGGCTACAAAACATTGTGATTTTTTTTAAATTAAAAATATATGTTCATACAGATATTCTAAAAACTATTCATAAAACAAATAATTTCTTTGTGGTAATCTAATAGTTGATTTATTTCTTCTGTACAATAATATGTTGCTTCAGTTCTTTTTCAAGAGATCTCAATGAAAGAGGCTTACTCTTCAGTTTGATTAGCCTGTAGTATGAAGTATCACTGCACCTTGGCAACATTGGCAACTTTGTCATATCATGTTTGCAACAATGCTGCTTAGGCTGTATGCACAGTGACCACAATTCAGATCAGGCCAAACCATTAGAAGTGACCCACACAACACCTAAAGTCTGTACAGAGCAAAGATTGTTTCTCTACTGTGAATGCTGATTAGGATGGGCCGGACTTGTTAATATGCTAATAATTAGAGTGATTCTTCAGACTTATTGGTTTCTTAACTTAGTGTTGCAGGATGTGTACAAGCGAGGTGTATGGGAAGTCCCAAGGGACCTTGAGATAGAAGGTGGCAACTGAATTCTGGGTGGACTCTTAACTCCTTCTTTTGTGTGGCCTGTAAATTGACTTGCAGACAACAGAGAGAGAGATTAATGCAGGGGGAAAACAGATAACTTTAACCATAATTTATCAGTTATATGTAGAGATAAATTCTTAAGAGGAAATAAGGTCTGAGGAAATTACAGGAAATATTAAATCTGTGATTCTGTTTATGGTAGATACGCTGACCAACAAATTCCAGCTGTTTCTCTGTGGGTTATGGAAGTGTCACAGGCCTGTTTATAGTTACTGAATTGTAGACTCCTGTCTGAATCTTAGAGTCCTATTGGTTTGAGTTTACTCAGATTTATCCAAAGGGGCGTTTCCTGTAGGCAGTGCATTTTTGTGTCTAAATCTCCTATTCCAGTTTCTTTCCTTTCCCTGCCAACAGTTTGCCTCCACTAATGTTTGTGTAGTTTTATTTATTTAACACTTACAAGCACTAACTTGTATCATGCACTATTTGTAATACCCTGAAAGTGATAATTTATTTAATTGCTCATAACAAGGTGATGAATTAGGTCTACATTTCAAAGCAACATAAAAAGCAGAAGCCTTAAAGGACAAGAATCTCAGAAATTGTTACCATTAAAATGAATAATTTCTATATGAAAATGTAAGTTAAAGTTAAAGGCAAACCATAGAGTAGGAAAAGAAATTTGAAGTGCATAAAGGACTTGTATCTAGACTGCGAAAATTCTTATAAGTCCATGAGAAAAGACAAGGAGGCTAACTGAAAAATGGACAGAAGACATAAAGAAGGAGAACAAAACAAAACTTTGAATAGCTTAATGACCCTTAAGCTTATGAAAAGATGCTTAATTTCTTCTGCTGTGGAAAATGCAATGTAAAATATCACATGGTTATGTGATACCATGCCACCTCTATTAGATTTACAGAATTTTGAGTCTCACAATAAAAAATGTTGAGAATATGGAACATAGGAGAAGTAGCAACTGGCATCAAGCCCTTTTGAGAGCAACTTGGCAAAATCCACAGGAGTCATCAGAAAGGTCATGGCTTTTTTTTTTTTGGCATGCGTCATGACTTTTCCAACGACCCAATAGTACGGTTGAAGGTGTCTGCTTTATGACTCAGCAGTTCTAATTCTCTAATTACACCCTGGGGAATGGGAATACTCTCATATGAACCGACACATTCATAAGGTTTCTTGAATCACTGCATGTAACACTAAGACACTGGAGATGATAAAGTAGAAGTAGGAGAAAAGCTGAATTGTGAAATATTCACACCGGCATATGCCCAGTGAATGAAATGAACGAACCATATTTACAGGTATGAATATTGATACATCTTGAAAGTAAATGCTGAATAAGAGGAAAGTTGTAACAGAAAGGTCCTTGTAGAAAAAGGAGACCTCATTTAGAAATGGAAACAGCTGGAACCCCAGCAGTCATTCTCTCTCATCATGAACAGGAATTTAGGTTTTGGACTTGGCTTCAATTCCCAGGGTGAGACAAAAAGTATACCTAACCTCTTTGACCTCTTCCCAAGCTATCTTGATGCCGGTACTTCTATCAGTGATTTCAGAACTGTCCTGGTTGCTTCTGGTAGAATGTACATGTTTGTTATTTCCTGCCTAGCTTGAAACCTCTGCGTTGTCACTCCTGACTGTGGGAACTCCACGTGCAAGGAGGACCAGCTGGGATTCTGGACACGTTCATTACCAAACCCTGAAAGGTTTCAGAACAAACACTGCTGTTTTCTAGAAAGAGAAACAAACAAATGACAAAAGAAACAGATGAAAATGTTTTGGAAGTTCCAGAAGCTTAGACTTTTATAACCATAAAATATCTGCAAGATGATCAGTAGTAAACAGGCCCTGCTATATAAATTGTTAAAATTCTCATCTTGGCTTTGCAGTTATAGACAGGATCCTTTATTATTATGTTTATTTTAGTTGTAAGTGACACTATTACTAAGTAAATGACTCGTACTGGGTACCTGTTATAGCTTTGCTGAACAATTTACAACTATTCTAATTTTCTTAGAATAGATCAGAACATTGAAGCTTAGAGTAGTTAAATAATTTACCCACAGTAATTAGGATTAAATATCAGGTAGTTTTCTCAATATATTTTATTTATTTATTTTTGACTTTTATTTTTATAAAGCCAAAATTACAGAACTTTTTTTCACAGAAAAATTTACATTCCTTTGTTTGTTAAATGCTTTTTTCCTTTGCCCCTCACATTCACCCTCACCTACCAGCTCTCTACCCTTCCCTTGCCATCTCTGGCATCTACACTTACCCTCTCTTATTATCGTATCTTTGAATCTTTCCATTTCTGCCATACAATACAGATGTTCAGTATATATCGATTGGGGACATATGGTGTGTGTCTTTCACTGACTCCACTTTGAATCAAATGGCAGGTCTCATTGTTTATTATGGCTGAGTAAAATTCCATAGTATATATGTGCCACAGTTTTTCAACCCAGTCATCAGTTTAAAGACACTTGGGTTGACTCCATGTCTTAGTAATTGTGAATAATGCTGTAGTAAACATGGATGTACAGATGTCTTTCCAACTGAGTGTTTTCCTATCTTTGGATAAATACCAGGGAGTGGGATTACTGGGTCATATGGAAGTTCTATTTGTAGGGTTTTTGAGTCACCTCCATATTGTTTTTCACAGGGATTGTGTTAATTTACATTCCCACCAGCAGTGTCAGAGAATTTCCTTATACCACAGCCTCATCAGCATTTGTTGTTCTTTATTTTTTTTATTCTAGCCATTTTTTTTTTTTGGAGAGGTGTTTGCTATAGGGCATGTGCGCTCGCCAGAAAGAGAGACAGAGAGCAAGAAATCACCCCCTGGGGGGATGGCCATGCTGCAGTCCCTTCTTCTCCATTCTCCTCTTGGGATCTTCGGCATGTGTGCACATGCACCCAGAGTGAGTTTAAGTCACTCAGTCCGGGACTCGAACCAATGGTCAACTACATGGGAGTCCAGCGACAGCCATTACTTCAACTGCTGGTCCCATACTGCAGTCTCTTATTTTCCATTCTCCTCTTGGTATTTTGGGCATGTGCATACACATGCCTGGCATGATTTTCAAGCCGCAGGTTCTGGGACTTGAACCACATTTGGCCACATGAGACTCAAACACCTTTACCAGCATTCCACCTTGTGGCCCTTCAAAGAATTCTTAAAAGGATCAGTTAAGAAAATAGTTGCCAGTGGATCATCAGGTGGTGTGGTGGTTAAGGAGCTGGACCCACAGGGGTGACTACAGTTTGAGTCCCATGCTTGGTGTTCTGAAAATCATACTAGGCGCATGTACACGTGTCCCCCAAATCCCAGGAAGAGACTGGAGTAGAAGGGATTATGGCGTGGCCATCCACCCCGGTGATGATTTCTCACTTTCCATCTCACTGTTTCCTCTCTGTCTCTCTCTTAGGAGTTGCACACTCTATGAAAAAAAAAAATTGCCAGCATTATGAGACATTTTGGAAACAGGGTTGATTGATGTCAGCTGAAAAGCAGTAAGGATTGGTCAGAGCCTAGGCAATCCACCTAGTACACAGTTACCCTCTGAAAACTGCCTCTGCCCCCTCCAACTCTGATGAACAATAACTTGATTGCTGATGCCTAAGGTGGCACCTGTGTTAAAGTTTGAGTTGTTGTTGACATCTAGGGTCTACCCTACTAATTGAGCCTAGAGGAAAACCTATTCAAAACCTCAGCAGTGACAGATTTGAGACTTCTGACTAAGACACTGCACCACTCCACCTTTTTACACCTTATTTTTATCAATTATGAGGATAATAAAACTGATGTCATTGGATTATGAGGTCTAGGTCGAATAAATGCAAAGCATTTCTTGTGGTACCTGATACCTTAAAGGCTGTCAGTGACTTAACACTGAGAGGTTAGACTTTAAGGACTGTCTTTTAAGCCCTCTGAGAGACCAGACCCAAGTAGTGCTTCACTCACAGAGCTTTGCCTGGTCTGTTCTGGACTTTGCTGCCAGAAGTCAGGCAGTAGAAAGTGCTGGTTAGCACTAGGTTTTGGAGCCAGGATGGACTTTTTGCTTTGCTACATAGTGTTCATGTCAACTCAAAGGTTATTTAATTCTATAAATCTCATTTTGCCTATCTTTAAAATGAACATAATGGTAGTATCTCCCTTATTGGGTTGTCATGAAGATAAAATGCAATTATGTATATAAACTACTTAACACAGAGTCAGCGCACTTAGTGTTTAATAAGTGGTTGTTTTTACTTGGAAACATTTTTAATGTTATTAATTGATCTTTTTATGAAGTAATTTTGATAGGGGGTACTGGAGTTTGTGACTCAAACCCAGATCTGTGTGAAGCCTGAGCCTTTTCTGATGTAGCACACTTTCTGTGTTTGTTTAAATCACTCCATTTACTGTGTTTCTATATCCTTTAGTCAATGAGTTTCAGTCATAGAGTGCAGACACTTCGTATATATTAAGTGGGGAAATACAATGTCTCTCCTTCATAGCCTGGCTTGCTTCACAGTAAATGGATATAAATACCAGATATAGCGTGTGTGAAACAGTAGAGTCTGAGGAAAGAAATTTAGAAGAAAAATAGAGAGGCCAAGCATTAATGAGACAAAGAAATGTGATATTATCTGTTGAAGACACTTTTATAGTTTATCAACTGGAATAGGGAGAAATGTTCACATGTTGAAATATTCAGTTTGTAAGCTAAATAATATGATTGAATGTAAAAGAGAAAATGAAATAAAAAAATGAAAAAAAATCACTCTATTAACATGACTGTTAGTGCGTTCCCTGTTACCAGAATTTTTTTTTTCAATATATGTAAGATGATGATTTTGTAGAATTGCAGAAAACAATGAATTTTTAAGGTCCATTGAATTCCTGAGATCTTAACGATTCTCTGGATAGGATAGGCAGTCCCTAAATTGAAACAAGATGGTTTAAGCATGTGATTGTAAGTTAGTTGTTGAGAACTTGAAATTTATTTTCTTCAAGGCATACTCCTGTACAGAATTTAGGAAACAATCAAAGGAGATGGAAAAAGAGGCGACACTGTGATATTTCATTTAAATCTAGAGATCCCAAATTGTCTTCCATCTTGCAACGTCAGTGTAATTAAGTTAGGTCTCAGTGAGGCCTTAGGAGAATGTAACAGAGAGCCTGATATTCTTCCCAGATAGTCATATATTCATTCATTTAGCAAGTGCTGGGTGCCAACTACGTATAAGTTTTGAGGATAGAATGGTCTTTTTTCTATTATGAAAGAAGATAAGTGATCTTGTGGAAGGATAAAGTCAAACAGATTTGAGGCATACCTAAAATTGTTTGCTTATTGAAAGGAGAAAGATGAGAGGTAATAAGTCTTTTTTAAATTTTTTTTTTATTTTAAGGATTTTGCCATGGAGTGTGTGCACTCTCTGGAGAAAGAAAGAGAGAGACAGTGAAAGGGAAAGTGAGAAATCACCTCCTGGGGGGATGATCACACTGCAATATCATCTCCTACATTCTTCTCTTGTAATTTTGGGTGCACACGTACATGCACCTGGAGTGATTTTCTTTTTCTTTTTTTAAAAAATTTATTTATTATCATCATAATCTTGTTTATATTACATTGACTTGCATATAACTTTACAGCATATTACATTACTTTTTCAAAAGGGAATGCCATGCATGTCAGTCAATACAGAGACATTAATCTCCCCGCTTCAACATTCAATATCTTTTCATTGTTTTTCCCGATCATTATTATTATTATTCCAATGGTTTTTTAACCAGTCAATCATTATTTCTCATTTTGCTTGTAAAAAGACTTTAACCATCATGAAATACTTCTCAGACCAATCCAGTTGAGAATGCTATACACGTCATCAACAGGTAATAAGCCATATCTGTATCCCACTAATGTCATGCCTCTCTATTTGTTCTCTTGCTCTTTCTCTATACTCTTCTCTTCACCCCCCTATTCCACACTGTCTTATCCTCGTTAAGTATTTTCACTGCTTTTATGCCCTCTAATATTTTGATCTCTACCATAGAGTTAGGATAGTTGGTATATATTCAGTGGATACAGACACTTTCTTTCAAAACCTGGCTTGCTTCACTCAGCAATAGATCCTCCATATCCGACCACTTTCTATCAAATGCCAGGGTCTTGTTATTTTTATGACTGAGTAGTATTCTGTAGAGTATATATGCCACACTTTTTCAATCCATTCATCAGTTTGTGGACATTTAGGTTGTTTCCATGTCTTGGCAATCGTGGTTAATGCTGCAATAAACATTCATGTGCAAGCAATTTTCCAACTTAGCATTCTCCTGTCCTCCTGGTGTGATTTTCAAGCCACTGGGTCTGGACTCAAACTGCAGTTGATCATGTTTCCAGTACCTTAATCTCCATGCTACCTGCTGACCCCAAGGCAATAAATTTTAATCCAACTATTGCCATAATCCAAATGTGAAGAATCAAGAGCCAGAATTGTTAAAATTATAGTCATAATGCAGAAATTAAACTTTACTTTTGAAGGGTTGACTCTATCTATAGGATAATTGCACATTAGGGGTCCTTCAAAAGCATTTGCCAAAAATGTGTATTATGAAAAAACTGTTCATGGATTTCAAAAATTTTTGTGCCAAAATAAACTGGTACTTTAATTCCATTTTCATGAAGTTCTTGAAGTCCTCTCATAAAAGTTAAAAGAAATGATTAAAAAAAAAGGAATCTTAGACTCAGCCAAGAGTGGGAGTTCCGGCAAAGGAGGAATTCTAGGTTTATTGGAGGAATGGAAACGATAAAGTCATCCATGGCGTTGTTGCACTTTGGAGATGACAGCTCATCTGAGTAGAATTATCCTATGGTAACTAGAAAAAGGGAAGTTAGAAACTGGAGAAGAAATTTTCAGAGCTGAAATATGGATTTCCGTATCATCTGCACAGAGATGACAAGATTACTTAGGTAAGTAAAAGAGAACAAAACTATTGAAACTGGCAAAAGAACTAATTAATGGCAAGGGCCAAAGAGAAAACCAAGAAAGTGGAATGTCAGAGGACTTGAAGGTCAAATAGTCAATAGCGTCAACTATGGCACAGAGAGGTGGGATGAGGACTATGAAAAGACTGGAAACATACATAAGGGAATAACTAATGAAATGTGGTGGCCATGCTCCAATCCCTTCTCCCCCATTCTCCATGCACATATATGTGCCTGATGTGATTTTCTTTCTTTCCTTCTTCCTTCCTTCCTTCTTTCCTTCCTTCCTTCTTTCTTCCTTTTTTTTTTTTTTTGTGAAGTTTTTGCTATAGGGCACATGCACTTGCCAGAAAGACAGAGACAGAGAGATAGAAAGCGAAAAATCACCCTGCAAGGGAGATGGTCATGCCACAATCCCTTCTCCTCTCAGGATCTTGGGCATGCATGCACATGTGCCCAGCATGAGTTTAAGCCACCGGTCCGGGACTCAAACTGCGGTCGACTACATGGGAGTCCAGCGACATAGCCATTACGCCAACTGCCATTCCTGTGTCTGATGTGATTTTCAAGCTGAGAGGTCTGAGACTTGAACTGCTTAAGGCCATGTGGGCGTTCAGGGCCTTAACCACTGTGCCACCTGTTGGTTCCCTCAGGGGAATTTTTAGTTTTGACCATAATGTGGAAGTTACTGATAAGCAGATTTGAAATTCATCAGAAGGATAGAACATGTTGCCTTCTGTCAAGTTTCTTTACCTCTAGTCTCACCTACATTGGTTCATTCTTTGCATTCTAATTTCCTGGAATATGTCAGTCCCCTGTTTAAAGATTTCTGTTTTTTTTTTTTTGTTGTTGCCAGCAGAAATCCAGTATCATTAGCATAGCAGACAAAATGCTTTGTACTCTGCTTCTAACCTCTGTGTTCCATTTCATCTTCTGCCACTCAGGGCACAAGAGATTTCCGATTCCTTCCAGGTTGAGTCTTTTATACAGTGCTCTTTCTGCCTGGAAGCTCCTTTGCACTATCTTTCACTAATGCAACCTTTAACACTTGGCTCAAATGTCATCTCACTTTGGAGTCCCGTCTTGCCTCACTTCCCCAGGCCTAGCAAGAGTCTCCTTTGGAACTTCAACTCTGAGTTGTTCATTCAAGGCTGTGCTTCAGCATCTCACACTGTTGTTCATCCATTTCCATAGCTGTGATCTCCATTAGACCACATGATATCCGCACACAACAGATTGTCTTTTTTATTGATGGAATCTCCATGGCTGACTCAAAACAAACTCTTGCTAAAAGCATCAGGAACGAATAAGTATCATGCAAGGAAATATATATTGAAGTATTTCAGATGGAAGTGAGGAAGGATATTAGTGGAAAAGACGAATAGTTTCACCTCTGCTCTGCGTTTTTGTAGTTATCTGACCATATATAATGCAAACAATATGTAAACCTATGTTTTCTGAATGTATTCTGCTGTAATCATTATGTACTCAGAAAGTGGCTTTGGAGTTAAACCGTCTCAACTTCAAATGTGACCTCTGAGCTTGAAAGCTATTCAAATTTGAGCAAATTAATTCCTACAAACCTGAGTTTCTTATTGATAAAATAATGTTAATACTTATAGTGTGGTTGTGAAGATAAAATTGACAAAATGCAGACAGAACAATTTAATTTAGTTATCACCAGGGTAACAACTACCTCTGAGTCCCACCTTCCTGACCCTGATCTCTTAGTATCTCTTTGGTCTTGGATTTGGTTCCTTTGAGACTTTAATCCATTCAATAAAGAGAATAATTTTTTGTTTTTAAAATTACTTCTCGATGTTAAGAAAATAGTTTCACCTCTGCTCTGCGTTTTTGTAGTTATCTGACCATATATAATGCAAACAATATGTAAACCTATGTTTTCTGAATGTATTCTGCTGTAATCATTATGTACTCAGAAAGTGGCTTTGGAGTTAAACCGTCTCAACTTCAAATGTGACCTCTGAGCTTGAAAGCTATTCAAATTTGAGCAAATTAATTCCTACAAACCTGAGTTTCTTATTGATAAAATAATGTTAATACTTATAGTGTGGTTGTGAAGATAAAATTGACAAAATGCAGACAGAACAATTTAATTTAGTTATCACCAGGGTAACAACTACCTCTGAGTCCCACCTTCCTGACCCTGATCTCTTAGTATCTCTTTGGTCTTGGATTTGGTTCCTTTGAGACTTTAATCCATTCAATAAAGAGAATAATTTTTTGTTTTTAAAATTACTTCTCGATGTTAAGAAATTTAAACTCTTTTTTTTTTTTTTAAATTCAGTGCCTCATCTACCTAAATGATCTTTTCTTATTAATAATGTACTCCTTGCCTTGAGGGAATTCAACAAAAATCTAGAATTAGACATATGGCTCGATATAGTAAGTTCACAGTTAAGTCTGAATTGTTTATGAGTCTCTAGATGACTCCCATGAGCTTCAAGTCTTGCTAAGCTGCATCTAAAGACACCCGTTTTTGTATTATCTTCATGATTCTGTTGCCCTGAGGGATTCAGATCAGCTAGCTCTTTCCACCTTTTTTTTTAGCAGAATTTTTGTGGTTAATAAAAACATTCACTTAAAGCTTTTTTTTTTTGCATAGATAAAGGAAAGGATTCCACATCAGATTTAGATCAAGAGATAGATTTTTGGAAGAAAATGATGGATGTGTCCTCTGGGAGCCGTGGAATGCAGTGATGTTCCGTCTCTGACTGATTGAGTTTATGGCATTTAGGAACCCTTCCACACCCACACCCACACAAAGACACAAACAGTGGTCACAACTGCAGCTTCAGACACTGCCTCTTCCCCTAGTCTTATTTCCAAAGAGCATCCGTTGTTTTCCATAACATGAAATAAATCCCTCTCTTTTGCCCAGTGGTGAAAAGCTTACATAAACTAAAACTTCAACTATTCCCCAGAGAGTTTTGTGTTGGCTAGCTTGTAGCCACGGGTTTGTTTGGATACTGATATGCGTTTTCTGTGCAGATCTTTCAGGCCACTTGGGTGAGTCCCAAGGTGATAAATTCACTTGTCTTGAAAATTCATCAGACTAACCATTACAACACTCTGCTTATGAAAACTTAAATAATTGACACTCTGACTGAAAAGGCTCCAGGTTCAAACTATCTCTTTTATTCTTTCAGCATATATCATCCTGATGAAATATATATCTACATATATTTTAGGAAGTCTTGGCCAGGAGATGACTTTAACAGTCATTGAAAAGAAAATATGAATGTGAAGAATCGATTAGAAGCAAGATATTTAACTTTGCATTGTGGTGTTCCCATGAAAGAATTTTTTTTTTTTTTTGCATATTTAGAAGTGAGTTGTTGTGTGCTAAATAGTTAACATTACTGTCCTGAAATTAAGATGTATATTGAAACATTTTTATCTATCATATTAAAAAGAAAATGGAAGGAATTATATTGAAAGGCAGGAATCAATGCTTGGCGTATAGCAGTCACTCACTCCGTGTAAATGTAAGTAGGATCAGGTTCTTAGTGAAATGTAATGCTACCTTCATTTTAAAAGATTATATCCTGTGTATAACTTTCTATGATTGTACATTCTTCATACTGCAGCCTATGTTTTAGAAGCTATATTAGTTCCATTTTATTTTTTTTCTCTTTACTTTTATTTATTAAGTATGATCAGAGAAGTATTCTCCAAATATTAATACTGTTTTTATACTTTTTACTTGTTTGGAAAATGGTAAAAAAGTTTATTTTTCTAATATAATTAGAATCTATGGAATCTACAGATCTGAAGCCCATGAATATTTAATAGCTCTACTATAATTACACTAGTTCTTCCACTAATATGTGAAGCATTTTATTGGATGACAATAACCTATTTTAGCTAATGTTTTTAGATCTTTTTGGTAACCTAGATTATTAATTAACTAAAAATAGTTAGCTGTTTCAACAATGAATAATTCTACAATTCTTCATAGTTAGAAACTATGACTGTACTGTCTCTAAGGAGTCAAGATTTTGTTTCTGTACTCACTGCCTTAACAAGGTAGAAAACACTACATCTCGTTATAAAATTAGCTTCCCTTTCTTTAAGACCTAATAGAGAATAAAGAAAAGAAATCACATATGCTTTTCTGTTCGTGAAGTCTAATCTCAAATTATACTAGAAACAAAACAGAGAGTAAAGAACTGGATTATTTTGAGTTTTTGTTGGCTAAACTGAAATATCAGTCTCTGTATGTCTAGAGTTCTAATTCATAAATCACAGCAAAAATGAGTAAGTATAGCTAAAATTGTTTATAGGCCAATAGTTGTGTAGTTTGCTATGTTCTTATGTACTTGGCACGTAGCTTTCTTTTAAAGCAGCTCCATTAGTTTGTTTGTTTATTTATTTATTTAGTTTTGAGAAATAAGTTAGTACAAGAGTGTCTACTCTAACCTAACATACTATATACTGAGACCTAAATACTGTTAAATAAGATGAATGCATTGCTCAAACTGCAATTATATTATTATTACATTAGAAATTGTTCAATACCACATTTGGAATTCTGTTAATACCACTTTTCATCTCTTTTTGCAAGAGGCTTTCTGTCAAAGAGTACATAAAGGCAGAAACAGTAGAAATTACATCTCTAACGGTGGATTTTAAAACTACTCATTTCATGGGGCCACTCGTTTCATGGAGACTACCTACTCTCAGAACTAGGAGTGAAGGAATCTAAGAAATGTCTTTTTTGTCACTATTGGTTGTTTTGAAAGAGGATCACATAAGAAAAGAGGTTGTGTTACATTCTTTAGAGTGTAAGAAGATGCATCCTTGTTTGTCTGTTTCTAGGTTTGAAGAAGAAATTACCAGCACCTGGTTACATCTCTTTGAAGGCAGTGGAGTCCCTTATGGCCCAATCAACAGCATGAAGAATGTATTTGCAGACCCTCAGGTTTGTTTTCTGAAGTTTTCAATGCACTGTGTTTAACACCACATCAATTTGCCTCCCTTTTCTGTTTATACTGATTTGTACACAGGCATGCCAGCCACTGATCTGCAGCTTAAGTCAGGAACGTGATTTTGCACTGTTAGAGGTCTGAAATGCTAAATTCTAATGAGACTTTTGATCTTTATTTTGTAATCATACTTTGTGCCTGCCAGATCTGACGTATTTCTTAATCAGCCACTACACAAAGTTTCTGAGGTCAGAAAAAATTTATTTTTCCTGAAGAACAGAAACTCATACGATTCAGAGGTTGTAGCTGGGCACTCAGATTATTTTTTTGTAAAAGGAAATATGAGACTTTCACAGTTACAGCTCACTTCTGACTATATGGTTATCTTAAAATGTATAAATCAAGGCATATTTAATTCTGCAAATAAGAGGTTTTTATATGCTGTGATTAACGGGTGTCATTGATGAGGCATTAATTAAACTAGAGTAGAAATCGGTGCTTTTGGGGCCCAGGAAGAAGGATCATCTAAGAAAATATGTCTTCTACAAAATTCTTCAAGTGATTACTCTTAGATGTCAAAAACATACGTTTTGGTTTTATTTAGTCAATATAACAAGTCACTTTCCATGCTTCAGAACCACCCATTAACCCCAAAGGGAGAGGAATTCCATTTTTTCTGTGAAGGTTTATTCATATATCTTGCCTAACGTTTCAAAATTATGTGTGTTTTCCTTGGGTTCTTCATATTTATATAGTGGTAAGTTTTTCTTCGAAATGAGTTACTGAAAATGGATACACCATTTGGAGGGAGGAGAGCTTTATTGGAAAACTGGGCTCTCTCTCTAACATTGGTACTTTTATCTTATATGAACATTTGTTTAAAAAGAAGTCGAAATGTACTTAATTCAGTGGTTACAATGTTTAATGGAGAAAAATGGTGAATGAATTCTGCTTCTTTTTGCTGTTTTTCTACCAAGACTACAGATATATAAAACAATGGTTAATTGGTATTTGAGGCAAGGGGGCCCACATGATTGATGTGTTGTATGTGAGGTCATATGAAAGGGACCCCATGGCATTGTGGACCAGTGCTTGGTGATTCCTTGTGATGAAGTGATATTATCGTGCAGGGAGCTGAGTTGCGTTGTGTGAAATAGCCAGTTCTTTGGGTCTAGGTCTCTGAGGTTAGAGACCTGTCCTAACACACATGAAAAACCATGAGCATGTGTAAAGTAGGAAAAGAAAAGTTTGAATAGAAAAATAAAAAATAGATTTTTAACAGAAAAGAAATATATTCCACATTAGAAATGCATATGGGTGGGCAGCTGCCAGAGAAGGAAAGCTGCAGTGGGTATGGGTTGGGTATTTTATCTTGGGGTCTTGTCATGAATATTTAGGAGGGGAGGTTTTTCTTTTTCAGTAGAAATAAATTTATACTGAAGTTATTTTCCTTTGTGTGAGGAAATATGACTAAAATGTTCATTAATGTTTCAAAACAGAATTTTACTGCTATAGCTTTATTTATCTTAAGAACACAACCCATTCTAAACGCACTAAGACCATGTAACAATGTCAATATTTTGGGAAATGGTGAGCAATTAGCCTGACTACGGGCTTAGGATCTACTTCCATGCTTGTTTCTTGAGCTCCTTCTACTTCTGAGAGCTTTCCATCATTTCCCAGTGTTTGCTGAAGTTCACAGATGGCACTAAGAAGAACCTGGAGCCGTTTGTATCTCAACACTGTCTTTAACAAGTGAGAGGTGCTCTAATTCTTTTCCCAGAGCTCCTAGCCCCTTCAATGTCTCATGCCTGTCTAGATGATGTTGGATCACTTTGCTAAAGCATCATATCCTTGGTGACTTTTGTATTCATTTTGCTTGAAGAGTTTGCTTTTTGCATTTTTTTGAGATCCATATCATGCCCCACCAAAGTTTTGCCCATTGAAAATTCACATTAAGAGTGTGTGCTCAACACACATTGACACTGGCTATATCCCTCTTCTTGGGATCCATTTAATGAAACTCTGCACTAGCAGATTGATTCTCCCATCATCTCCAACATCATTTCCTTCAATTGGTAGACAATTCTACATGACTTCGTCTTGCTGAGCCGGAGAGACGTGGGACCTAGGACCACAGTGGAACAGCTCGGGTGTCCCTGCGAGGTTTGCGCTCATACGTCTGGCGGGTCTTGGGACAGACACTTGTGCCAGGAATGACCCACATTCAGAAAAGCCCTGGGTTCCCGGTCCTGCAGTTCTGGCCCCTATGGCTGCTCCCTGTGGCCACCCCCCTCCTTCCTGGGCTGTGGCTGGTGCAGGCAAAAGGGTAAAAGAGAAGCTTGTGGACCTCTGGGAGGAGTTCACCACCATTATTACATTTTTAAAATGAGCCAAGATCAGGCCAGTTCTATAGCCTAGTGGTTAAGAGAGCTGGGTCCCTTATCGCTGACAGTGGTTCAGGTCCCTGTTCCAGCCCGGGTGGCTTGAGAATCATGCCTGGCATGTGTGCTTGTCTGCCCCAAATCCCAATAGGAAGAGGAAATGGAGGAGAAGAGATATTGGTGTGACCACTCTCCATTGGGTAGGGTGCTTTCTCTTTCTGGCAAGAGCACATACCCTCTGGTTATTAAAAAAAAGATAGCAAAGATGACTGTGGGAATTATGAAACTGACTTACACAGAGGCAGGCATCATCTTTCCCTTTTGCCTGGAAGTGTTTGTCTTTTTTAGAAAGAAGTCCATAAAATTTTGTGGGATCAGCAGATGGTGTGGTGGTTACTTTGTTGGACTTCCATGTAGTTGACCATGGTTTGAGTCCTGGACTGGCAGCTTAAAACTCACGCCAGGTGTGTGTGCATGCCCCAAATCCCTGGAAGAGAAGGGATTGTAGCATGGCCATTATCCTGGGGGAGCAATTTCTGCTTCTGTCTCTCTGTCTCCCTGGTGACTGCACATGCCCTATAGCAAAAGTCTCTCTCTAAAAAGAAAAAAAAAAATTAAAAATTGCATTTGAAAGAAAAGTAATACGTGAGAAAAATGAGTTTTTAAAAAAAGTTTGCAAAATGCATTGTTATGAAAGCCCTTAGGGTGATATTTAACATGACTACTTAGAAAGGTCATTCATTTATTAAATACACTTTTTATTACACTATGTATAAGATGCTGGAGATTTAGTATAAATTGAGTCATCTCTGTGTTTTTAAAATTAAATTCAAAATTGACTTAAATACCAAGTAAACAATAAATATGTGTTGATGCATGAATCAGCAAATTAATGAGTTGGTTAGTTCTGGGATATGTAGGCTTTCCAAATGATCAGGTGACTCCTGTGTCGCTTGAGTAGGGTTGATAAACTCTACCTTTAGGGTTGTTTGGAAAACTTTGGCCATCTCAAGAGACTTAAGCATAAATAATGGTTTACACCTGTGGTCAAAATTTGTGGACACTCTTACAAACCTTCTAAGTTTTAGTTTCTTTAACTGTTAAATGATGAAGTAGGCTGTTATCTCTATGTTGCTGAAACTGTTAAATGAGATAATTATTATCAAGGTATCAGCTCAGGGATTGCTGAATGGCAGACAATCGATGCGTGGTAGTGTTCTGGTTAGATGATGTCCTTTATAGTTGTATTCTGATTTAAAACTCTTTCTTTTACCTACCTTTGTGTAGTGATAGAGGCAAATCCAGTGTAACTGTGGGGATGGAAATCAACTTAAAACCTCACTCTAGTGAGATTTTGTGTTTGTGAAAACAAAAATTATTTGTAAACACCACATCAAGGAATTGTCAACCCTTCATTGTGTCTGAATGCTGAATATCCTTTTATTTTTCATAAAAGTTTTTGTAAGTATGACTTCTGTTTAAGGTGTCCGCCCTTGTTTTTTCTCTGATGAGCTACAGAGTTTCTTGGCCTTGGGTGCACAGAACTGACCACTTCTGTTAAGATGTGGGAATGTATTGGGGAGCGAATGGGCGCCTGGGCCCAGCTCTCCGTGTGCGCCGTGCCAGCACAGCTGTTAGCTCAACTGCAAATTGCTTTGGGTGAAGTACAAGGCCTGGAACATGGCGCATGAAGGGAGACTTTGATGAAGTGAAAAGGGGTATGTCTGACCCAGTGAAAGAAAAAAAGTATGAGAAGTCAGTAGAACAGGAAAGAATTTTATTTTTCTACTTATCAAGTGGACCATTTACATTTGATCTATGGTTTGAATTTGGTAGATGTCAAAAATTTACTTGATGGTAGAAAGTATTCAAACCTAACAATTTCCCATAGTCTCCTATTCTGAGAATACTTAGCTTTTGACTACCAAAACAATGGATGATATATTTTTTCTTTGCTTGGATAGGTGAAAGGTGGTCTTTCTTATCTTCTGATCATAAACTACAAATCTTTGCACAGTTAAAATGATCTTGTAAGCATCCACTGTTAATCCAAGTATTAATACCCTGGGGGTTTTGGTTTGTATTTACTGATAGTTTTGAAAAGTTTTGATTGAAAGCCTTTAAAATGGCAATTTTATTGTTTTTCTTCCTCAATGACAAATTATCTGCAGAAAGCTCTATGCATTATAGAAGTATAATATAGATTATCTGCATATAGATTTAATAGCCAGTCATTTTTCCAAGTGCTTTCTTAAGATATCTTCTTTTAATCAGGCCAAGATTGTGTAGTACATTAAAGGAATTCTTAAAAGTTTCTGAAACTTACTAGTTGACCTCAGTATGGTCCTATTTAACATACCCTTGGGAACATGTGCATGAAATATATTGTGGTTTGAGGGTTTCCAACCCAAACAAACTTAAAAGAAAATGCAGCTTTTAATAGAAACTTCAAATTCTTGCAAAAATAGGTATGAATAACACCACTGAGAGGATTGGAAAGCATTGTTATCTACAGTGGGGATCAAGAGAATGCACCATTTTGCTTTTAGGATTTTGCTTAAGAATGATTCTAGTATGTTATTATCTTTGATTGAATTGTTCAGTTTAAAACAAATAAATCAGGGGCCAGCAGATGGTATACTAGTTAAGGTGCTGGACTCACACCTGACCGACCACAGTTCAAGTCCTGGATCTGGCGGTTTGAAACTCATGCTGGACACGGGTATGTGTATCTCCAAAATCCTGAGAGGAGAATAGAGGAGAAGGAATTGTGGTGTGGCCATCCCCCTGGGGGGTGATTTCTCACTTTTTCTCTCTCTCTGTCTCTCTGTACACACCCTGTAGCAAAAATCTGTCAAAATAAATAGATAAAATAAAATACAACAAATGAATCATTGAGGCTGATTCGTGGTTGCCTTTGTCCTTGATACCCTTTACCTAAGAGTAGGAAGAGAGGGCAGTGATTGTCACACAACTGTTATTTAATTTAACAGTCTTTGCGTTTGTACCACACAAGTTGACTACATCAGGTGTAAGACATCACCCCGAAGCATCACTTCTGAGAAATATTGGGAGGGAAATATCAGAACTATTGAAATATCACAGCTGGCCCTGATTTTAACCCGTGCCAAACACCTGCAGGCTCTAAAAGGATACCAAAACAAAACCCCGCCCTGTGGCAGCAAGCCACCCCTTAACAACCCTTCCTTAACTTCACATCACCATCAAAACTAATTTAACATTTTCTTCAGAAACCTTATTCTTCCTGTCCCAGATGGCCATTACAACTCCTTTAGCAAATCTTTTGTATGAGATAAATATGTCATAGAAACAGAGTGAAGTATTGAAATATTTGATGGCTGAAAATTATCTTTTGTTTTCATCTCATTATTTGTGGAAGCCTGTGAAGCTGGAGGTTTTATTAATCTCTGGACCAGCTCATATTCTCTAAGTGATTTTGTATTAACACATTTTGGCAAAATATCTGAGCATCTGGGGGAAAAAAGCCTTACTGTTCATATAGTAAATGTCGGGAGCACCTCAAAATTCAAAGCTGTATTTCAGGCTCTTTCTATCACACACACACACACATGTGTTTGCACATGCACATGCACGCACACACACAACTTTCACCTTTGAATGACTTAATATTTTTTAAAACGCAGTTGCATAACCCTTCGAGGGTTATACAGATCAAGGAAAATTATATCCTTGTCTCGGATACTGCTGGTACATATATACGGTGGTCCTTGCAGTTGAAAAACTATTGATGAAGACGAAGAGGTAAATAGTATGTCTAGGAATAATTGTTAGCTGACTAGGAAGAAAAAGAAATGAATTTGGAGGGGCTGGACTGGTGCAGCAGTAAAAGGCAGTGTCTGTAGCGTTGGCTCACGTGGGAAAGTTCCAGGTTTGTGTCTAGAGTACACCAGGCACATGTGTGCCCAGGACGAGGGCCGGCTGGGAGTGGACCATGCTCCGAAGCTACTATTGGGAAGGCCCTCTCTCTTTCTCTTGCTCGTGGAAGAAATTAAAAAAATAAACTTTTCAAAAATTTAATTTTTGTGTATTTGACATATTTTAGGTGTGGCATAAATTCAGATATGGTATAATATTTTCAATTTTTGAAGAAATAATGTATTTCAGACTTCATCAATTAAATTAAATAAGAACCGAGAGTTTAAGACTTCAATTTTACACTAACATAAGAAGCACAAGGCAATAATAGTTTTATTTTGTGGAGTCGAGAAGATTCCTAATGCAAAAACCTTGTGTGTTATCATTTAAGAAAAAAAAAACTATTGAAATATTGAATAAAAATTAAGGTCTCAGATACCATTACTTGCATTTTATTTTATTTCATTTTTAAATATACACCTAAGAAATTCATATATAGTTTGAATGCACACTAATTTCTTTTATCATTTTTTTAAGTTTGCTATAGGCCATGTACACGTCCTAGAAACAGAGAGACAGAGAGAGAGAGAGCAAGAAAGTGAGAAATCAGTCCTTGGGAGCATGGCCATGGCACAGTCTCTTCTCCATTCTTCTCTCAGGATTTTGGATACACACACACATCCTGAGCATGTTTATCAAGCTGCTAGATCTGGAACGTGAACTGTCCCAGAACTCCTTAACCTCTGTGCCACCTGCTAGCCTGACATTAATTTCTTTAAACTGTCTCACATATATATTTGAATGTCCAACTGGAATGCTTGACCATTATCTGATCTTTTCACAAAAAGATGAAAGATATAGTTCAGGGCAAAGAAGACCATAATCTTTTATTCATTCAGTCATTCTCTTGTTCATTCAGTCATTTCCGTAATTAGCCCGTTGTAGGTTAGGTTGGCAAGGGTTGGGATGATGTGCTCAGATGCAATCAAGAAAACTAAGTGGTTAAACGGAATCTGAAATCTAGTTTAGGTAGAAAGTGTTCAGTGTCACAGAAGAGTTTCCCATAAAGAAGTATTTTTAATATAAAATAATTAGACAGGACCACTTCCATAGCACAAAGTTTAAGTGTTGTGCATTGTGAGCTGGATTTCACATGCCAACTGTGGTTCAAATCCTGGCCCTGGTGGCTTGAAAAACAAGCTTATGCTTGTGTATGCCTGCCACAAATCTTAGTGCGATGGAGAAATGGACAAAAGTGGATTGCGTCATGACTATGCCCCATTGAGGAATGCTTTCTCTCTCTCTCTCTCTCTAGTGAGCACACAATCCCTTTTAGCAATAAAAAATTTTAAATAAAAGAAACGATAGGCATAGACCATTATGCTATTTACCTACTTAATAAATGAACACAAGTTTAACCAGTAATCAATGAAGGTATTGGATCACAGAGCACATATACACTATGGAATACTACTCAACCATAGAGAACAGTGAAATCCTGTCATTTGACACAAAGTAGATGAACCTAGAAGGTATAATGCTAAGTGAACTAAGCCAGACTATGTAAAGACAAATACTATATATGTCCCTGCTTAGTATATACCAAATATCTGTACTCTATGGCAGAAACTGAAGGACTTGAAAGCTTAGGAATAGAGGGTAATAGTAGATACCAGAAGGTACTTCTGTGGGTGGGGGAGGTGGGAGGTGTGTGAGAAAATTTCTAATGGAAACAAAATTTTGAGATCTGACAGAGTTGCAAAATGTCTTAATCATAAAATTTAAAACTCAAAGAACTCAGATAACATAAAACTCAAATAATTCTTTATCCAACGTGTTTCTTGAAATAAATTTTTTTCCTATTACTTATAAGTTCCTTCTAAATGAATAAGTAGATAATGGAGGATTTTTAGTTTTAGTAATTTTGATATTATTTTTGGTAATTTGTTATTATTTGTGGTCTGAGGATATTGAAGATTTCTTGGTGCCTTGTAAAATTACTTTTTCTCTCTCTCCTCCTTTCTCTGTCTCTAGTACACACATTCCTGCAGCTAATTCATGAAGTTCTCCATAGTCATATATACTACTGTGGTTTAAGTGTGCCCCCACCCCCCAATTCATGTGCTGAAATAAATTTGCAGTGGGATTAGGAGGGTGAAAACTTTAACTATCATGTTGAAATTTGAGGTCTTTAGGGAATGATTAGTGTAAGTCATCAGGATGGGACCCCCTGATTGATTCTTGGTGGGTTTATAGGGAGAGAGAATGAGACTGACACATACACGGAACCTCTTGCCATGTGGTGCCCTGTGCTGCCTTGGGGCTCTTACAGAGTCCCCACCAATGAGACACCCTGACCATGGCAGCCACTTGGCCTTGGACCTCCAAGACTATGATAATATGTCTATGCTTCATAAATTACCAGTGTAGTATTTAACTGTTAAAGACAGAAAAGTAGACTCAGATCTATACCTTTTAGTTCCCAAACATTTCCAAAATATTTCAGAGGGGAGGTACATATTATAATCATTGACTTTTAGCAAAACTTGAACTTTCGAGCCAAGGACATAAATACTTTTTAGTGGGGAAAAAGTGAGAATTAAGAAAGACTAATACTATTTGAGGGTATTTTGGGACTGCAGATTAAATGTAATCATTATAAGCTAATTTTAGAAAAAAGTAGCACAGTGCTGCCCAGTAGAAAGATAATGCAAAGTACATGTGTCATTTTAATTACCTGGTAGACAGATGAAGAAAGAAATAGTAAAATTAATCCATTTTTTTAATAATATACTTTTATTCTAATATTTCCAGAATACATTTCAAAGTGCAATTAAAATAAAAATGTCAACGAGGATTTAAAACTCTCGTAGAGTCTTTGAAATCTGCCTGCAGCCTAGACTAGATACATTTCAAATACTCGATAGCTTCTTGTGGCTGGTGGCTGCAGTGTTGGAAGCATCGATTTACCCAATTATGAAAATTTCTGGTAGTTGATCTTCATTTTGTTTTCCAACTTTTACCACTTTTTAGTTTTTTGAATTTTATTAGTCATTCCTTAACCAAATTAAACACATTCATTTTAGACCTAATGTCTTCACTTGTCCACTTTGAAGTCATAAGAATTACACCTTATTTGGAATACATAATAGCCAGCTACTCTGTGCTTGTTTCTTCTCTGGAATCACTTAAATTTGTGTTGATTTCTCTATGCATTTCAACTTTCATCATTTACAAGAAAAGACTTTTACTTAAATAAATGATTACTATAGTAAAAGCTAGAAACATGTAATAAATTATCACCCACCTTTTCTGATACAAATATTGTCAGATTTTAGAGCTTTGAGACATGCTATTCTTAAGGGAGTTGAAAAGTAAACTACAAGGCCTGTATATAGAAAGCCATAAAATTTAGTAGACATAAAAGGCTTGAATCAATGTAGAAGTAGTTATTCATGGCTAAGCAGACTGAATATTGTCAAGACATCAATTATTCCGAGATTATTTATAGCTCTAATGTAATCTCAGTGTAAGTCCCAGTGGGATATTTTTCTTAACTTTTTTAGAATATGGTTTATAAATTGATAAGAATAGTAACTATTATGTATAATTAAAAATAAGGGGGCCAGCAGGTGGTGTGGTGGTTGAGGTGTTGGACTCCCATATGGCCAACTGTGGTTTGAGTCTCAGACATGGTGGCTTGAAACTCATGCCAGATGCATGTGCATAAGTGTCCAAAATCCTGAGAGGACAGTGGAAGAGAAGGAATTGCAGCAAGCCCTCCCACCCCCCGAGGGGGGATGATTTCTCATTTTCTGTCAGTCTCTGTCTCTCTAGTGAGAGCACATGCCCTAAAGCAAAAAAAAAGTATATAAGAAGGAAGCATGCACTATGTATGATAAAATATATTTCAAAATCACAGCAATTAAAACAGTATGGAAATAGTAGGGAATAGATAGGCCAATGAAATATAAAGGTAAACAGAACATGCATGTAGATTTGGTACCTCATAAAAATAAAATGACAAATAGAAGAGAAATATTTTCTGTTTGAAACAAAGGAAATTATTTTTCTTTTAAAATTATATTCACAACTTATACCCAGATAAATAATAGGTACTTTAAAATTTGTCGTAGGCAGAGATTTTTGTTATATGGTACGTGTGCTTGCTGGAGAGACAGAGAGACAGGAAGTAAGAAACCACCCTGATCCCTTCTCCTCCATTCTCAGACTCTTGGGATTTTGGGCACACATGCACATGTGCCTGACTTAATAATAGGCAAAGGACATGAATATATATTTTTTCAATGATATACAAATCGCCAACATGTATAGGAAAAAACGGTCAGCCTTGCTAATCATCAGGGAAATGCAGATCATACTACTTCACCCCTGTTAGGATGCCTGCTATCAATAAGTCAAAAAATAATAAGCGTTAGCAAGGATGTAGAGAAAAGGGAACACTTACACATAAGGTGGATGAGAATGTACATTGGTACATCCATATATAAAACAGTATGAATGTTCTCCTCTTTCATAGTTAATCATTCTAGGAAAGTTCTTAAAATACAAATCATTGTGGGGCCAGCAAATAGTGTAGTGTTTATGTCGCTGGACTCCCACATGGCTGGCTGCAGGTCAAATCCAGGTTTGGTGGCTTGAAACTCATGCCAGGTGCATGTGCATGCCAAAGATATTGGGAGGAGAATGGAGAAGATGAGATTTGGGCGTGGCCATTCCGCCTTCAGGGGTGATTCTTCACTTTCCCTCTCACTGTCTCTGACTCTCCCCCTTCCCTTCCCTTCCCTTCCCTTCCCTTCCCTTCCCTTCCCTTCTCTCCTCTCCTCGTCCCTTCCCTTCCTTCCCTATACCTGTCCCTATTGCCTTCTTTTCTTGTCCATTTTCCTTTCTTCAGTATTTAGATTGTGTATATTTCTCTGCATCTGTGCATTATTTCTGTTTTTAAATTGTAACCATTGTAGTGGGTGTGTAATGTTATTTTTAGTGGGAATGAAATGGTTCTGATTTATATTTCCCTAATGTTGAATGATGTGAGCAAATCTTCATGTGCTTATTGACCTTGTGTATATTTTCTTTGAAAGAAATGCCTATTCAAATATTTTACTCAGTTTTAACTGGATTATTTAAAATTTTATTTTTAGGATGCAAGAGTTCTTAGGCATTCTGGATAGAAGTCTCTGTTTTGTGATCTTGATTTGCAAATATTTCCTTTTGATAATCTTTTCACTTTCTTAATGATATATTTGTAGCACAAAAGTTTTTAATCTTGATGTAGTCTAACATCTCTTTGTCACTTGGATTTTTGATGTTTTACTAAAAACTATTACCTATGTTAAGGATATGAATATTTACAACTCTAATTTCTTCTAAGAGTTCTAGAATTTTAAGACTTACTTACATTTATATCTATGATCTATTTTGAGTTTATGTGTGGGTGGGTGTTTGTGTGTGTGTGCATCATATGAAGTAGGGGTCCAACTACTTCATTACTTTGCATATAGCTATCTGGTTGTCCCAGCCCCATTGACAAAACTATTATTTTCTTATTGAATTTTCTCGACACTCTTGCTCAAAATCAATCGATCACAAATGTAAAGGTTAATTTTTAAACTCTTGATTATTTAGAAATATCTTGTTGATTTTCTACATTTTTGTCTGTTTCTCAAACTTTCTAATGTTAATTTCTAATTTCTTTCGTTTTTTTTTTTTTTTTGAAAAACGTACTTAATGTGATTTCAACTCTCAAATTTATTGAGGCTTGTGTAAAGGTTCTAGCAAATGATTTATTCCATAGAAAGTTCTAAGTATTCTTAGAAAAGTGTGTATTCTGTTGGATTCTTCTGGAGATGTCTGGCAGGTTTCATTTATTTATGTCATTGCTCTGCTCCTCTATTTTCCTGAGAATCTTCTGTAAAATTGTTACACTCATTATTTTTTCCTTGTTTTATTATATTTTATAAGCGTATATCTTTGCGGCATACAAAAGAAATCTTCCCAGCATGAATAAACTGCATGTTGGTCCAGTCAAAAATATTACCATACACATCATGTTTAACAAATAATTTTGCACTTATGTGTATGGTAAGTGTTTTTCTTTTCTCTTTTTCCCCCAGATTCTCTCCCTCTCACCTCTCACTTCCCATCCTCCTCCCACACTGTCTCTGGTATCAATAGTTGCTCTTCATAACTGCCAATCATCCAGTTTCTGTCAGAGAGTGCAGACATTTGGTATGTATTAAGTGGGCATGTACAATGCTTCTCTTTCATAGTCTGGCTTGCTTCACCTAACATTAAATCTTCCTTATTCATCCACTTCCTATCCAATGCCAGGATCTCATTTCTTTTTAATGACTTAATAGCATCCTATGGTATATATGTGCCATACTTTTCAATCCATCCATCAATTCTGGGACTTTGGGTTGATTCCATGTGTTAGCAGCGGTAAATAATGCCGCAATAAACGTGGATGTGCAAGTGTTTTCCAACTGAGTGTGTTCCCATCCTTTGGGTAGATACCTAGGAATGCATTGCTGGATCATATGGTAGTTCTATTTGTAGGTTTTTGATGAACCTCCATATTGTTCTCCACAATGACTGTACTAATTTACATTTCCACCAGGGATTTTCCTTTTTACCTCAGCCTTGCCAGCATTTATCATTCTATTTATTATTTATTTATTTATTTATTTATTTATTTATTTGAGAGTTTTTTGCTATAGGGCATGTGCGCTCGCCAGAAAGACAGAGAGAGACAGAGAGACAGAAAACGAGAAATCACCCCCCAGGGGGGATGGCCACACTGCAATCCCTTCTCCTCCATTCTCCTCTTGGGATCTTGGGCACACAAGTGTATGTGCCCAGCATGAGTTTAAGCCACCAGGTCCGGGACTCAAACCACAGTCGACTACATGGTAGTTCAGCGACATAGCCATTATGCTAACTGCTGGTCCCTCATTCTTTATATTTTTAATCTTAACCCTTCTGACTGGGGTTAGGAGTTATCTCATTCTGGTTTTGATTTGCTTCTCCCTTATGATAATGGGTGGTGAACATTTTTTCATATTTTTTTTGTTTGTTCATATTTTTTCCTTGGAGAGTTGTCTCTTCAGCTCATTTTCCCATTGTTTAATTTGATTGATTTTTTTTTTTGGGGGGGCGTCATAATATGCTTGAGTTCACTGTGTATTCTGGTTGTTAGTCCCTCATCTGAGGCATATATTCTCACATTCCAAGGGTTGTTGCGTCACTCTAATTATTGTTTCTTTTGCTGTGCAGAAGCTTTTGAACCTGCTTGTCTATTTTTGGGATTATTGCTTGTACTTTGGGGGTCTTATTTAAGAAGTCTTTGCCAACTTTGATGTTTCCAGGAATTTCCCCTGTGTTTTCTACCAGTAGTTTTATAGTTTGAAATGTAAAATGTAGATCTTTGATCCATCTTAAGTTGATTTTAATACACCCATTATTAAAGTTGGGTGTTGAAGTCTCCAACTATTTTTGTTGAATTTTCTTTCCATCCTTTCTGTCGGTTTTTGCTTCAAGTTTTTTTTTTTTTTTTAGATTGTTGCATACATATATAATGATTATTGTTATATCTTCTTGAGGGATTGTCTCTCTTATCGTGAATGTCTCTCTACTTCTGGTGATATTTTAAATTTTAATATCTATTTTCTGACATTAATATAGCTGCTCTGTTTTCTTTTATGGTTGTTGCTTACACTGCAGATCTTTCTTCATCCTTTTTTAAAATAAAGTTTTTAATTGGCATATAATATTTGTATGTATTTGGGGTAAAGTGTAATTTAAAAAAAAATTGCCAGAGGGTGCATGCAGTCAGTGTGGAGACACAGAAAGAGAGAAAGAGAAAGTGAGAAAGCACCTTCTGTGGGACATGGTCCACACTACAGTCCCTTCTCTTCCGTTTCTTTCCCCTTTCAGTATTTTGGGCACACATGCACGTGGCATATTTCTCAAGCCATCGATATGGGACTTGAGCTGTATAGTCAGCCATGTGGGATCCAGCTGCCTGCACAACCACTGCACAGGTTGGCCCTGGAGTCTGAGTTTTCAATACGTGTATACAATGTGTATTACTGAAATCAGGGCAATAAACATATCCATCGTCTTAAATACTTGTCATTACTTTGTGTTGTAAACACTTGAGGTACTTGTTTCTAGCTATTTTGAAATATACATTATATTATTATTAACTATAGTTACCCTACAGTACTTGAGTATTCTAGAACTCATTTCCTGTAGCTAACTGCATTTTTTTTATCCATTAAGCAAATTCTCCCTATTTCTTCCTTCTCTTTACCTTCCCTGATTCTAGTGTTTCCTATTTCACTTTCAATTTCTATGTGATCAGATCTTTTAGCTTCTACAAATGACTGAGAACATGTGGGATTGTGGTATTTGTCTTTCATTCCTGGCTTATTTCACTTAGTGTAAGTTCCCACGTCTCACTCATTTTGCTGGAAATGACAGGATTTTATTACTTTTTATGACTGAATAATATTCCATTGTGTATCTAAACCATATTTTCTTTATCCAATCATCCATTAATGGATATTTTGATTTTTATATTTTAACTATTGTAAATAGTGTACAGTGAACACGAATGCAGATAACTCTTCATCATGTTGATTTTTTTTTTGAAAATATACCTAGTAGTTGGATTACTGGATCAGAAGATAGTTCTATTATTTATTTATTTATAGTGGAATTGCCATGCTGTCCCCTATATTGGCTGCACTAATTTACATTCCTGCCAAAAGAATGTAAGTGTTCCCAATTATCCACAACTTTATTGGTACTTATTCTTTGTTGCTTCAATCATTTATTTTTAATCTTTATATATCTTTGAGTCTAAAGTATTTCTTATGTAGACAGCATATGGTTGGAACTTATTTGTTTTATCCAATCTGAAAATATCTACCTTGGAACCAGCAGTTAGCATAATGGCTATGTCGCTGGACTCCCACGTAGTCGACCGCGGTTCGTGTCCCGGACCCGGTGGCTTAAAACTCACGCGGGGCGCGTGTGCGTGCTTGCCCAAGATCCCGAGAGGAGAATGGAGGAGAAGGGATTGCGGCGTGACCATCCCCCCTGGGGGGTGATTTCTCGCTTTCTGTCTCTATGTCTCTCTCTGTCTGTCTGGCGAGCACACGCGCCCTACAGTGAAAATCTCTCAAAAAAAAAAAAATCTACCTTGTGATTGGATTGTTCTGGTCATTCATACTCAATGTTATAATCGATGTAATTGTATTTGTGACATTTTGCTTTTTGTTTTCAATGTGTCTCATGTCTCTTTTATTTCTTTGTTCTTACTTCATTGTCTTTTTTGCATTAAGAAGATATTTTATAGTATAATATTTTAATTCCTTTAATGATTTTTTTATTGACATTTTTATTTTTTTTCTTACGTGTTTCTCAGGGTTTGTAATATACATATTAACTGATCAGAATTGACCAGTTTTATATTGATGTAGTTACAGTGACATATAGAAACATTGGGATCAGCAGATGGCATAGCAGTAACATTGCTGGATTCCCACATGGCAGACCATGGGTTAAGTCCTGGACTCGGTGGCTTCAAAATCATGCTGGGTGTGTGTGCATGCATGCCCAAGATTTTAGATTGAAAATACAGGAGAAGGAATTGTGGTATGGCCATCTCCTTGGGGGGGTGATTTCTCACTTTCCTTCTCACTGTATCTGTCTCTCTCTCTCTCTCTGCCAAAGGTTTTTCCCTAGCAAAAACCTCTTAAAAAATATGGAAATGGCTACACAGCTCCTATTTATATGTGTGTGTGTGTGTGTGTATACATTGTGTATGTATACATATATTACATATATTTTGTGTGTGGATTTTTATATAAAACATACATGTATTCAAATTAGTAATATACTGTTATAATCATTAGTTTATTTAATATTATCTGTTATATAATCTTAAAACTTTTATGGAAACTGATGAAAGAAATGAGAGTAAGTTTATATTTATTGAATTTTTATTATATTAATCTTTTTATTTATTATATCTTACTAATTTAATTTCTTACAGTTGCCTAGAGTTACTGTCTGATGTCTTTTTCTTATTGCAGTATAACTTTTTGCTTTTGCCTACAGTGCTTGCACAATTATTGTCAAATATATTATATTCCTGTATATTAAAGGTAAAGTAGTATATTTATGTACATCTTACATATTGCAGTAGGTTTTTAAGTCAGTCAAGAGAAGCAGAAGGAGAATATGTAATTATACTATTTTTATTATGGCATAGATGACTACTTTTACTGAGGCATTGTGCCGTGTGTGTGTGTGTGTGTGTGTGTGTGTGTGTGTGTGAATTCAGTGTGCTTTATAATATACTTATTTTCAGTCTAAAGAATTGTCTTTAGTATTCATTGTAATATAAATCTGCTAGCAATGAGTCTCCTTCTGCTTCTCTTGACTGACTTAAAAAGTTACTGCAGTATATAAGATGTACATAAATAAATATCTGGAATTGTTTTTCATTGGTCTTTTTTTGGATATATGATTTTTGTTGAACAGTTTTTTACTTTTAGCTCTAAATAGTTGTTCCACTGTTTTCTGACTTCCATTGTGTCTAGTGAGAAGTTATGTGTTAATCTTATTAGATTCTGTTGTATGTGATGTGCAATTACTCTCACTCCTTTCAGGATTGCCTCTTTGTTTTAGACACTTTTAATATAATGTGTCTGGTCATATGTGGTTCTTTTAACTTTCATTCTACTTTGAGTTCAGTAAGCTTCTTGGATGAGTAGATGATTGTTTTGCATGAAATTTAGAAAGTTTTCAGATATCATTTCTTTTTTTTTTGTTTTTTATATTTAGTCCTTTTATTTTCTTTTAACATTCCTTTTGTGTATATGTTGATGCACTTAATTATTCCCCTGAGGATTCATTTCTCTGAGATTTTACTTTTTCTCATTCTTGTTTCTGTATCTTGCAGATTACCCACTTGTCATCAATTTGTCTTTAAGTTTGCTGATTCTTTCTTCTGCAAGTTCTAACCTAGGTTGAGCCCCTGCAGTGAATCTTTCATTTCATTGATTGTACTTTTCAACTCCAGAATTTTCATTTGGTTCCTTTCAATAATCTGAATAATTCTTACATCTTTATTATCTCTTTGATGAAACATTGTCATCATACCTTCCTTTAATTCTTTAAGCATGGTTTTTCTTTTGTTCTTTGAACATATTTACAATAGCTGCTTTGAAGTTTTTTCCCTGCTATGTCCACCATATGGACCACTTCAAAGACAGTTTCTATTTCCAGCTTTTTTCTTTTTTATATTAGTCACACTTTACTGTTCCTTTGTATTTTGTGAACTCTATTTTTACTGCATTGCATAGCCTGTGATGTCTCAGCTCTCATCAGTTCCTCTTGTTTTAGTCTTCCACTTAAGGGTCTTTCTTCTTT
This sequence comes from Tupaia belangeri chinensis, assembly GCF_000334495.1. Lineage (NCBI taxonomy): Eukaryota > Metazoa > Chordata > Mammalia > Scandentia > Tupaiidae > Tupaia > Tupaia belangeri. Next base: position 2,774,985 of record NW_006159550.1, on the reverse strand, counting down.
TCAGATAGGTTCTTTTTAGTCAAAAGCAGTTTTCAGCCAGTTAGATTTTTATCTTTTGCAGTTGAATGTGTGTGTGGCTTGGAGACTGCTATCACAGTTAAGGAGAGTCCCCCCCCCCTTTTTTTTTTTACCCACACTTAGTCCAGCTAGTAACTTGGAAGTTCTCTCTGAGATTGCTTCTGAAAGGATAAACTTTGAATATACACATAGTTACCCAGACTTCCAGAGAAGAATATAATTTTGTTTTTAAGCCCAGCCTCCTAGTTATTGCCTGTGCCTCAGAACAGCTTACTGTTCAGTCAATATCTGGTTAGAGTTTGTTTAAGCATCTCATACCAGAGAAGCTTCTGCCTTGTTGAAGGAACAGAGTGCAACTTAGTGAATGCTTTCAGGTTTGCTTGAAAATCTTGATGTGATTATCCTTGGTAGCACAGCCTAGCACATGTATGCACCCTCTCAGACAACTGACTGTGATCCCACATGGGCTTTTTAAAACTATTTCTTTCCCTGATTCCTTCTGTTTAACTGACTTGTCAGTTATTTTGCTTCTGTCATGGAGCTACTAGATTTCTCTGGTAACATAAAGGTATAGAATTTGATGGTTATAGTGGGGCTAATGAAATCAGCCATGAATCAAATGCCATAGATTGTTCTCTTAATTGTGGTCCAACAAGATCTTTATTGTTTTCAATTAGACAGTTACACATGGAGTTCCCCCCTCTCTCTTTCAAATAAAATCAGTTCCCTAAGGCAGAGCTAGGGAGTTGTTTATCTCTGTAGCCTACCTACCCTTCCCCCAGATCAGAAGCTTTTTGCCACTGTGTTGGATTTGGGGAATGGATTTTCTTTTTTTTTTGCTATAGGGCATGTGCGCTCACCAGACAGACAGAGACAGAGAGATAGAAAGCGAGAAATCACCCCCCAAGGGGGATGGCCACGCTGCAATCCCTTCTCCTCCATTTTCCTCTCAGGATCTTGGGCATGCATGCACACATGCCCTGCGTGAGTTCAAGCCACCGGGTCCAGGATGCGAACCGCGGTTGGCTATGTGGGAGTCCAGCGACATAGCCATTACGCTAACTGCTGGTTCCCCTGATGAATACTTTTAAGAGTGAGCACTGGAGCTGGTGACAGTGGCATCCCTAGTCTTTTGTGGTTACTCATTCTGAAGTGGATCCTTTAACCTACAAAAGTAAAGGGTAGCTGGTGCAACGAGGGCTACTTTTCTTGGTCTACTATGCCAAGGGAAAGTTGGTGCCCTACTTGTGGGGATGAGATGATGAAAGGATTTATCTCTCACAATGTAAACCCATAGTCCCAGACTGGAAGTGAGGGAAAGGAAGCTCCCACTAATTTTGATTGTGACTTTCTGGCAGAGTGTTTAGGTTAACGATTTTATAACATGGAGCTATAGAATTAGATGGCAATTGTGGGGGTGAATGGAGTCAGCCATTGCTCAAATGCTGTAGACTGTTATTCTTACTAGGATTTGGTAGGTTTTTCTTGAATGAATGTTTCTTTATTCTCTGTATGAACTTATAGTAAGTTCCAGATATTTCAGGTGGTTTTAAAAAATAATATTCTGTTTTGCTAGAAAGAGTTCACTGAGCTCCTTACTTTATCATTTTGGAAGTCCTGCCTTATGTAGTAAACCCTACCTCTTTTTTTTTAAATTTTAAAACCGTTTTTTATTCTTTCATAGATTTTAACAATTATACACAACTAACCCTACCTCTTTTCAGGACAACCTGAAGTTATCTTTACCCTGCTGGAACAAACATGCCCTAAATTTCTGTTACTTTATGTTTGGTGTCCATCCTCTTTTCAGTTATACTTGTTTCCTTAAGATGGCTTAACAGTGCCCAGATGGGGTACTTAGAATCCTTGCCCTCACCCTGCCGGGCTTGTCCTCCCATCTCATTGTTTTTTGAATCCTACTTCTGAAAGACTAATGTAAAAGTTTTATGATAATGTTTTTGGAGTGACCTCCCAAATAATACCTGGAACAGAATCATCAAGGAGCTTTATAAATATTCATATTTCTGGGGACCAGCAGTTGGTGTAATGGCTATGCCACGGAGTTCCCATGTAGATGACTGGTTCGAGTCCTGGACTGGGTGGCTTAAACTCACGCCGGGCATGTGTGCATGCGTGCCCAAGATCCCGAGAGGAGAATGGAGAAGGGATTGCGGTGTGGCCAACCACCTTGGGGGGTGATTTCTCGCTTTCTGTCTCTGTCTTTCTCTTTCTGGTGAGTGCACTCACCCTAAAGCAAAAACCTCTCAAAAAATAATTCATATTTTGGACCTAACAAAAACCCAGGATTTCTAATGCCTTTGGATGGTACTCAGCAATTGGCATATGTAGATTTCCAGGCATTATCCTAATGCAAACATGCCTGGGAGTTCATAAGCAACTTTAGGCAGTCATTTTTCCAATTTCCTCTCTCATGATCTCCCTGGTGATTTTATTTCTAGGATGCCTCTTTTAAATACTTTGTCCAGAATGTTATGGCTTTAGTTATCCCAATCTCTTGTGTACGTCTATAACATAATATATAATCAAAACAAAATAGAGAAAAAAATTGGATGTCTAAGTGGATACATAACTGGATCTATTATATAAAACACCAATTTTCATATTGATATAAGGTAAGCAAAGGTTATGGTTTTGAGCATTTATATTATTATATTTACACTAATATAATACTGCTTTTGAAAGCTTTATATATTTGGGTTCTATTTTTTACATTAAAACAAAATTTGTTTTGCTTAAAAAAAAAGAAAACCTTCTGTCCCATTGGAATGAATGATTAACTTATTGTAAAACAATTATACTTTTGAAAAATATTAATTTCCTGTGTCAGGCACTTGACAGTTACCTGCACTTATTCAGCATGTTTTGGTAAATACAATATTTTAGAGTGTGAGGGAAAATGTAATTTTTAGAAAGAGGAGTAAGATAGCAGAGACTGCAAAGGTTAAGGAGACTGAAGAAAAAAAGTAAATTTTCTTGTTTCTGAGTAGTACTAAATTGTCATATTAACTTTTTCATGGCAAATGTAAGCTTGAAACATCTTATAATGCCTGCCAGTAAGTAAGCAAGTGTTTGCAAATGATGGAAACAGGGCAAAAGGACAAAAGAGCCACCTTCAAAGAGTTCCCAATGGCTAGAGTGAGACAATTTGAATAACAACATAAATACAATTATATGAGTGGATTATAATTCATAGGATAAAATAAATATTCAGGGACTGGTATTAGTACAAATAAATAAAGAGGTATATAAATAAATAAATACATGTGAAGAAAGAAAAGGATGGAAAGAGTTCTTCAAACCGTATTGATTCCATGAATAAACATACAGGGAAGCAGCTCATGGCATCTTGGTTACGGCAGTTGAATCTCACATTGTTGAGTGTGAGGTTCAAGTCCTGGACATATCAGCTTGAGAAACATGTGGGGTGCTTGTTCATGCCCGAAATGGAAGAGAAAGAGTTGTAATGTGACCATTCCTTCTGGAGGTTGCTTTCTCATTTTCCCTCTTCTTTACATAAGTTATTTATTTATTTATTTATTTAAATTTGACCAGAGAGGGACAGAGAAAGAGAGAGGGAAATTGAGAAAGCAAGCCACCTGGTCCAGGATTCGAACCTCAGTCAGCCATGTAGGAGTCCAGTGCCCTTAACCACCATGCCACCTGCTAGCCCCTCTCTCCCTGTTTGCCTGTCTATCTGTCTGGTGAACTCATGTGCCTTGTGGCAAATTTAAAAAAATAATAGTGAAACAGAAGTAATGAGGGAAATAGAAAATTACCCTTAGGTGAACATTACCATCATAACTGTTGCAGGAAAGAAAAACATTGGTGGATGCTAAAATTATGATGAAAAGGAGGATTTGTATATATAATCTCAAAATTCCTTTCTACCTTATTAGATATAAAGAAAAAGTAATTACTTTATAGTGGAGAAATCTTATAAATACCAGATTAACCTAGCGAGCACCAGGAATAAGATCTATCATAGCATGTACCTTTTGATATGATGCATAATTTTATTCTTTGACCCAAATGCATAACTTCAGTGTAACACTGGAAAAAAATCTGACCAACTCAAACTGAGGACATTTTATGAAACAGTGGACCAGCAGTCTTCAAAAGTGTCAGAGTTGTAGAAGATGAAGTCTGAGAAGCAGTCTCAGACTGCAGAAGGCTAAGACAGGACACTAGCGTGTGGTATAATACCCTAGACCACATCCTGAAGAGCATAGAACATTCATGGGACATTGGCTAGAATTTGAACGAGGTTGTGGTTTAGTTTATAGTATTATATTAATTTTTCGTTGTGATAATTATATTATAGCTAAGTAAGATGTTAATAGTAGAACCTGTGCAGGGGGTATATGAGAACTATACTTTTTAACTTTTCTGTAAGTGTGACATTATTTTAAAATAAAAAGTAAAAATAACACAAAAATTACATTTCAAATACCTCACATTACACAAATGAAAAGGCAGCCTTGAATTTTTTAAAATTTTAAAGTATAAACTAGCAAAGGGGGAGCCTAATATATGTGCCATGGTTCTTGTTTTCGTCTCATTTCAAATTTGTTAATTACAATAATCCTTTTCTTCTTCCAGAAACAAATACTGAGTACTGAGAAAGTCTGAACTATTATTAATAATTCTGCATCATGGTTAAGATTGTATTATTGATGCCCAAAGACCTCTAAGGCAGCTTACACACTCAATCAAATGTTCAGATAGTCTCCACACAATAGTAGTTGATCCCCTGTCAAGAATTTAAATGAAAGACAATTTAAATGCATTTTTCTTTACAAAACAGATTTTTGCTAATTACAAAATGTAATTAAAATGTTACCAGAATGAAGTTTCTCCTGGAAGTACTTCTCTACAGACTCTCACTTTTGCAAAATAGACATGTCTCATTTAACTTTTTTGAAAAGTGATGCATCACCAAAATTGGTGTCAGTTGCTATCCAATTTCTAATGGCACATCCTAGTGTTAGTAGTTGCTCTCAAATCATCTGTATCATCAGATAGTGATTCTAAAATAGAGTGTACTTTAGCATTGCCTTGAGAATTTTTCCAAATATAGTTCTCAGCGCTCCTTCAACGGGTATTCTGAAAGCACAGGTCTAGGACGAAGTTAGAGGAATTGGGGTTTTTTGAAGATTCCCCAAGACTTCTGTTGCGGAACCATGGAATATTTTATTTAGGCAGAGGCGAATGTTGAAGCTATGAACATGGTCTGTACTTTGGACAGACCAGTGTTTTTGTTTGGGCTTTGCCACTTACTCACTGGATGACTTTGGGTGTTACTAAACCTCCCTGTTCCTTACTTTTCTTTTTCTGTTAAATAATGATCTTAATCCCTTATATCTTTTTTGCATTTAAAATTTTATTTTATGATTTCTTACTTACATTTAATCATTGTATATCTTTACAGCATACACTGGTTTTTCTTTTTTTAATCCCTTCCTTCCCTTTCTCCTGCTCCCCCTCAACTCCAATGCCCATAGCCTTCCCACACTGAAAAGGAAACGCTCTTATACTGTTGGTTGGAATGTAAATGAAGCATTAATGGCACAAAGAAATGTGGTATTATCTGTTGAAGATATTTTGTAGTTTTATCAACTGTACTAGGAAGAAATGTTCACCTGTTGAAATCCATTTTGTAAACCAAATAATATGTATAAAAGAAAATGAAATTAAAAAAAAAAGGATAGCCATGGTGAAGAACATTATGGAGGTTCCTCAAAAATATACCTATTGTTTTTTAAGCTTATTAGGTATTTTTTGGAAATTGTGATGGTGAAGGGAAAAATACTTCAGGCAGAGGCAATAACCAGTAAAGAAATGGAACTGCCTGGGGAAATAAGAGAAACTCAAGTAGGGTGTATGGCCAGAAAATAGAGTGTGGGTGAAATGGTACAGGAGGAAAATGGAGAATCTAAATCCATTTATGGAATACATATGCCATGTAACAATGTTTGATCTCTTTACAAACTATAAAGCTCTATAATATAATGCCAGTGACTGGAACAGTTGTACTCACACTAGCCACAATGTATTCTGGTGATCTTGAGCATCACACGGTCACATGGTCTTTCAAATGGTCAGCATTCTTCTGGTCAGTGAAACCCAGGATGATGTAGTATGTAGATGCCTATAGGTATGACACATGTAGACTGTGTAAGTCCCATGTCGAGATTCTGGTAGAAAAGAGAAGCCCTTAGTCTGAATCACATTTAACATAGCTTACCAAAAGCATGCATTGTGAGATTTATTAGGAACTTGCAAATGTAGCTGTTCATTTTATACCTTGTCAACAAGAACTCTGAGCTTCTAAAAAATTCAAAATCTGGGAATAATTAGGCTATCATGACCAATGATGAACATTGTGAAGAAGCATGTTATGGTCCAGGCTATAGGAAATAAGCTACTTTCCCATGCTGATGTGTGTGGCCATCATAGGAACATTGTTTATTGAGCTCTAAATGGACTAACATAACCTGCTAAGTCCTGTTTTTGGCCACTTTGGGTTACAAAATCTGTTTTAAAGTGAGATCTCCAGGCTAACATTCAGTTCCTAGTCCCAGGGAGCTTCATTTTATTTATTTTCAAATTCCCACTAAAGAGGGAAACCAGAACCTAACTGTGCAGGGAGTCCCACGTGCAGGGACAGACAGGTAAAGCGAGATGCCACTCTGTACTCTGGGGCCCTCTTACACAAGGTACTCAGTAACATCTTGGCTTTGAAAAAGTGACCACCATCTTGTAAAGTTTATGAACTGCTCTAGTGGTATTTAAGTTGGGAGATTCTGATACAGTGATGATTGTATGGTCTTTAGGTTCAGGAAAGTGTATTTATGCAAACGATAGTAGAAGTACAATTAAGTAAGGGGAAACTTGTACATGGAAAAGATGCCATAAATCGAGATTGACATTCCCTTTAGGCTAGGCTCCAGAGTACTGACGTAGAGTCTCTTTGGCTATTTGTTGTCTGAGATCTGAAAATTTAGAGAACATTTAGAATCATGTTTCATGAGTGCCAGCTGTCCAAAGCAGTGTGATAAGCACTGGGAGAAAAATAATCACAATATGTCCTTGGTTTATCTACAGTGCAAATAGGAGATTAATGAATAAAATGAAATGAATTAATTAATGAAAACAAATATCTAATTATGTATTTGAAAATGAGAACTATATGAGATGATTTCAAAAATATGTGGGAAAATGGGAGTAAAGTATGAGTTTGTTTTTTATAAAAAAGTTGAATTATGAATAGTTTTTTTCATAATACACATTTTCCACAAACTTTTTGATGACACCACTCAAAGCCGTTGATATTTTATGTCTGTTTGCCAGGGTATGTTTTTCAGATATTGATGAACTTGGGCAGGGCAAAATTAATAATCAGAACTTTGTTGGTAAGCTGAGATTTAAGGACAATTAAAGTTCTTAAAATAATTTTTTAAATTTATAATTTGAAATGGTGAGATTCACAGGAAATTGCAAAGATGCGTGTGTAGAGATGTTCCATGGACTCTTCCGTGATTACAGCTTACATACATAATTACAACATAATAGCAAAACTAGGAATATGACATTGGTACAATGTGTGTGTATAGTTCTGTGATTTTATTACATGTGTAGATTTGTGTAACCAAATCTGCAGTAAAACACAGAACCCAGGCCAGCCCTATAGCCTAGTGGTTAATGGAGCCAGATCTCACATTCCCAGACGGCCTATTACAGTTCAAATTCTGACCCTATTGACTTGAAACACACACCAGGTACATGTGCACGAGTGCTTCAAATCCTGATAGGATGGAGACATGGAGGAGAAGTGATGGAGGATTGACCATGCCCCATTGGGGGCTGATTTCTTTTCTTTCTTTCCCTGTCTCTCTGGTGAGTGCATGTGCCCTCTGGAAATTAAAAAAAAAAAATCTTAAAAAAAGTGATAGCTGCTTCACAACAACAAAGATCATGCTACTCCTTTGTAGTTATACCTGTGCCTCCTTCCTTCCCTATCGATGACAACCATTAAGTTGTCTTTTATCTCTATAATTTGATCATTTCAAGAATGTTATATAAATGGAATCATATGGTACATAATTTTTAAAAAGGAACCAGCTTTATTGAGACATTATCTACATACCATAATATTACCATTTAAAGTATGTAATCCATGATTTTTAGCACATTTACAGACTTTTGCAACATTACCATGGTCTAATTTCAAGACATTTTCATCATTGCTAAAAGAAATCCCATCAGCAGTCACTCCTCAATCTTCCCTACCCCTATCCCCTGGTAACCAGTAATCTACTTTCTATTTCTATGGATTTGCCTATTCTGGAATTTCACATATATGGAATCATTCAAAATATATTCCTTGGGGTTGGCCCTGCTGCCTACTGGGCAAGGAAGCCATATCCCATGTGGCAGACTGTGGTTTGAATCTCTGTCCTGGAAGCTTGAGAACATCCTGGGTGAATGTGTGTGTGCGTGTGTGTGTGTGTTTGTGTGTATTCAGAATCGTGTCAGGATTGAGAAATGGAAAAAAGGGATTAAGGTGAGACAACACCCCATTAGGGGTGCTGTTTCCTTCTCTCTGTTTCTCTCTCTCTGATGAGTGCACATGCCCTCTGGCAATTCAAAAATTGTGTCCTTTTATGAGTGGCTTTTTTCAGTTACAATAATGTTTTTGATGTTCTTCCATGTTGTAACATGTACTAGTAATTTATTCCTTTACATGGCTAAATAATATTCCACTGTATGGACATACCACATCTTCTTATCCTTTTAACAATTAAAGGACATTCAGGGTGTATCCACATTTGGACTGTTATGAATAGTACTTATATGTAGGTTCATATACAGAATTTGTACAGCATATAACTGTCAAAACTTCTTGGTTATATACCTAGGAGTGTGATTGCTAGGTCATATTATTACACACACACACATATATGTATACACACGCATATGTCTTACATATGTCTATATACAGCCTATATGTTACACACATGTATACATGCATACACACATATATACACACATGTGTGTGTGTGTAGTTGTTGTTATTTGTTAGAAAGCATGTGTGCTCACCAGAGAGAGGGAGAGGGAAAGCACCCTGCATGGGGATAGTCACACTGCAATCCCTTCTCAATCTTTCCCTCCTTTTGGGATTATGGGCATGCACATACATGTGCCATACCTAGTGTATTTGTCAAGTCACCAGGTCCAGGATCTGGCTGGGATTGGGCTACTTTAACCACTAGGCCATAGTAACTATGTTCAACACTTTGAAAAATGGCCAAACTGTTTTTTAGAGTGGTTGCATCATTTTACAGTTCCACCAACAATATGTGGGGGTTCCAGTATCTCCACATCCTTGCCTACTTGTTTACTTTCCTCTCTCTTTCTCTCTTTATATATGGGTATTTGTACATGTGCCATACTAGAGGGTATGAAACCATATCTCATTGTAGTTTTGATTTGCATTTCACTAATAGCAATGATGTTGAAAATCTTTTAAAGAAGAATTGTTCACTGTATGTCTACTTTGAATAAATGTCTATTGAGATTTTTGTGAATTTAAAAATTGTATTATTTGTCTACTATTGAATTTAGGAGTTCTTGAAAATAAGAAAGTGTTTTAAAAAGGAAGTATGGGAGCATATCAAGAGGATAAAGGAGCAAGTCTCGAGCTGTAGCTGGCGGCCGAGCATTGGCGCTCCAGGACCTTCAGTGCTCATGACCACCATCAATGTCACCGGAGTTCCTCAAGACTCATCTCTGCCACCCGCCTGCCACACCCTCTGCCATCATAAGCTGCCATCATGG
>NW_006159550.1:2764207-2764977 GCF_000334495.1 Tupaia belangeri chinensis | reverse complement strand
AAAAAAAAAGTAAAGAGGCCTGCCACAACTCCAGCAAAGAAGGTGGTAGTTTCTCCAACAAAAAAGTTTCAGTTGCCACACCTTCCAAGAAAGCAGCAGTTGCCCCAGGCAAAAAGGCAGCTACCATACTATCCAAGAAGACTGTTACACCAGCCAAAACAGTCACAACATCTGGCAAGAAGGGAGTCACACTGGGCAAAGCATTGGTAGTAACTCCTGGTAAGAAAGGAGCTGCCACCCAAGTCAAGGGGGCAAAGAATGGCAAGAATGCCAAGAAGGAAGTCAGCGATGAGGTGGAAGATTACAGTGAGGAAGATAATGAGGATCAAGATGAGGATGAGGATGAAGATGAGAATGAATTTGAGCCATCAGTGATGAAAGCAGCAGCTGCCACCCTGGCCTCAGAGGAGTAGGATGAGGATGATGATGATAAGGAGGAAGAAGATGAGGATGAAGAGGAAGATGAGGATGAGGAAAATGAGTCTGAAGAAGAAGCTATGGAGACCACACCAGCCAAAGGAAAGAAAGCTCCTACAAAAGCTGCACCTGTGAAAGCCAAGACAATGGCTGAAGATGAAGATGAAGAGGATGATGAGGATGAGGAGGATGATGAGGAAGATGAGGACGATGATGAGGATGAAGATGAGGATGAGGAAGATGAGGAGGAAGAAGAGCCTGTCAAAGAAGTTCCTGGAAAACAAAAGAAGGAAATGACCAAACAGAAAGCAGCTCCTGAGGCCAAGAAACAGAAGGTGGAAGCCACAGAACCA
>NW_006159550.1:2683014-2758325 GCF_000334495.1 Tupaia belangeri chinensis | reverse complement strand
GTCTGTCTGAGGATACCACCGAAGAGACATTAAAGGAGTCTTTTGACGGCTTTGTTCGTGCAAGGATAGTCACTGACCGGGATACAGGATCCTCCAAAGGGTTTGGTTTTGTAGACTTGAACAGTGAAGAAGATGCCAAAGTTGCCAAGGAGGCCATGGAAGATGGTGAAATTGATGGAAACAAAGTTACCTTGGATTGGGCCAAGCCTGAGGGTGAAGGTGGCTTCGGGGGTCGAGGTGGAGGCAGAGGAGGCTTTGGAGGCCGAGGTGGAGGCAGCGGAGGCAGAGGAGGAGGAGGAGACCACAAGCCTCAATGAAAGAAGATGAAGTTTGAATAGTTTCTCTGTCCCTCTGTCTTCCCTCTTCCATTTGAAAGAAAGGACTCTGTGGTTTTTACTTGTTACCTGATCACTGACAGAGCCTTCTGAGGACATTCCAAGACATTGTGCAGCCCTGAGGTCTACTTGGAAAGCTGTAGAAATAACGTTTCAAGGGAGATACTCTTGTTGGTTTTGACTGGATATTCATATAAACTTTTTAAACAGATGAGCGATAGAGCTAACCCTTATCTGTAAGTTTTGAATTTATATTGTTTCATCCCATGTACAAAACCATTTTTTCCCTACGAATAGTTTTGTTTTTTTTTTGTTGTTGTTGTTTTTTTGTTTTTGTTTTTTGCTTTAGGCAATTGTAAAGGAAAACAGAATGTTTTATTATAATTTTTGCTTTGATCACTTTAGTACAAATTTTAAAAAGTCCTAAAAAAAAAAGAGGATATAGGAGCTAACTCAAAAGAACTTTCAATAGCAAATGTTAGAACAAATTGCGAAACAAAGTGATCTTAAAGAAAATAAAGATAAAAATATTTTTAGCTCACAATCCAAAGAATAAAATAAATATCCATTAGTTCATACTGATATAATAAATGATTAAGTAAATAAATGAGTGGGGAGAAGGGACTAGTTTCCTTTACAGAAATATCCCAGTTAATAACTGTAAAAGAAATGAAGGAACTAGAAAATTACTATTAGAACATCACAACAATAATTTCTCTGGACAAACCCCCCTGGTGAATGTTTAATTTAAAACAAAACAAAACAAAACAAGAAACTTTCAATATATCACCATTCTCTCCCTGAAAATATTTATTAATTGCAGTAGGAAAAGTAGTTTTATAGGAAGCAAACTGGCAGACATGCCTTAACCATGTGAACCTGGTAACCTCAACAAGTAGGAAGACCTAGATGTCATATACTCCTGCATAAGAGGTGTTGGAAAGGATGTACATCTCTGTGATATTATTCCCCGAAGTCTGTATCTTCAGTCTAATCAGGAGAAAACATCAGACGAACACAAACTGAAGTACGTTCTACAAAATACTTGGTCATGTGCTGTCATCCTTAAAGATGGGACACAGCCAAGGAGCCATCTTAGATGGGAGAAGATGTGACAAGTTATTCTGAATTAGATTCCGTTCTAAGAAAAGAACATTAGTGAAAAAGCTAGTGAGAACCAGATAAAGTCTAGTTTATTCAGTAGTGTTGTATCCTTATTAGCTTCTGTAAGTCTAAAAATATTTAACAGACATAAGTATGTACAGTTCCATATTTCAAAAATATTCTGTAATTTTTGCTCTATAAATTATCTATTAAAAAAGAAATTTTCTATTAATATACATATATACAAATTGGGTATCATTAAGGCCAGAAGGCTGGGCAAAGAGTACCTGGGAACTCCTTATACTGTTTTTTTCCAACTCTTCTGAAATGTTTATATTTCAAAATAAATAATTTTAATAATTAGATAACCATATAAGGGATGTCACAAGAGGCTACATATGCAGTCAGTACAGGAAATTCTTTGAGCAGAGGACAGGAAAACGTTGAGAACATTTTGACAGCATATGTCTTAATTAAATCTCTGAAATATATGGCCAGAAGAGTAGAAATTATAGTAAAAAATTCTAATGGACCAATTTATAAAAGATAGGATGGGTTATTAGTAGCTAATAATAGCTAACAAACCATCTGTATTTCTGTTTACTAATCAATATAAATGGCTTTTCCTCCCAGTAGGGAAGACTTATATTACCAAGTAGGATTCAGTGTGAAGTTTTAATGCAGAATTAGAGTTAACTCAGGTAGATAATAAGGTAGATCCTTTAGAGAACCAGCAGTTAGCATAATGGCTATGTCGCTGAACTCCCACCTAGTCGACCGTGGTTGGCGTCCTGGACCTGGTGGCTTAAAACTCACGCCGGGCGCATGTGCATGCGTGCCCAAGATCCCGAGAGGAGAATGGAGGAGAAGAGATTGCGGCGTGACCATCCCCCCTGTGGGGGTGATTTCTCGCTTTCTGTCTCTATGTCTTTCTCTGTCTGGCGAACGCACGCGCCCTATAGCGAAAACCTCTCCAAAAAAAAAAAGATCATTTAGATGTCTAAGAAACCCCAACTTGGTAGAAAAACTTGTTTCAAGTACTCATTCATTCCAGGTACAGAATAAACTACAATGTTACCAATAACACATAGCTCTGTTATACATTCTGATGCTTTGGAATTCAGGCTATCTTAAAGAAGAAGGTGTAAGATTATGGAAAGAAACAATGGGAAATTGGCTAAGTTATTACAGAAAGAAAGAATAATCGAAATGAGATAATAAGGAATTTAATACTGAACTAGAAGTAAAAGTTCAAATAAAGGTTGATACCCAATTTGTATATATGGATATTAATAGCAAATTTATTTTTTAATAGATAATTTATAGAGCAAAAATTACAGAATATTTTTGAAATATGGAACTGTACATACTTATGTCTGTTAAATATTTTTAGACTTACAGAATAAAAGGAAATATTGAAAGACACATATTAATAGTATCCTTACCATACTAGAATACTCATAATTGTCAACCTATTGCATTGAATATAATTTGGAAGCCTATAGGTAAGATAGGTTAAAGAAATTCTGATAGATTTTAAACTGAAACTTCGTAGGTTTAAAAGAATTTGGGTCAGAGAATCTGGGTTTTATTTCTGTAATCCAGAGTAAATTTTCCCTTTTAACCTCAGTTTCATGATTTGTGAAGTGAAATAATATCTGTCTCCCCAGATTATCATGAGCTCAAATGATATAATGGATATAATAGAACTTTTGTTAAAAAGTTAGTCATTATATTTTAAGGAAAAATTTATCACCAGAGCTTCTCATAAAATGTTGCAAAACACACAGCTAGGACTCTTTCAGGGTATCTGCTACATAAGGAGGAAGAGAAGAACAAATTCTTGGCCCTCACAAACCAAATTCAAGGAGAGAAATTTGCCACTCCATCTGAGCTGTCACTTCTTCCATACTTCTGGTTCATGTGCGGAAGTTTCCCAGGTACATATGAATAAAGGTTTCATTTTCCCTTATAAATTGCCAGCACACTCATTTGCCTCTGCTGAAGGAGGTGTTTATTGCTGCAATTTAGATGTCAAGAGAAAGAATGGAGAAGTTTAAAAGGGAAAAGTATGATTTCTAATATTATGGTTCTGAAGCAACATTTTAATTCAACTAGTAAATAAGTGTACTGCTCTCCTGGTTAGCCTTATTGTTTCCTAAGGAAGGAATGTGTCTATCAAGCCACACTGAACAGGAAGCTGACACTGCCACCCAACTATTTTGGGCTTTTTATTTCCTTGAAACAATGCCAAACAGGCGATTGGCACTGGATGTGGCAATCAATCCTGGTTACTCAGGGAAATGGGGTTGTTGTTATATCAGGAGACAGGGAGGACCCAGGAGATAGTCTTGGGAATTTCTTTGTTCTTCTGTATCCAATAGTGAAAGTTAGTGAAAAGCTCCATCCACCAAAATGGGATTCAGACAGTTTAGGAATGGAGATTTGAGTTATCTCAACAGGTAAGAACATTGACTAGCTGAAGTCTTGTCTGAGAGCAAATAAAAAAAGAAATACAGGGCAGAAGAAAGAAGTTATAAATGTCAGTGGCATACTCATCATTAGTTACATCAAAAAAGACTGATGATAATGCATATGATAATATTTTTGAATGAACTAATATACAATGCATTCATGATGGGAAAATTTGTTTTGTACACTGTGAAGATGTACAGCAATGGAATGTAAAGACATGTTTAAAAAAGACTGTAGCAGCTATACATATTTTCTTCTTTACTCGTGTGTGTATGGTTACACATGTTTCCATATACTGTCATATATCAGTTAATAATGAGAATATGTTCTTAAGAAATGTGTTATGTGATTTTGTTGTGTAATAGCATAGTGCGTACTTATACAAACCTACATGGTGTAGCTTCCTGCACAGCTATGTATAACATATAGCCCATGTAACATGTAACCCATTGTAATCTTATGGGACCACCTTCCCATATGCGGTCTGCTAGTGACTGAAAAATTGTTATATGGCACATGACTACATTGATCTTCTTCTATTTCTTCTTTTTCTTTCTTATTTTATAATATTTAAAGAAATTAGGGAACCAGCAGTTAGCGTAATGGCTATGTCGCTGGACTCCCACGTAGTTGACAGCGGTTCGTGTCCTGGACCCGGTGGCTTAAAACTCACGCCGGGTGCGTGTGCGTGCGTGCCCAAGATCCCGAGAGGAGAATGGAGGAGAAGGGATTGCAGCGTGACCATCCCCCTTGGGGGCTGATTTCTTGCTTTCTGTCTCTATGTCTCTCTCTGTCTGGAGAGCGCACTTGCCCTATAGTGAAAATCTCTACAAAAAAAAAAAAAGAAAAAAAAAGAAAAGAAATTACTGGGTCAGCGGTGGTGCGGTGGTTAATGTGACTGGATCCCACATGGCCAGTTGCATGGTTTGAGGCCAGACAGTTTGGAAAACACGCCAGGATAGCATGCATGCACGCCCAAAATCCCAAAGGGAGAACAGAGGAGAAGGGAGTGCAGCATGGCTATGCCCCCTGGGGGCTGCTTTCTCATCTTCCCTCTCTTTCTTTCTCTCTGGGTCTCCAGTTAGCACATGTACTTTATAGCAAATAAAAAAGAAATTACTTTTACATCCAGGACTAGGGAATTCAAATAGGGCTGTAATTGAATTTGGGAAACAACAGCATAGGGAGGGATACTATAATTGTTAGGAGTTTTGTTTCTATTCATTTCCAGGAGAGTGTGTTTTCATTCGTACTAAGAACAGGTGTATTTTTTTGTAAGTGGAAATAGGGAGTTGGTGGTATTGGATGGAAGTGTATATATGGATGTGAGTAGCCAAAGAGGAATACTGTGGCAGCTACTAAGTTGTTTCTCGGCACCATATCGCTCTTCTATATATTGCTTTTAATATTGGAGCTAGAATCTTGCAAATCATATTTCTGCTCTGCCACCTGACTTCCTGTCTGACTCTCGCACAGAAGAGGCACTATAATATATATGGGTCAGCCTCACAGTGTAGCAGTGAAGCACAGTGCAGGGGAAGCCAGATCCCATGTGGCCAACTGCAGTTTAAATACCAGCTTCTGTGACTTGAAAAACATGCCAAGCACATGTGTACATGCCTAGGATGCTGTTGGATGTAGAAATTGAGAAAAGGGGGATTGTGGCATGACTAGGTTTTATTGAGGAGTGTATACTCTCTACCTCTCTCCTGTACACACAAAAACCCTCTAGCATTAAAAAAAAAAGGAGGGGGCACAGCAAGTGGCATGGTGGTTAAGGGTGCTATACTCTCACATGGCGGACTGTAGTTCGAGTCCCAGACCTGTCAGTTTGCTTTCTCACTTTCTCTCTCTCGCTCACTCTGCACCTATATATGTATATATGTATGTATGTATGTATGCGTGTATGTATGAATGAATGAATAAATAAGTAAATATATAAGTAAATAAATACATTTCAATAAAATAATTCTTTTTAAAAAAGTTTTAAAAAAAGAGGAAAGAAAGGAAAACAGGGCTCTAGAAGGAGTTGGCTAAGTGAGAAGAACATTCGAAGACTTTTTCTTTCCTGTTTTTCACTTTCCTCTGCGGACTTCCATTCCTTTGTGGCTCCTATCATCATCACCCTACAGAACTTCTTCAGCTTGGCAGCAGCAACTCTTTTATGTAACAGTAGTTGAATCAAATGCATAGTTTTTTCAGTACTCTCCAAATGAACTACAAATTGTCCTGTCTCAGAGAAATCAGCTCTCACTGGCTAGCTCCTCCTCTGTGGTGAGGTCTGAGGTTTCCACAGGCCCTTCCTCTGTGTTATGTGCCACTGTTTTTCATTGTTTTCCCCCAGCTTTTGGGTAGTAACTGCTTCCTATAGTTGCTACCTTTATGTTACCTTAACGCTCTCTTTTTATCATTTCAGTTTTCTTGTTCACAACTAATTTTTTATTAAAGTATTCTTGTTATACAATTATCTCTGTAGACAGAAATGTTGTGGTTTCTGTCTTTTAACTTGATCCTTACTGATACTGAAAGTCTCAGACAAATCATTTAATTTGGACAAAATTTTGCATAGAGAATATAAAATTAACCATAAAGGAAGACATTTTATAGATATTTGAAATTTTCCATCAAGGGATTAATTATACTTAGTTGTCTCTTTTCCTTTTTAGTTTTTTTCTGATGTGTATGCCTGCTTGTAGCTGATATAGGAGTAACTCCAAATTACAAGATACAAAATATTCTTCTCATTTGCATATTTACAAGTTATTTTTTTGTCTTTCCCACTGAAGAATTCACACTACTATGGTAGGTGAGGGTCTAAGCACCTATGAGCAATACCAGTGATTCAATTTTTTTCAGCAGTAAAGTGCCATCTAGTTATTTATTAAGTCATTTAAGAAAATTTCAACTAACAGAAATATTTAGCTTACTTTCTAAAAATTTTAGGATTCAAAATCTGTTACAAAAAAGTGTGTCTTATGCACAAAAGCTTAAGGATACGTTATAATTAATGTCTGCCAAATTATTAGATTATGTTGATAATGTAATAGAAGAAATGAATGTCCCTTTTGATACTTGTTTTAATAATACATAATTATATAACCATATGAATAGAATTAAGAAAGACACAAAGAATATCCTGATAACAAAGACTGAAGTACTTAGGACAAAGTTTTATTTCTTTCAATCAATAATGTCAAAGTCCCCCAAATCAGTTTTATCTAACATATAGAGACATCTAGGATATATAAAAATTTCTGAAGTCATAATATTAGCATATACAATGAGATTATACATAATTATAAAGAATCTGAAATTCTTATGCCTTGATATTTAACTTTTTTTAAGAGAGACTTTTTCTATAGGGTATGTGTGCTCACCAGAGAGACAGAGACAGACAGAGAGAAAGAAAATGTGAAATCACTGCCTCCCCAGGCCCAGGGGGAATAGCTACACAGCAATGCCTTCTCCTTCATTCTCATCTTGGGATTTTTGAGTACACATGCACACGTGCCTGGCATGAGTGTTAAGTTACCAGGTCTGAGACTCAAACTACAGTTGGCCATGTGGGAGCCCAGCACCTTAACTACTATGCTACCTGCTAGCTCCAATGTTTCATTTTAATCTTAAGAATTTTAATATGTGAATACATCTATTTTTTTTTTTCCACTGGAAGGGTCTGAGCAAAGAAAGGCAAGAGGCTATTTTAGTATTTTTATAACCTAATAGATGTTTTTTTAATTGTTATAAAAATTTTCCACATAATGGCTTAAAACCACATGCCTTTATTATCTTATATTTCTGGAGGTCTGAAGTCTTAAATAGGTCTCACTAGCTAAAGTCAAGATCTTGACTGAGTTAAGTTCCTTTTGGAGGCTCTCGGGGAGAATTTATTTCTTCGCCTTTTCCAGCTTCTAGAAACTACCTACAGTCCTTGACTGATGGCCACTTTCCATCCTCAAAGCCATCAATGTTCAGTTGAGTCCTTCTCATATTACATCACTTTGAGACTAACTCTCCAGCCTCCTTTTTTCACTTACAAACACCCTTGTGAATACATTGGGTTCACTCAGATTATCCAAGATAGTCTACCTATCTCAAATTCCTTATCTTGAAGGTTTTTTGTTTGTTTTCAGAGGTTTTGTCTTAGGGTGTGTGTTCACTGGAGAGAGAGAGAGAGAGAGAGAGAGAGAGAGAGACAGAGACAGAGACAGTGAGAGAGACCGCCCCCCCCCGGGGGGATGGCCATTCTGCAATCCCTTCTCCTCTATTCTCCTCTCAGGACCTTGGGCACATGCACATGTGTTCAATGTGATTTTCAAGCCACCAGGTCCAGATCTCAAACCACAGTTGGCCATGTGGGGGTCCAATGTCTTAACCACCACAAACAATACCTGCTGGCCCCTTAAAATTCTTTTTGAAGTTATTTTAGTTTTTATTTCTCTCATGAATGTGATAAATAGATAGAGAGAAAAAGAGAGAAAGACAAGTGCCTTCAAAAGGGTCTCACACCATGATCCCCTCCTGCAGTTTTCCCAGACAGTTAGGAACATGGGTGTGAAAGCCTGATGTGTACAAGTTGCCCAGGGAACCAGACCCCTGGTATTCCATATGGAGCCAGCTTAATTTGGGCAGCACATCACTACTCTGCCACCTAGTTGACCTTCAAGGTCTTTATCTAAATCCCAGCTAGAAAATCCCCATTGCTTGCTGTGTAACCCACTCACAGGTTCCAGGGCTTAGGACTTAGACATCTTTGAAGGGCTGATAGTCTGCTTACCACACTGGTGTATAATACAGAACATACATTGTTGACTTGGTACATACAACTAAGTTGTACTATATACTTAAAAGTAGACAATAAATTTCCATGTAAATATTTATTATATAAGAGATAGGGGTAGTGTGCAATGGTAGGTAATGTTGTGGTCAGTATTATTTGAAGTGTTATATTTATTTTAAAATAATCAATTCCTGATTAATATATGTTCTAATTACATTAATCATTAAATGTTTGAATACATAATTATTTTTTAAAATGCACAGTGTTCTGAGGTATGTGGGAACACCATATTTCTTTAGCTAGTGCAGAAATGGCTTGAAATGTTTAACTGGTACATGTTTTGGTTAGACACAGTAAGACCTTGATCAGCCGTATTACATTGACTTACTTATCAAGCATTTCTAGGATAGATTCCTTGAAGTATTATTTCTGGTTGAGAGTTATAATCACAAGTTAAATTTTAGTAAAACTACAAAAATCCTTCTTTAAAAAGTGTGCCAATTTATACTCTGAAACTCAAGTGAGAATGCTTGTTTTCTGCATACTCTGACCAACACTGGATATTGTCAGTTTTTGCAACTTTTACAAATCTGATTGGCAAAAAGAGATGGCATTTGCATTTCATAAACCATAGCACTTTCATCTACCAGATTAAAAATGAGAATATGTATTTTTTATGTGCATTTGTTTCAGCTGTTAAACTCCTTTGCCTATTTTTCTATTAGAGTATATGAAACTTTTATTTTTATTTTTATTTATTTTTAAATTTTTTTTGGAGAGATTTTTCGCTATAGGGCGCATGCGCTCGCCAGACAGACAGAGACATAGAGGCAGCGAGAAATCACCCCCCAGAGGGGATGGTCATGCCGCAATCCCTTCTCCTCCATTCTCCTCTGGGGAACTTGGGCACGCAAGCACATGCGCCCAGCGTGAGTTTTAAGCCACCGGGTCCGGGATGCGAACTGCGGTCGACTGTGTGGGAGTCCAGCGACATAGCCATTACGCTAACTGCTGGTTCCCATGAAATTTTTATTTTTGTATAATAAGGATTTTAACCCCTTTTCTATTTTATAAATAGTAAGTCCCCCCCCCACGATGTTGTTTGCCTTTAACTTTACTTGTATTGTATTTTATTTGCATTTATTTATTTTGTCCAACAGAACATTTTAGTTTTAATGTAGTTAAATACTTCGCACTTTTCCTTTATGACTCCTGGTCTTTGTGTCTGGCACAAGAAAGCCTATATTCTGTTAGAGGAAAAATAATTCATGACAGTTGGTAAAGACTAAGAAAGATTTTACTCAAGGAGGAACTGTTGGGATAGGTATTGCAATATGCTCTTGCAGGGAATATCAAGAGGAAGAGTGTGAATTTATAGCTAACGAGTAGAGTAGAGATCAGTGGATGGAAAACTACTAAAGGAAACATCAGGACTAAGGAGGATTCTGGCTAAACTTTCCTATGAGGATTCTTGCTGAAGGCAAATCAGGGTGATCAAATATCACTTAGGGCCTGGGGAGAAAGAGGAACCTGATTAGATGTTGAGGGTGACCAGATATGAAGGATGGCTGAACTACTTAGCTGGATCTTGTTAAAATTGTGCAATGCAGAAACAAAAGTCCAGTATTTGAGGCCTTGTTGAAAAAGAGCTCAGAGGAGCTAGAGCAGACTTTGGTTAAGGAGAAAATCATAATCATGACATAGGTAGACTATTTGCAGGACTTGCTCTTCTGTTCGCTAATCAGTCTATATATTGCTGGATTAATTTCTTGTCAGTTTTTAATTACTGTTGTGTTGTGAGGTCAAGTATTCTCTCAATCTTTTTTTTTTAATTCTTGCTTATTTTATAAATTATTTAGAACCATATGGGGTTTTTCAGTTAATTGATAAATTAATTTGGGGGTAGATGCACTTTTTTACAATATTGGGTCTTTCCATCCAGGAATATGGCGTTTCTCCAGGACTTACAGCCTTCTTTTATGTCCTTGGTGAGGTGGCAGTTTTCCGTTAGCTTTATTTTTAGTTATTTTGTAAGTGCTGAATTCTGAATGAGATCTTTATGGGTTTCATCTAATTTGTGATTGCTAACATATAAGATAGCTACTGATTTTATATGTTGATATTGTTTCCAGTTCCTCTAGTAAGCTCATATTTATTTTAACAATTTTTCCAAATGTTCTTCTGACATCAAGTTGTTGGCAAAAAGGGCCAATTTTTTTTCTTTTTTTTTACATGCCTTATCCTGATGTCTTTTTCTCATCCTTCATATTTGCTAAGACTTAACTTTTTGTCCTGAGAGATTTTTTTCTATTATCTTCCAAATCATCAATTGAATCTTCATCCATACTCATATATAGATTTTTTTTTTTTTGGAGAGATTTTCACTGTAGGGCGCGTGCGCTCGCCAGACAGACAGAGAGAGACATAGAGACAGAAAGCGAGAAATCACCCCCCAGGGGGGATGGCCACGCCGCAATCCCTTCTCCTCCATTCTCCTCTCAGGATCTTGGACACGCACGCACACGCGCCCGGCGTGAGTTTAAGCCACCAGGTCTGGGACTCGAACCATGGTCGGCTACGTGGGAGTCCAGCGACATAGCCATTACGCTAACTGCTGGTCCCATTTTTTTTTTTTTTGAGAGATTTTTGCTATAGGGTATATGCGTTCGCCAGAAAGAGACAGAGAGACAGAGAAACAGAGAGACAGAAAGCGAGAAATCACCCCTCAGGGAGGATGACCACACTGCAATCCCTTCTCTTCCATTTTCCTCTCAGGATCTTGAGCATGCATGTAGATACGCCTGGAATGAGTTTAAGCCGCTGGGTCCAGGACTCAAACTGCAGTCTACTACATGGGAGTCCAGTGACATAGCCATTACGCCATCCGCTGGTCCTCTCATGTATTTTTTTTTTTTAATCTTTTCACAGTATTTTTAATTTTAAAAACTGTAACTTTTTTCTCCCTCTTCTTTTTCTTCCTCCTTTTATTTCTCATCTGTCTTTTCTTTTTAAGTTTTATTTCTCCATAAGTTAGAGAAACAGAGAGAAAGAGAGAGAGACACAGTACTACTGACAGTGTATTGATGCTGTGGTTCACCCACCAGCTTCATGGGCACACACATATCCAGGGGATTCAGGGAGGTCTCAGGCCATGAGTTGGCAATGTTTTCATCTGGATCTGCCTCATAGAATGTTGTTTTATTATTGTGGCACCATTGAGCCCCTCTTCTGTTTTTTCCTCATTCTTTTTTCCTAAAAAAATTTTGTTAAAAGAGTTTGATATTTCTTCAGTCTTATAAATTATAATGATTATAATTTTTATTTATTTCAGAAATTCTGATTTCTTTGTAATTTATTTGTAGCATTTTCTTATTTCCATGAGGAAGAAGACAGAGACAGGGACAGAGAGACAGACACTTCCAACAGTGTTCTCTCCAGGCCATGATTCATCTCCATACTCAACTGGCCTGGATTATGGGCCCATGTGCCCAGGGAGGTCTTGGGATGTGAACCTGGAACCTTCCCCTATGAGTCCAGAGTGACAGAATGTTGTGTTATTGTTGTGCCACTGCCAGTCATTTTCTTCACATTGTTGATTTCCGTTAAGTGTTGGTGATTCTTGCAAGCTTTTAAATTAGCTATATTTGAAGAATTTAGTTGAGCAGTTTCAGTAGTTGGAAGATTACCTCATAAGCACATATAGGAATTCTCATTCTTTCAGCAATAACTTGATTAAATCCCATGAACGTTGGCTCTCAGGGTAGTATAGTGGAGCATGGGAGGGAGGGGGTCTGCCTTCAAGACTGTGAGCCTCTGGAGCAGAGGCTTTTTTGCTTTATAGATAGGTTTATCCTGGGCATCTGGACTAGCACTAGCTTAGTATTTCACTCAAATGAAGGTTAAGTAATGACCTATGATAGGCTTTTAAACAAGTATTATTTTCTTCTCACAGTTGTAACTTCGGTATACCAGAATAATGAAATTGGAAGCGCTAATCTATAATTAAACCCTGGACAGTTAACAGACTTTAATTTATTCTTAGCTTTAATGCCTACTCTTTGTCATTTTGTATCAATCATTGTTTGTCCGAATCTGTGGAGGGGGACGAAGAGTTACTGGAACAGTCATGACATGTTTTGAAGACAATGAATATAGAACTGTGATTGGAGCTTAGGATTCACATAAGCGAGGAGTTGGAGTTAGAGTTGGAGACAAGCTGTGAAGATGTTTATATTTATGTCTAAGAAGTTTGGATCCTGTCAGCGATGGAGTATTGATGGGTTTTGAGCTAGGAAGTGTCATGGTGAGAGTAGTTTTATTTGACAGTGGTGTTCATGATAAGAATAGGAAAAAAAGGCCCCTCCTTACAGTAATCTAGGATGAGGTGATGAAGGCCAGAGATGGAGTGAAGGAAGTTAGATTGGAAAGAAAATGACAGGCAGAAGAGTCTGAATGACACAATTTTAGAAGTTGGTGATTTTTTGGATGAGAGAGAAAGGAAAAAGGAATACTTAAGAAATATAAAGTTTTCCAGCTTGGCTTACTGGAAAAAGGTGATAGAGTTATGGAATTAAATGAGGGGATCAGAAAGAAGTGCCATTTATTTCCTAGTTTAGCTGTCATTTACCCACTTAAACATAAGCATATTTTATATCTTGGATTCTTTTATACTTTCTGTCCACTGACATGAAGAATATCCATTAATTACATAAAGATGCAGGAGTGGAGAAGATGTTTCAGCTATGAGCTGGTCAGACTTGCAGACAATCTGGTTGCAATAGCTGTCATCTTACTCGTCATCAAAACTATTCAGTGCATCTGGTTAGCTGGACTCAGATCAGCTCCCATTCTGGTCAATAGTGAAAGAGATCCAAATGGATCTCGTTCAGGAAGTTGACTCATGAAAAACTAGACCTTGACCTGTCAGTCTTGCAAGAGAAATTCTAGAATCTGACAAAGATTTTTACCAGTAAAACTTACTCGAAACCTGTGCAACTAAGTGTGTGCAGAAGTCCTCCTGTAGGGCTTCCTGGGTTTTGCCTTTGTTGTTACTGCAGATGTACATTTAGGAAACTCACTCTTCTCAGAACATATTGCTTTTTCTTTATAAATTATTTTCACTGTGCCCCATCTAGCTAATGAGTTGCATGAGTATAGTAGCTATAGGGTTGCCATATGAGGACGCAATAGGTGAACATGCCCTGCAGGGCACTTTGCTCATAGTAAGTCCTCAATAAGTCAATAACTGTTCACCATTATTGCTGTTAGGATTGACAGACCAAGGAAGGATTTCTCTACTTTTTACTAATCTTGTTATGATGTTTAAGTAAGTGTGTTTCAAACTTTAATGTATATTAAAAGCATTTTCGGGCCAGCAGGTAGTGTGGAGGTTGAGGTGCTAGATCCCACATGGTTGACTCTGTAGTGTAAGTCCCAGACCTAGAGGCTTGAAAAACATGTCAGGTGCATGTGCGTGCATGCCCCATATCCTGAGAAGAGAATGGAGGAGAAGGGATTGTGGCATGACCATGCCCTCTTGGGGGGGTGATTTCTTACATTCCCTTTCTCTCTGTTTTTCTCAGTCTGTGAAGCATGTATACCCTATAGCAAAAACAAAACAAAACAAAGCCTTTTTAGGATTTATTAAAACACAGATTGCTAGACCATATCCTCAGTTTCTAATTCAGTTGGTATCCAGTGGCACTTGAGACTGATCTCTAAGTTCCTATATGATGTTAATGCTGCTAGTTGGGGGCTGACCTTTGAGACCCAGTAGTCTGGGAGGGATAAGGGGATGAGATTTGTATTCAAAATGGCCAAACTCTTTGCAGTTAGGAATTTCTTTCTCTTCTGGCTGTACGTTCTGAACCCTGGTTGGCTGTGCTCATTGTTTTCTGAAGCAGCAGAAACCAGTCAGCAGGTGACAAATTTCATTACTCTACTTTCTTTGAATTTTCCCAGAAAGTACTAAGTATACCACTGTTAGTGCTGGCACTTTTCTGTTATTTTTAAGGATTTGTTGGTTTTTCCAAGGTGGTTTTCCCTTGATGCCAGAAGATGTGAATAGGAACATTATGATGATATTGGTGTCTGTCTTGGCATTTGATATGTTGTAAGATTTTTATTTTTCAATTAATATTAATTTTTTAATCCATGCATTTTTCTTATATCCTTTTCAATACTCATTTAATTAGAGTTACAAATAGGATCCCTTATAAACATAGATGTAAGCACAGCGATGTGGCTTCCAGCATCTCTGTAATGAAAGTTTAAACTACTTGGAACTCTAGCTTACATTCCTTTAAGTCTTTATGATCTAAATATTCTTTTCCATGGTGCCAAAAAGGTTCTGTGTGATCATCTAAAGTTTGAAATTCTTTTTCAAATCAAAGGCACTGCCAAACTCAGAAGCAACTGTGTGAAGAAAATGTGTGGAAACACCACTCATTACAGGTTGGTTTATAAAAAGAGTTGCAGATTGATAGGCCTTTGAAAAATGTTTGGTGACACGAAACTCTTTCAATCAGTTCCAAATCTGGCAACTCTCTTGCTGCATTAGATTTTCTTTCCCTCACTTTTCTTCTCTTTCTAACAGAGACAGACACATCCCTTTTCCTGCGTCCCATTTTAGATGACTGATGGAAAAGTAAACACCAAATATGAGCATGTGGGGATGGTTTATTTCTTTTTACATTGACTAGAAGGCAGTGTTGAAAGGGAGACACTGCTGTCATTTCACAATGTAGGAAATTTAGAAAAGGTGTTAGAGCTGTTTTAAATAATTTCTATTTTTGGATTATGCCATTCATGAGGGTATGTAGTCTTTCCTTTATAGGAGGAATTTGTTTAAAGTATATCTGAGATCTCTTGGTGACAAATAAACAATGTGTTCAAAAGAAAGCCCTGTAATTTTTTCATTAGATGATTCATGCCTAAAAATGTCAAATGATCAGAAATGAAAGACCCAATGATCGGGTCATTAGAAACATATGGCTCTGGGAATTGTTACACATGCCAAATCTAAATATGGAATCCTAGTCTCTTCTTTTGTCCTTATAAATATGGCAGTCTTTAGTGCCCAGTATTTTTTTTTTTTTTGTTACATTTTAAACTCAGTGCCCTTACAGTTCCTTTACCTGTGAGGTGGTATGATATGGTGGATAGGTGTAAACGTTATGGGGGAGGACCTTTTCTGGGTTCAAATTCTGACTGCAATATTTATTTATTGAGTGATACTAAGAAAACTAGTTAGGCTTTCTGTGCTTCCATGTCCTAATTTGTGAAATTGAGATAATCAGCATATGTACCTTGAAAGATTGCAGTGAAGATGAAGTGAGATGGGGTCAGCCCCACAGTGCAGTGACTAAGCCCAATGCGTAGGGAGTTGGATCCTGTAGGGCCACTGCATTTCATTTCCCACCCCAGTGGCTTATAAAACATACCAGGCATGTGTGCATATATGCCCCAAATCTTGATGGGGTGGAGAAATAGAGGAAAAAGGATGGTGGCATGCTCAGGCCCAACTAGGGGTTATTTTCTCTGCCTCTTTCTCATACAAGTGCAAACGCCCTCTGGCAATTAAAACGAGAAAAGATTAAATAAGAGAATATATGCAATACCCTTAGAATAGTTCCTGCACACAATCGGTACTCAGTCGGTGGTAACTTTGATGGTTTACTTTGACTAGACTTCCTGGTTTGACTTATTATTCCGTCAGGGAGGGAAGACCATAGCAGTCTCAGTAGAAACTGCTCTTTAAGGTATCATTTGGGAATGGCTCAGACTTAAAATGGTGTAACATTATTAATTTAGACTGTCATCTTTATGAAAATGGAATATGTAATATTTTGATCATGGATTTAAATATAGATGCACTTTTACATATGATAAATCATCCTTTAGTATCATAATTTCTTCATAAATTAAGAATGGAAAATTCCGATTTAGGCCAGAAGATTTTGGATTCTTTCATTTAGTGAGAAAGACTCTATGGCCTTTGTTTTTATCCTGTTTTCTTTGAAGGAATGGAAAGATTGGGCCCAAAAGATAATTTGTTAATTATATTGAAACCTTTAAGAATAGCTCAAGTAAACTATTACTTCATGAAAATGAATTTTTTTGAACTGTGTATTTTGACTTGGAATGCATATTGAGGATGACATCTTAGAGATATTAAAATAATGTATCTAGATCCCTGGTAGTCCTAAATTCCTTCTCATTTCTTTATTCCTCTGCCTCATTAAATCAGTAGCCACCATTGCTTCTTAGGGAGTACAGACACAGCTGAGGACAAATTGAGAGTCTTCATTTGGCCTTGAACTTTCAAATGGAATTGAAATAAGTTGAGTCTTTTTTTGGAGAGGTCTTTGCTATAGGGCACATGTACTCGCCAGAAAGACAGAGAAAGACAGATACAGAAAGCGAGAAATCACCTCCCAGAGAGATGGCCACACCACAATCCCTTCTCCATTCTCCTCTTGGGATCTTGGGCACACATGCACACGTGCCCAGCGTGAGTTTTAAGCCACTGGGTCTGGGACTCGAACAGCAGTCAACTACATGAGAGTTCAGTGACACAGCCATTACCCTAACTGATGGTGCCAACAAGATGAGTCTTAAAGCAGGCATGCTTTGTTTGCAAAAGCCATGATTTTTGAGAGGGAAAACAAGTAGGGGTGTATGTCATGATTATTTCATAAACCAGAACTTGGAGTGGGGATCCCAGAGCAGAACAGAACAAAAAAAAAGCACAGGTCAAAACATATGAGAGGGTCCCACAACACAGGTAGGAGCTCATCTCCCCAGAACTGGAAAGAATTGTTTGAAAGGGTAGAGGGTTAAGAAAGCTGGCAAAATACCTCTACTCCCCATCCTTCCACCTGAAGGTGGGATCTTGAAACTAGAAGGGAGAAATAAAATATTAATAGATTTGTCCAAAATCCAGAACATTGAAATCAAATGTAGAAAAACATGGAGGAGGTTAGACCCCTTGTATAGTGAAATGCCCAACACTACAGTGGAGTGGCAGAGGACTCGTGGCTGATGGAGGAGACTCAGTGTCCTTGGAAGGTTCCTACACACTGCACGTCAGAGCTTGGGCTTATTCTACCCACACCCAATTGATCAGAGTCAGAACTAGAAGATCTGGAGTGCAGAGTACTCACTACCAGGTGAAATGGCAAGTTCCTTGGTCACTTGCAGTGGGTACCAGCCTGACACCATAAAAAACTATGTTAGATGAATCATTAGCATCATCAGAGGGTTGCCAATGGACTAGACAGATTGTGAGTATCTCAGCAGAAGCCAATGAGAACCTGGAGGATGGAGCGACCCAGATGCTCCTCTACACAGACAGCACATCTTGGGGAGGAGCAGGAACAAGAGTTTCCCTTTCTCATTGTGAAGTTAAAAAATAGTTTGTTTTTACATCAGTTAGAAGAAGGTCTCTAAAGAAGATGATATCAGTGTTAAAAATTAAAGTTAATGAGTTGTAGAATGTGTATTTTACCCCTAGTACAGAAAGTATTAGTTAAGATAGGCATTCTATGTTGGTAAGTCCATGGAAAGTTGAGTTTTCCAAGGGCTGGGAATGTGGCATTATAAAAAGTGCTCATTCACACCCCAGCGTCCCAGTGTCTGGAGATTTTTAACCTAATTGGTCACCTGACTCCAATTTCTCTCCTTTAAATTCTATCCTGCATTTTGCCACCTACATAATCATCTGTCTGTAGTCTGCCTTTTTTTGTCAAGCAGTTCTTTAACTCAAGAACCTCAGTGATGCATTTGTTTGTACCTGGAAATACTGTGATCCACAGGCACAGTGGATTTGTTTCTTGTTTTATTGCTATTTTTTGTGCCTTTTGAATGATTCTAATTATAGCAAGTTGAGAGTAGCATGTACTACAGAAAATGACTATTTAGAATACATTTTCTTTCTATGCATTTACTGTTATTCTAAACATAATGTGTACTTTCTGGACATGATGTAATTGTTTTAATAAAGAATCAAGCTGGTTAACAGCAAGAAGTATGTAACTCTTTGAATACCACTGCTAAGAAATAGGATTCAATGATCATGCTGAAACTTGAGAAAAGCATGCTTACAATTTAGCTTTGTGGTATATTGAAGTCTAGTATGTCAGTTTGCCTGTGTCATGGGATTTGTAAGCTGAAAGACCTTGATGCTAACTTAATACAAACAAGATAAAATATTCTTAGCAGAGTGTGCTGAACATATGTGGGATTCATTTGATGTTTTTCATTTTCTTATAAAACATATTTCAGGACCACTAGCAGTTATCATTCAGAAGTTTCAATCAATACTGAAGTGGTACCGTGGTGAGCACCATCTCTAAGTTTAAATTTTTGATTCATCGAGTAACCTAAAGTGAGTCTCTGCCACTCAGAGACTACTAAGTCCAGTGCTTTTGCATATGGTATGCATTCATTTAATCACTTATTCAGGGCTTTTGTTTTTGTTTTCCTTATGGATTAGTTATGTGCAAAGTCCACATGAGATGGAAGAGATAGAGGGCATAGTTTAGGGAGTCTGGAGTGTGGCGTTTGATCATGGTGTTGGGCTAATAAATAGGTAAATGTTAGGATAAAGTGTGTACTGGTTGATCTTGAAGCCTAAAGGGTGGGCTGATTATCCTGGAGGTAGTCCAAAAAAAGGGTTTCTTTAGTCTTGAATTCGTACCTATCATCCAGCTAAACAGAGGGAGAAGGCATTCCAAACAAAGGAGAGGAATTAAGATAACACCATTAGAGAAGCTAAAGGAGTTTGGTGTGATCAGAACATAAGATGGATGTTGCATAAGTTATAGAGTAATATCTTTGACTTGACTGACATGCATAGTATTTGTGCTAGAAAAAGAAATGTATACTGTAAAGATGTGGTCAAATGTAAATAAATAAGTTAATTTACAAAAAAAAGATGCAAAAGTAGGGTTGAAGCCAAATCATGAACTATCTGACGTACACTTCACTAAAACGTATAAGTTAGATGTTATATCTGTTTTACAGATGAAGAAACAGACCAGAAGAGCTTAAAAAACTTGTCTATGGCCACAAGGGTAGGCAGTAGAGTGGGTCCCCTTACCTCCAATCCAGGGCTTGTCTCTCCATCACAAGCTGAGAGGGGTTATTGAGATATTTTGTCATTTAATTTTCCTTCTTAACAATATGATTATGGAATTTGATCATGGAGTGATCTAATCCAATAGACTGGAATTGCTTAATGGTAGAGAACAATGCTATTTAGATAAACTGCTCAACACATTACTACAACTGCTAGTAATGGTACTAACAACTCTTACTCCTGCTACTATAATGACAAGAAGTTCCTAACCACCTACACAGCCATGTGCTTATGAACCATGTTCATATATATATATATTTTTTTTTTGGGGGGGGTGGGGGAAAGAGATTTTTGCTATAGGGCATGTGTACTCACCAGAAAGACAGAGAGAAACAGAGACAGAAAGTGAGAAATCAACTCCCCACCACCAGGGGAAATGGCCACACCGCAATTCCTTCTCCATTCTTTTCTAAGGATTCTGGCCATGCACGCACATGCGTCCGGCATGAGTTTTAAGCCACTGGGTCCGGGCCTCGAACTGCAGTCGACTACATGGGAGTCCAGAGACATAGCCATTATGCCAACTGCTGGTCCCGAACCATGTCCATATTAAACACGAGAAAGTTTAAAATATGTTCCTACCACATACATGGGACAGACTTCAGTTTAATCCTCCTAAATAGGCACTTGTCCAGAGTTTGTGTGATGAGATAAACTAGCTGAGGGAGCTAGATAGGGGATGGATGGGGCAGGCTAAATGGGTGGCCTAATGCAGATTTTTATATGAGGTTGCCAAAATAATTCTGTAATTTCTCCTTCAGGAGTAAGGATTCAACACTATAAATGTTTAATATTTTAGAGTGACATGCAAGAACAGAATAAAAAAGAATTTGGTTTAGAATCCTTAAAACAAAATTTAGCCAAAATTTTCTCTCCTGATTATCAAGAGAGAAAAATAATTAATTCTTTTAAGGGAAAATGTATTAACCTAGGAGTCATCTTCCTAAGAAGAAGTTCAGTGTCAGGCTTCAGCTGAGTGTATGTGTGTCTGTAATTTTGGAGGGAACTTACAGCATTCTTTACTTTAATTTATTTATTTTTAAAGGTTTTCGTTATAGGGCTCTTGTGCTTGCTGGAGAGGAGAGAGACAGAGAGACAGTGAGAGTGAAAGTGAGAAATCACCCCCTCTCCCCCACACCAGGGAAATGGCCATGCCTCAATCTCTTCTCCACCATTCTCCCCCTGGGATTTGGGGCATGCACACACACATGCCTGGTGTGAATTTCAAGCCACGGAGTCTGGGACTTGAAACGTGGTCGACCATGTGGATGTCCAGTGCTGTAACCATTATGCCATCTGTTGGCTTGAATTCTTTACATTCTTAATGGGACTCAGTGAATCATGAAGTATTAGGAAACACTTTTGAGTACCACACCCTAAACACGTGTGTGTGTGTGTGTGTGTGTGTGTGTGTATCTTTGTGTATTGTGGATAGCCTTTACTCTGTAGTGGCAGATTTTCCAAGTTAATCCTAAGTAAGCAAGCAAGAAAATTTATTTCAGGTTAATATTTGATAGAAGTTTGGTTATTTCTTTTTTAATGTTGAGAAGATTTTCATAAAGTAGTATACTGATTCTATGATGTCATTCAAACAATAATATTGATATTATGTTCTATAATAATAAAACTTTAAATAATATTTCATATAAACATGATATATGCATTATTTTCATTTTTATGAAATCCAAAGAATACCACACATTATTCTTTCAGCTCATGTGAATAATAGTCTTTAAATTCAGTTGAGTTGGTTAACAATGTCTTTGCTTTAAAATTGGTGGTGGGTTACTAAATCTCTCAATAAACTTTCCTTTATTCTCCCAAAATATTTCAGGTGATGCAGATTAGAACGTGAATTGCTTTAGCAACTGTACAAAATTAAA
The DNA here is from genome assembly GCF_000334495.1 of Tupaia belangeri chinensis. NCBI lineage: Eukaryota > Metazoa > Chordata > Mammalia > Scandentia > Tupaiidae > Tupaia > Tupaia belangeri. The sequence goes on along the minus strand of NW_006159550.1, from coordinate 2,736,608 downwards.
GTAACATACCATGTAATAGCCATGAAATCCAAGAAGCAATATTATAAAATTTCTGTTAAATAATAAAAATCCAGGATGTATTAAGGTGATATAACCATAAATAAAATTTAATTTTGTATTGGTCAATAAAATTAAAATTGGGAATTGTTCTGACAACAGAAAATAGTGTGGATAAATTAAGGGAACAGAGGTTTATTCAGCTCGTGTTTGGAGGTCCAAAGTTTAGAGGTCACATCTGATAGGGGTTTTCTGACTGGTGGCCCTGAGACCATGCAGGATGTCACATCATAAGAGGACAGGAGCACGCATCTCTGTGTGTTCATACTTGTGTGTGTGTGTGTGTGTCTCCTTCTCTTCTTATGAAACTACCAGGAGTCAATCACAGGGGTCCCACCTTTGGAAACCATGAAAGTATTAAGTTTTCTCTTATTACTTCACAGTATAATTTTGGGGAGACACTCAAACCAAAGCAGGAATTATATTTGCACTATCTATAAAGTTTCAGCATAGTCTCAATTTTTTCATATAGGTGTTTATTTCTTTTTTTAAAGGTAGTCCTCAAATTTCTTTTGTTTTACTCAGATTTCTGGCCTCCAGTGTAAATTCAGGTCTAGAACAGTTGTATATAATCTAAGCAATATATATTTTAGAATATTAATTAAAGGTTTAAATTTATGGTAACTATGAAATATATAAATCAAAAAGCCATAATCTTATTTTATACTATTTTCTTTTCTGAGAGGGTCATGTGCATTTTTTGCACTTGGATAATATTTTTTTATGTACTTGCCATTCTTGCAAATTTATCTTGAGATTTAGTTGAAGAACCATTTCCAATTTTGAAGGGGGAAAAATCCATAAATTTACATTTAATTTTTCTAGAAGGAATTCTTACAACTTAGTATATGATAAGGAAATTTTAAATAAAATGTAAATTCAGACTTGAAAAGCAATATTACTAAATTGCTTGATTTTCACATTTATTTGAGAAAAGATTAATTTTCTACAACATCCAAAATTTTAATAACCTCTTGGAACTGATGTAGTCACACTTAATAATGCACCATAGTATAAATCTAGAATGTTTCTAAAAACTAGGTAGCCTCTTCCACATTGTTGCTCCTTATTTGTTGAAAGTTTGAAAAATAAACAATCTTTTTGCAGTTGCACTCAAAGAATTGATAATATTGAGAGAAGTTGGTAGTTCTCTAATTGCCATTTCCTCTGAAAACTTTGTCCCTGCTACCTCTAAATGACATACATGACACTGTGTATACACATAACATTTTGCAGCTAAATGTTTGTGTATTAATGGCATAATTTTAGGTTTGTTTACATTTTTAGGAAAATAACTTTGAATTGGGGCAATTAAAAATCGCTTTTAAAAGACCATGTAAGTTGATCTCACTATTCTCAAAACTGCTTAAACTCAAGAAATTTCTTTGAAATGGTTTCCAATGTCTACTGCCTCTAGCTTATACAAATAGGTTTTGATTTTGTGGTTTACTGTTGGTTGTTACATTTGATATTATTGAATGAAATGAAAAACATTGATTTCATTAACAGTGTTCAATAAGAATTTGCTCTTTATTAAGTCAATACTTTATATCAAATTTGGGCATACTTGTAAGACTCAAATCATAAATTCTTAAGTTAAAATATTGTTTATTTTTTCTCTTGACTTTCAATAATCTCCAAAATACTTTGAGCCCCAGATGACAAATTATTTATGGCATTTTAATGGTAAAGGTGTTTTCAAGAAATAAGATGCTTTCAACCATAAATTTTTTCTACACTTGTTTTTCTTAACATATTTTTATAATTTATTGGTGACAGTTGATAACAGGAAATTCACTTCAAAAATTCAGTGCTATTAAATATATTCATTTGTATTTTTTTCTGAGTAATTTTAAGGTTTTGTGAATGATGACTATAAATTAAAATTTGATGGGTAGCCTTCTGGTTTGACCTTCCATTTTAACGTACAGTTCTATTTTGACATTTTAACAACTAAGGAAAGTTAATAAGAAAGACATCAAATCATTGACCAAATATGGAATTATTGGAGGAGATAATTTTGCAAAGTTGTATAAGTGCTGCTTATGCAGCGATTTCTGTGGAATGGAAAAAGTCAGGCTCTAGAATAGGTTTAAGAGTTGGGACCAGCAGATGGGATAATGGTTACTTTGCTGGACTCCCACATTGTCCACCATGGTTTTAGTTTTGGACCTTGTGGCTTCTAACTCAAGTTGGGCGCATGTGTGAGTCCAAAATCCCAAGAAGAGAATGGAGGAGAAGTGCTTGTGGCATGGCATGGGGGGTGATTTCTCACTTTCTGTCTCTGTCTCTGTCTCTCTAGTGTGTGCATTTACCTTATAGCAAAAATCTCTCTTAAAAAAAAAAAAAAGTTCATAGTAGTGAAGAAACTATTGGGACTGATCTTTCCAGAAGTGTGGCAGTGAAAGGCAGGTTAAAGGGAGTGATTATGGAGAGATGCGAGATCAGAAGTGAAAGAGCTGCGCAGACTCATAGAACAGTTGGGGGAAGATTGCATTTTTCTAGAAGAGCATAATGCTCCTGGCTGTGGATTTTAAGCTGCTGACTATGTGGGAGTCCAGCAACATAACCATTTGGCCATCTGCTGGTCCCAAGAAACATCCTCTTTAATCTAGCACTGTCAAAGCAAACACCTAGAAGCCCATGCATTCCTCTTTGAAGGGGAAAATTTTCCCCATTGCCACAGCCATGTGGCAGAACCTTGAGTTCCAGGCCCAGGAGCGCTGCATTCCCTGATAATCTGACTGATGTGAACATCTTGCCTAACTGCAGTAACGATGGCAAAAACAAGTGCCGTTGCTCACATTTAAAAAAAATTTGAGGTGTAACTACCAAATCTACAGTTAAGGAGCTAATGAATTTTTCTCATGGATTGGATTAGTCGAGTATTTATTTCAGCTTTCTTTGTTAATTCTGAATGCCTCATCTTTTATTACAAAAAAAGCCACTAATTACATGACCATAATTCTGAATATATACCATATGCAATGCTGGTATTTAGAGTGAGCAAACAGTAGAACAAGAAATATACATTAAAATCTTAAATGTAGGTCTGGACTAAATCACATATGCTTGTTTGAGGTTTCTTGTAGTTATATAGTTCTGAATAGATAAAGCATTATAAAACCTTTGCTGTGAGGTTCTTAACATTCATGTACTGGCCTGCTAATAGTGATATTAATTTTCAATTTAATATGATCCAAATGGCTATTACATGCTTTTCCTAGTATTATTTAATACGTTCAAGAAACTATCAGATAGTGAAAGTTTCATATTTCTAAAGAGATTTTCTTTTTTAAATGTCAAAACATAGTTTGAGGCTAATTTTAGACTATTTGCATGATGAATAAGAAAATTGCTATTTTGGAAAGCTTAGAAAATAATGTTGATACGTTTTTATGTAATTATTCATTGTGAGTTATTTTAGTGAGCCTCGTTTCAGACACAAGAGATCTTCAAAAAGTTCATGGAAATGATATCATTAAAGAAGTGGAGTGGTTTTAAAAATGTTGGTACTAAATTAAACTCGTGCTTTACTTCCATTTATCCACGAACTTTTTGAAGACTTCTTGTATTTGAATTTTCATACTCTTTTTTTTTTTTTGGTTGAAATAATGACCAAAGATATCTATAGAACATATTGTTTCTTTTACTGGTTCACTTTTGCCCCTATATAACCTCATTGAAATTCATCTGTTCATGATCAATTTAACATTATTGGTGTTGCTTTTATTGTAAGTCAAGCTTTAAAATATATCTAGAGTGAAGCCCACCATAATGTGATTTGGGAAGTCAAATTTTATTACTATGATAAATAACAATTACAAGTATTTTTCCATCATTTAGTATTGATATTTTTTGACATTAGCATTAATATTTTTAATTGCTTAGATTTTGAAACTAAGATCAATTTGAAGGATGCAAACATTGGAATGGATACTTATTACCAAATAAATATCCTGGTATGGGAGTAGAGAATGATACAAAAAAGTTTAGTTTATGAAAATGTATGGTAGAAAAATTAAGGCTATGACTTGACTTCTGAAGTAAAAATATTCTCTCCCCTTCTTCCTCAGTGCTTAACCAGACAAGGTTACAGTTCTAATCACCAGTTTTTGTTTTGTTTTGTTAGAGCAGGACATTCTGCCCTTTAAGTTTATGGTGAGTGATTGACATTATGTAAAAGAAAATAAGCACCATTGTTATATAAGCACTGCATGTGGTCAAGGTATGTTTAGTAGCTGGTAGTTCAAAATAATAAAGACTAGGATATGAAAACTCAGAGTCTGAGGCAATTTTTAAAGAAGTGCTTCTATATAAAAAATAAAGCAAAGATTACAGGTAGGTGCTTAGAACACAAAGGAATGATAAGAAGCTAGCATTAATATCTCACCAAAGACATTTTCTTACACTAAGATCACTGGCCCTATAAAAGGAGCAACAGATAAGGAATTGCTTAGATGATTTGGCATTGATCAAGGGTAGGAAGAAGGCACACATAGCTGACCTTTAAATGGCTCTAAATTGAAGCCCCAAACTCACAGCTCCCTTGTGAATCATTGAGATTGTGCCTTATTTATTTTTAACTTATTTACTTAAGATGATAAAAGAACATAGGAAAATCTGGGCAAATAAAAATATGACTAGGAAGGGAACCAGCAGTTAGCGTAATGGCTATGTCGCTGGACTCCCATGTAGTCGACCGCGGTTTGTGTCCCGGACCCGGTGGCTTAAAACTCACGCTGGGCGCGTGTGCGTGCGTGCCCAAGATCCCGAGAGGAGAATGGAGGAGAAGGGATTGCGGTGTGACCATCCCCCCTGGGGGGTGATTTCTCGCTTTCTGTCTCTATGTCTCTGTCTGTCTGGCGAGCGCACGTGCCCTACAGTGAAAATCTCTCCAAAAAAAAAAAAATATATGACTAGGAATAAAAAAATGAGGTGAGAATGTAGAATTCATTCTGTGTAGTCCAGTATATTCAGAAATGACTTCAAATTTATTCTGAGAATTTTTAGTAGCCAGCAAAAAGAGAGAAGTCAGATCAGTTACAAACATCCCCATCTTCCTAAGATTCTAGTCAACAGTTGCCATAGAGAAGAAAAACTCTTCGCTGGCAACAGAGAGAGACATTTCTTTTGCTAGTCCTAACACCTCTAAGGACGAGCCAAAGGGAAATGGTGGCTATTCTTTGACCCAAGTGTTAAGGAGAATCTTCTGATTTCTTAGAATACTAAATAAAAATTGAAATTATCTCCGTGATAAGGTAAAAGGTAAACAAATTTTGCTGACATAATTTAATCCCTGGAAAAATGCTGACATTTTGAATCAGAATGATAATAGACTATTGTTTTGAATACTAACTAAATGCTCATAATAACCAAGGTGCTGTCAAACTATGAAACTCAGTGATAATGAAATGTTTTATGATATTTTGTAGGTTGCACATTTTTTATCATAGCAAATTTTTATACTATCTCTGTGGAGTAGATGACATTACCCCTATTTTCAATGGCCTGCCTGCCTACTGATTTGAGGACAAGGGACTTGCTTCAACTCACAGGAGAAGCAAATAATATGGGTCATTGGAAAAGTCATGACACATTTTTGCATAGAAAAACATATCGTGACTTTTGTGATGACCTAATATAACTGGAACTCAAAAATAGAACCAAGTATTTAAAATAATATGCTGTTTTCCACTACAGCAACTGCAATTCAGTTTTGCAAAGAAAATCTCCCACTTAATCTGGCATTTATAGTATAAGAATTTCTTTCCAATACTAATATTCTATATTAGCAGCATCCTTTTATCTATTGCTATATTCTTGATAGTGTGAGATAGGATGGTGACTAAAAGGCATATTAATACGACTATAGCTTAGCAATTGCTATGTAATGATTTCATTTGGTTGCTACAATAGCTCTATAAGGGAAGTATCTTTTCCACCTTTTACAGATGAGGAAACTGATATCAGGAGAGATAAAATAGTAACATAGCTGGTATGTGGCAGAACCAACAGCCTAACTGGGTCTATCTATCTTGGTCCTCGTTATCTGTCACCATGCTGTGTGACTTGGCATTTTTCATGATAGACATTAAGCAAGTGTTTATGATGGTAGAGTTGACTAGAAACCATAGTTCTGCTTTTAGCAAGAACGTTACAGAAAGTATAGCTTCCTGTACTGGCTACTGGGTAAATACTATTCAGTCTTTAGGGCATATTGACATTGGCAAACCTGGGAATTTTCTTACATCAGGTTTTGTTCTTGTGTTTAGCAGCAGGGCCTTGGGGATTACCCAGATAAAGCTGGCAGCTTGATTTCCAGAGGGTCCCTAAAAGTGAATAGCGAGGCACATGTCCTTGTATATCTTGACCAAGGTGAACTGATTACGTACGTACGTCACAGCAGGGTCTCCACTGTAGAATTCATCTTGCCAACACCTTCTTCCTAGTTTCCCTATGGTGTTTGAGATAGTAAATGTGTTTGGCTATTTCCATTTCAGCTGGCCAAACAAAACCATGATTTTAGCACGAAGAAAGTAATATATCCAATTTATTATTATAGAATTCAAATCACTCTTTTTACTGTTACTGTAACTATGCACTCATACACCATACCTTTGGTTTGTTTTGCATTTGTGTGTTATATGCTTCCTTCGGTTCCATGATGGGTACTGAAAAAGTGAAAAATGAGCAAAACCTGATGAACAAAAATTCCTGGCATTAGAGGAATTTATTTATTTTGAGTTATTTTATTTATTTATTTGTTATTATCATTTTTAAGTACACCAGAGAGAGACAGAGAGAGAAAGAGAAAGTGAGATAGCAAGTCACCAGGTCCAGGACTCTAACTGTGGTTTAGTCAACGTGGGAGTCCAGCACCTTAACCATTACACCACCTGCCCCTGAAGGAATTTATAATCTTGCAGAAAATGAAGAGGAAAGATACATAGGGTGCATGTGCTCACCAGAGAGACGGAGAGACAGAAAGTGAGAAATCACCTCCCAGAGGGAATGGCCATGCCCCAATCTCTTTTCCTCCATTCTCTTGGGATTTTGGGCATATAAGCACACGTGCCCAGCATGAGTTTTACGCCACCAGGTCTGGGATTCAAACCATTGTCGACTATGTAGGAGTCCAGCAATGTAACCATTTTGCCATTTGCTGGACCTGAAAGATAAATATTTTAATTAAAAAAATTATCAGGCTAAAACGTGGTCAATGAGTATCATTGAGTATTGTGCAATGGTTGGACATAACTGTAGGGACTTGGAAGGGTCGTAAAAACAGCATCGAGCAATACAAGTATTGGAATGAGATCGATCACAGTATTCAGTTACATAAAAATTAAAATGGACATATAAAGCAGTACATACTCTACATGTAAATTTATTAATAAAAAATCCTACCTTTAGGATGGCTTCCTGTAGGAAGAAGAGAATGGGAATGAGGAAAGTAAAAGGAAAACTACAACAGACGGACTATCCATGAATCAATGAGTGTAATAAGCTATTAAAAGAAGTATATTTGGGACCAGCAGATGGCATAGTGGTTACGTTGCTGGACATTCACATAGTCTACCATGGTTTGAGCCCTGGACTCGGCAGCTTAAAACTCATGCCGGGTACATGTGCATGTGTGCCCAAAATACCAAGAGGAGGATGGAGGAGAAGGGACTGCAGTGTGCCATCCCCGCTAGGGGATGACTTCTCGTTTTCAGCTCTCTGTCTCTCCAGCAAGTGCAAGTGCCCTATAAAAAAATTGGAGATTCAAAAAGGTAAAATATCATAACCTGAAGAGTTCTGAAAATACTTTATGGAGAAGGTAGCCTTTGAGCTGTGTCTTGAGGGATACAGAAACAGCTATTGGAGAGGACTGTGAGCTGGCACAGGCAGCAGATACGGGTATGAAGCCAACCTCTCAGGCAGGAGGGTCAATGCCAGACAGTGGCAAGGGGCAAGGATTCATTTAAAGAGAAAGAGGAGATCTCTTTGGTTGGAGCACAGGGTACACATGAGGCAATATAATAACTAATTGTTATTTAGTACTGGAGCCAAGTGTTGGTGCGGTGGTAATGCAACTGGACCCAAAAGAGAAAGGTGCTGAGTTCGTGTTCTCAGACGTCTTTGAGTATGCCAGGTGAACCTGCATGTGTACCTGTGACCTGGGCTATGTGAGATTAGGGGGTGGGTCTGCCAGGTGAACATGCATGTGTACCTGTGACCTGGGCTATGCGAGATTAGTGGGCGGGTCTGCCAGGTGAACATGGCATGTGTACCTGTGACCTGGGCTATGCGAGATTAGGGGGTGGGTCTGCCAGGTGAACATGCATGTGTACCTGTGATCTGGGCTATGTGAGATTAGGGGTGGGTCTGCCAGGTGAACATGCATGTGTACCTGTGATCTGGGCTATGTGAGATTAGGGGTGGGTCTGCCAGGTGAACATGCATGTGTACCTGTGATCTGGGCTATGTGAGATTAGGGGTGGGTCTGCCAGGTGAACATGCATGTGTACCTGTGATCTGGGCTATGTGAGATTAGGGGTGGGTCTGCCAGGTGAACATGCATGTGTACCTGTGATCCGGGCTGGGGTGGACTAAGGTATGAGGACCCTGTTGGAGGTGTCTCTCTTTCTTTTGCTAAGAAATAAAGTTCAAAAGAAAAAAAAAATATTATTTGTCACTAAGTATTAAGTGTTGTGGTGAGTCCTTTCTGTACACTAGCTAATTAATCCTCGTGTGAGACGGTCTAATCAGCCACCAGCACCACCAGCACTGCATTGTCATCATCCCCTTTGCAGATGAGAAAACCACGTCTCAAAGAGAGTAACTTTGCAGCCACACATCCTGCAAGCAGTCGGGTCAGGAGGAAACTCAGTTAGGGTTGACCCTACATGCTAGGCTCCCTCTCTCCAGAGACTTTTGAAATATGGGGACATGGTATCTGTTCTTGTCAGATACCTTGTAGAGGCTGAGGGACCTGGCAGTGAAGTGGTTAAAGAAGTCAAAACTCAGCCCTATATGAGGTATGGCTTTAATTACCCCCAACTACTGATTAGTTTGATAGCAAAAAGGATATTCGAGAAGGAAGCTGCCCGTATTATTAAGGCCTGCCTATATTATAAAAGCCTTTCTGCTCATGTGTCTCTTATTGAAATGATGGAGGGGCTCTGCCAACAGCAAACTAAATAAGGAGAAAACATTTATAAGCACCCTTTTAACCCTGTTAGAGCTATGCATTCTGAAATCCCTTCAAGTAACAAATGTGTAAGAACAAAAGGGGCGAAACTAGCCTTTCAACTACAAAGACTGAAGCTAAAGCTGTAGAGAATGCCGTTCATCATGCTGACTTGATACAGTTAGACTTCCACTGAAGACGAGGAAACGGGCATACCTATCAAGGCAGATTCTGTCTCAGCACATTTAATGGAGTTGTAGGAGCTGTCATCATTCTGGTCAATGTTGGGATAGAATTTGATTCATTGGAAATAAATAGTCAAGTGAACATTTAGACCATTCACTAAGTGTATTTTCATGTTTTGGAAAGTGATTTTTCCAAAATGAGAAATGGTTAAATATAGATGCCCACTGATGGAAAGCAAAAGCTAAAATGTTTAGAAAGGGCTCTTATGTGATAGATACATGTGAACTAAAGTTTCAACAAACTTAATTTTTATTTATGCCTTCCTCTTTCTTGCATCTCAATCCATTTATCAAATTCTTCTCTTGCTATTTACACATTAAAACATCTGGGATTGTGCTTCTAGCACCTGCTATAGGAAGCAGAGATTATCCTTCAGAGAACGTGCTTTTAAGCGGCAAAATTGAAATTAATATTTTGTATTTGATTCAAACACAGTATGTTTTAAAAATCTGGTTCTTCTAAACAAATATGCAGCTTGAAAAACAATAGCAACTAAACAATATTAACAAAAGACATATCCAAACCTGAAGATCTTGATAAAAAGGATTTGAAAAAATGAAGGATACAACACACAGACTGAAAACAGACTCTTCATAGTTTAGACCTGGAAGACTCTACAGTACATCTGTTTAACATCTTGCAGTTTGAAGAACTCTGCCTTGAAAAACCTTCTGTACCAATGACACACAGAATAAAAGGTTATGTTATGACTTTCAGATGGAAACCTGCAAGAGTTTATCTGCTGGACTGGACCATTAACTCTTGCTACTTTTGATTCTAACTGTTAAAAAGATTGTTCATGTGTGAATTATAATGAACTTTTAAAGTTTATATCAGAAAACACTAGGAAAGAATTTTTACTTGGAGAGAGTGAACATGATGTGGAATGAATAGAATGTTTTAGTTGTCATGTCCAAATGGAGCTAAAATCCCCCCAGTAGGGATTTTACAGAGTGCATTTTCGTAATGAGCATATTTGTCTGTATATTGGGTTGGGAGCAAAAGTGTCATATTTGAAATATGGAAGTGTTACAAAACCGCCATCACTGCCAGCCTTATCCAAAGTTTAGTTGTGTGAACAGGAGTCTACCTGTTCCTAGGAATGGATACAGAAAAATGCCTTTGGGCTAGCTTCATGCCCTGGTGATTAAGGCAACAAGATTCCACATGGGTGACTGTGCAGTTTGAGGCCTGGACCTAGTGGCTTGAGAAACACACCGGGCCATGTGCGTGCATGGCCAAAGTCCCCAAAGGAGGGAGAGATGAAGAAGGGATTGTGATGTAACCATTCCCTTGGGGGATGCTTTCTCCTCTCTTTCCATCTCCTCTCTTTCCATCACCCCCCCCCAAAAAAAAAGGAAAAAAGAAGCTCTTATATTGGTGTGGCAAAAATCATATTTGTTAAGGAGATGCTCTAGTTTAGAGTAATGGAGCAGAAAATTAGAAATCCCTTTGAGATGTTTGCTACCACAATTACATCGTCTTTGCTTACAGTTGACTTGACTGTGGGGACATTAACATGAGAAGGAGAGCAGGTTTCAGTGCACACCATGTTATTCTGTGTTTAGCTGTCATGTGAATGAGCATTTTCCTCACCTGTGAGAAGTGGTACTTTTCCCTCAACGACCCAGGAGACTCACTGCCAGCCTCTTGCTTGTGCCCCCAGAACCCAGTAGACACATCATGAAAATGCTATTTGAAGCTCACCATGCAGCAAGTGGGTGTGTGAGCACAGGAGAGAGAGCATTTCTTTCAGAGACATACACACCCCCTGACCCAGACGAAGGAAGACTGCCTTGCAGCAGGCTTGTTGCAAGGGATTTTCCATGTGCATTTTATTATGCTGAAGCCGACCATGGTGACAAGTTCCATATTAAATAGCTATCTGTCTTCTCTGAAATTTCACATTATCTTCTCTTTATAGAAAAGTGATGCAATACTTTATTGCTTGTGTAACCAGAATCATTTAATTAGAAGGTGTCAGTTTTCCCTTGCATACCTGGAAAACTGCACTCTCCTCACTCAGTTGCCATCATGAACTTTGGTTATGAAATAATTACCTGTGCTCTTGGGGACAGAGGGTGCATATACTGACACTGTTAGTAGCCAGAAGTTTTCACTGGGGAAATAAGTTTAGTATATTGTTATTAATTTGGTTTAGAAAATAGCTGCAGAAGGCTCAGATGAATAAGATGTAGCAGAACACATGGTCTTCGTTATTCAATAACCATTCCTCTGCAAAGGAAACATGGTCTATTTCCCATTTGAGAAGGAGCTTACAAAAACTAGTAAATATGGAAAGAGGGCTACACATGTACTATAATTTTATTGAATAGTTTTCCTCGTGCACTTAGGCAGTCCATCCCTCTCCCCTACAGCACACTTACACAATATGTCCACATAGATGTATTCCCAGCTGGTATTAGCATAATCATTACCACATTATAAACAAGCCTGTGGAAAAATAGCCTAAGAGATTTAGATGGCTTGTTTTATAAATGAAGGAAGGTGGGGTAGAGAAGCAGATATTTTTGGAAACAATTTTTGTTTTTCCTCCTTTTTTAGAAACAATAGTTTAGTTCTCATAAAACCTTGATTGATAGCATGGATGGAGGAGGTCGAATTGGAGAGTCATGACATACTTGTTTTCTTGAAAGAAGGTCATTGAGAGGTTTTCTATGGAGCCCCTCTGCTGAAAGAAGTTCTCATTTGCTGATGGAAATGTTGAGCCTTTCTCTTTTTCTTTTCTACTGAAGCACAAGTGGAATAATTTTCTTCTGGTTTAGTTCAGTTCCTGTTGGTCAAGTTCTCTGGCTCTTTCTTCCTTTCTGTATTGTACTTTTTCCTGGAGTTCACTAGATGGGAAATCCCGACTTAATGGCTAATTCCAAGTTTACTGCCAAGACTAGAAATAAAATATGATGTAAAATATGGCCTTACCTGAAAGCTTCAGGACATTAAATGCTGTTAGATCCAGGTTTAGTTGTAAAAAGAACCTAAGACAAAGGAAGGAAAAGAATTTTATGAAAGTAAGAGCTGGCCCATGTGTCCAGGTTCTAAGAGATCAGAAAACAGGCTGAAAAGAGATTTAGTTATACTGCTTTTTTCTTTCTTTCTTTTCTACTTGGGTTTTACAGGAGTACAGAGAATAATTAAGTATGCTAGCCACAGAAGAATCATGGGTGCGTTCTTTTAAACTTCTAACTTAAGGACTACCCAGAGAACTGTGCAATTAGGATGAAGATGGCGGTAGTGAATGTGGTTGAGGCAGTGCATTCTCTGTGGGCTTGTTACATCTTCTGTGGCCTAGTGATTTGTTTGTAAGATTGCCTTACTTTCATCAGATAGGCTCAGCCTTGTGCATCTATAAAACCAGAATCGTTTATGATGTGGGCCACATGAATTTCAACATTCAGGAAGTTAATTGTCAAGTACAGTACTCAAATGTCTTGCAACTTTGACATAGGATTTCTAGCTGGAATAAGTTTAACAAGGCTCTTTCCTCCTAAACTTCAGGTATAGGCCATTGCTGTGTGTAGCAGAGTAGACCTGTGGAAGGGGAACGGACATGTGTCACTCTGGCTCAGCTGTCTGGATTACTGGCACCTCACTTTAACCCCATACAATATCCTCAAATTATATCAATTTGAAGTTACTTAGTGTTTCATTAGAAATAAATTATCTGGTATTAAATCTGTTAGTCTCATAAATGGACTTTTTTATGATTAAGAAAGAAAATTAGATTTAGAAAAACTTATTTCAAAGTAATGTGCTTATTTTTCCATGATATGTTTGTAAAGTTCATGAAGTAATTGATGTTCCAAACACTGCCAAAAGGCTGGGCATTTCAAGGCCTACAATTAAACCATGATGTCCAAAAGAGCTTGCTTAATGTATTATTTATTGAGCACTGATGGAAAACTCAGTGTAGTATAAAACAAAGTTAAGCCAATGCATTCGCAGTTTGAATAAAAGTGTCTAAATATTTTCTATTGATAGTGCAATCTTAGATTTATAGAACTGAAAAGGACTCTGGAGGATTTATGGTATAACAAACTTATTATGGATGAGGAGTCAGAGGCTTAGAGAGGGGAAGTGACTTACTTACCCCAGGGCATAACAGCTCAGCTTGAATAGAACTCAGTCCAATTGAGTTCCTGAGCACCGCAGTCTGCTCTTCCCACTGGCTCCACCCAAGACTCTCCACTTACCCTTTTTATTCACTTTCTGTACCAATTCTCTGACTAGATATTTAGCCTTGGGCCTTTTCCAACTCCAATCCACCCTGTAGGCCACTGTAAGATTAACCTTCTTTAAATATTATTTTCATCATGGCTCCCTTCCATATTAGCCAGGGTCCTCGGGAGAAACAGATTTTATATGATTTATTATTTAAAAAGTGGAATCATTTGATTATACAGGCTAAGTCCTAAAATTTGAGGTTTAGAAGCTAGAGACCCAGAAGAACTAATGGAACAGTTCTAGTTCGTTGGCAGAAGACCAATGTCTCAGCTCAAGCAGTCCAGAACATGAAATTCCTTCTTAGCCTTTTTGTTCCATTCAGGTCTTCAATTGATTGGGTGAAGGGCGTCCACATTGGAGAGGGTCCTCGGCTAGGCTACACTCAGTCTTCTGATTCAAATGTTAAGTCTCAACCAACAACACCTTCACAGACACACTCAGAATGATGTTTGACTAATTGTCTCAGCACCTCACATGACCCAGTCAGGTAGACACATAAAATTAACCATTACGCCTTCCTTGAAAAATTATAATGGCTATGTCCCCCCCCCCACCACCACTTCTTTTTGGTAGAGCTATTTTTTTTTCAAAACTTTTATGTAAAAATTTTATTTTTAAAATATTTAATCACTATACAACTCCACAGCACACAAAATGAATCTTCCCAGCATGAATACACTGCTTATCAGTCTAAAGACGTTATCATACACATTATCAACAGATAATTTTCCAATTTTATGTCCATTAAATGTTTTGCCTTTTTTCCCCTTGATTCCCTCCTTCCTGACCCCATGGCCCACCCTCTTCCCGTACTGTCTCTAATATATGCAGTTGCTTTCCATGCTCTTTACTTTCCAATCTTTCAGTTTCTTCTATAGATTGCCCATATTTGGTATATATTAAGTGAGGACATAGAGTGCCTCTCTTTCACAGTCTGGCTTGTTTCACTTAGCATTAAATCTTCCACATTCATCCACTTTCCTTTTTTTTTTTTTTTTTTGAGCGCACAACATGCTGTTTATTGTCATCAGTCACCATCTTCATCCTCCTCCTCATCACCACCTCTGAAACTCATGATCCTGAAAGACCGGAGGCCACATGAGCCGGCACTGGGAGCCAGGAGGGAGCCACACCATCATCCTCACAAAGCAGGTCTCCGGGTCAGGCCATTCCCAGGTGCTTGGTCTCAGGGTACCTGCAGAAGGCCACAGGCTCTCCCCAGATGGAGGCTTTTGCTCCAAGGTGTCACCGGCTAGGAGGAAGGGACTGTGCTTCATGAAGGCAGGTGACAGTTTCTTCATAGCCCAGTTAGGCAGCTGAGGGAGGGCCCTGTGTTCTGCATCCTTCACATCCTTCACTCTCTTTCTTTTCTTTCTTTCTTTTTTTTTTTTTTTTTCATTTGCTATAGGGTTCATTTGCTCTCTGGAGAGACCTTGTGCTATGGTGACGGGGTCGCTCAGCACGCAGCGTGAGGACCGGGCTTCGCAGCAGGCAAAGCTGGTTCCGGTCTCGACCCAGCCGATCAGTAGCCGTGGAAAGCATTACCGCACGGCCAGCACATGGGGAGCGCTCAAACTCACATCAAAAGCGTCCCAGTTACCGTCGGGTTGTGGTGACGCGTTCGCCGATTCATCCACTTTCTATCAAACAACAGGATCTCATTGTTATTTGGGGTTAACTGGTATTCCATAGTGTATTTGTTGTTAAATCCTTTCATCTGTTCCTGGACATTTGGATTGATTTCATGTCTTAGCAATTATGAATAATGCTGCAATAAACTTGGATGTGGAGATGTTTTACCAGCTGAATGTATTCCTATTATTTGGGTAGATATACCCAGGAATGGAATTGCTGGATCATATGGTAGTTCTCTTTGTAGGCTTTTGAGGAGTCTGTATTGTTCACACTGGCTGAACTAATTTATATTCCCACCCACAGTGTAGGAAAGTTGACCTTTTACTGTAGCCTTGTCAGGATTTATCATTCTTAATTTTGAAAATTTATCCATTTTGACTGGGGTTAGGTGGCATCTCATTGTGGTTTTGATTTCCATCTCCCTTATGTTAAGGGATGTTGAGCATTTTTTTTTTTTTAGCATTTTTTTTCATATGATTTTTGGCTGTTTGTATTATTTCCTTGGAGAGTTACCTGTTCAGCTTACTTTTCCATTTTTTAATTGGAGTGATTTAATCTTTTGTGAGTAAACTGCTTGAGCTCCTTTTATATTCTGGTTATCAGTCCCATATCTGAGGCATAGTTTACAAATATATTCTTCCATTCCAAGGGTTTTCTCTTCACTCTAAATATTGTTTCTTTTGTTGTGCAGATGCTTTTGAACCTGATGTAATCCCACTTGTCTATTTTGGAGATTATTGACTGTGTCCTGGGAGGTCTTACTTGAGAAGTCTTTGCCTAGCCTAATGTCTCCAAGAGTTTCCCTGTGTTTTCCACCAGTAGTTTTATGGTTTGAGGTTTTAAATTTAGATCTTTGATCCATTTGAGTTGATTTTTATTAATAGTGAGCTATAGGGGTCAAGTTTCAGTAGATACCCAGTTTTCCCATCACCATTTGCTAAAGAGAATTTCTTTTCCTTACTGGATTGTCTTGTGCCCTTTGTACAAAATCAATTGGCTGGGGGCCAGCAGATGATGTTAGCAGTTACATCACTGGGCTCCCAATGGCCAACCATAGTTCGAGTTCCAGACCCGGTGGGTTGAAACCATGCCGGGTGCATGTGTGAGTGCCCAAGATCCTCCCAGGATCCTGGGAGGAGAATAGATTGCAGCATGGCCATCCTCCCTGAGTGGTGATTTCTCACTTTTCCTCTCACCGTGTCTGTCTGTCTGTCCCTCTCTTCCTGGTGAGCACATGAACCCTAAGGCAAAAATATTTAAAAAAACTCAGCTGTGCATTTGGGGGTTTATTGCTGGGTTTTCAATTCTTTTCCAGTGGTCTACTTGTCTGTTTTTGTGCCAGTACTTTGGTGTTTTGATTATCACAGTTTTTTTTTTTCCCCCTAGAATTAAAGTCATTTACTTCTTCAGACTTAAAAAAATATGTAATACAGTTGTCCTTCGGTGTCTAGGGAAGATTGATTCCAGAACCCCTGTGGATACCAAATCCACTGATGCTTAAGTTCCTTATATAAAACAATGTTGTATTTTCATATAACATACTTGCATATTTCTATATGCTTAAATCCTCTCTAGATTACTTGTAAGTAATCTTTGTATGAGATAAAAGTGAAAAGGAAAATATATAGACTAACTTCTTCAAGCCTCTCTTTTAGGGGAGACACCTCTTCTCTCATTTCGTAACAGTTAGTATGACGGGACTGCATCACTGGTTGGTAGAATCTGCTAATGAAGACTCTGTAGATATGGGTGATGATATTTATGAGTAGACAGTTGTTTTTTTTTTCTCTTTCAGGCACTATAGAGATTAGAAATTTTGAATTTCTATTTGGATTAATGGGGAGGGGGACAGTATGATAGTTCCCCTTTAATCTTTTTTTAAACATTTTTTATTATCATCATAATCCTCTTTATATTATATTGGATTACATATAACTTTACAGTGTATTACATTGCTTTTTCAAAAGGGAATGCCATGCACGTCAGTCAATACAAGAGACATTAATCTCCCCACTTCAACATTCAATCTTTTCTATGACTTTCCCAATTATTATTATTATTCTAATTATTTTTTAAAACAGTCAATCACTATTTCTCATTTTGCCTGTAAAAACACTCTGCCCATCATGAAATACTTCTCAGACCAATCTAGTTGAGAATACTATACATGTCATCATCAACAGGTAATAAGCCATATCTGCTTCTCACTAACGTCCTGCCTCTCTATTGTTCTCTTGCTATCCTTCTCTATCCTCTTCTCTTCACCTCTCCCATTCCACACTATCCTATTCTCGTTAAGTACCTTCACTGCTTTTATGTCCTCCAATTTTTCGCTCTCTACCGTAGAGTGCAGATAGTCGGTATATATCAAGTGGATACATACAATATCTTTCTTTCATAGCCTGGCTTACTTCACTCAGCAATAGATCCTCCATATCTGACTACTTTCTATCAAATGCCAAGGTCTTGTTATTTTTTATGGCTGAGTAGTATTCCATAGAGTATATATACCTCTTTGTCTCTTCTTACAGCTTTTGTCTTAAAGTCTATTTTGCCTGTTATCAGTATCACAACTCCAGCCTTTTCTTGGTTTCCATTTGCATGGAATATCTTTTTCTAGCCCTTCACTTTCAGTCTATATATGTCTATCTGTGAGATGCATTTCTTGTGGGTAGGCTATAGAGGGCTCCAATTTTTTAATCCACTCAGCCAGTCTGTGTCTTTTCATTGTAGAATTTATCCATGAGTATTCAATGTTTTTTTTGATATTTGCAGACTTAACCTGTCATTGTGTTAGCCATTTTTTTAGTTGTTTTTATTTCTATTTGACTGTCTTCAACTTTGCTGTTACAGTACTCCCTTCAGTACTTCTTAAAGACCTGGCCTAAATTTCCTAATTTCTTCAGATTTTGTTTATCTGAGAATGTTTTATTTTTTCTTCCTATTTGAATGATAATATTGCTGGGTATAGTACTCTAGGCTGTAATTGTTTTTCTTTTAGAGTTTCGAATATATCTTTCCATTCTTTCCTTGCCTTCATAATTTCAGTTGACATATCTGATGTTAGCCTGATAGGATAGCCTTGTATGTTACTTGACTCTTCTCTCTGGCCATTTTTAGAATCTTATTTTTGTCTTTGATTTTTTTTTTTGCCAATCTGACCATGATGAGCCATGAAGAGGATCTTCTTATAGTGATTTGGTATCCTTAGTGCTTCCTGGTTTTGTATGTCTTTATGTTTTTCTAGATTTGGAAAGTTTTCAGATAGTATTTCATGGAAGAGGCTTTCTATGCCTTTACCAACTTTGTCACCTTCTGGTATTCTCATGATTCAGATATTTGGGTGTTTAATGGTGTCTAGCATTTCCTGTACATTAGCCTCATTTTTCTTGGTTATATGTTTCATCCTTTTTAGTGGTTTGGATTAAGTCAGATACTTTGTTTTCCAGGTCAGAGAGATTCTAGATACTTTGTTTTCCAGGTCAGAGAAATTCTTTCTTCTGCATGGTTTAATCTGCTATTGATGCTTTCAAGGGAGATTTGGATTTCTTGCATTGTATTCTTCATCTTCAGAAGTTCTCTTTGATTCTTTTTTAGAGTGTCTATCTTTTTTTTTTTTTTCTTTTTTTTGAGAGATTTTCACTGTAGGGCGCGTGCGCTTCCCAAAAAGACAGAGACATAGAGACAGAAAGCGAGAAATCACCCCCCAGGGGGGATGGTCACGCCGCAATCCCTTCTCCTCCATTCTCCTCTCGGGATCTTGGGCACGCACGCACACGCGCCCGGCGTGAGTTTTAAGCCACCGGGTCCGGGACACGAACTGCGGTTGACTACGTGGGAGTCCAGCGACATAGCCATTATGCTAACTGCTGGTCCCGTTACAGTTCTTTTTATGGAATTCCTCCTTCATGTCATGGAATGATTTGTTATCTCTGGGAGTTGCTGTCCATTTTCTCTTGCATCTCATGTACTTGCCCCCCTCCCCAGAGATTTTTGATATAGGGTGTGTGTGCTTGCCAGAAAGACAGAGAGAGACAGAGAGATGGAGAGCAAGAAATCACCCCCTGGGGGGATGGCCACGTCGCAATCCCCTCTCCTCCATTCTCCTTTTGGGATCTTGGGCACGCATGCACACTCACGCAGCGTGAGTTTCAGCCACGAACCGCGGTTGACTACATAGTCCAGCGACATAGCTGTTACGCTAACTGCTGGTCCGAACTCATGGAGTTTTTTAATGATGAATATTCTAAACTCAATTTCTGTCATCTCTGGAATTTTTGTGTTTGTTTGTTTTATCCATAATTGGTGAGGAGCTGTTGTGTTTTTTTTGAGGTAGATATACTTTCTGATTTTCTCCTATTTCTTGAGGCTCTGCTTTTTTTTTTTTTTTTTTTTTTTTTTGGCTTTTGGGGGGGCTTTTTTTTTGGCATCTGGTGAGGCACTTGCTTTTCCCTACTGATATGAGGTAGGTTTCTGGGGCTATATACTTGTATGCTTCTTTGTGGTATACTTTACTCCACACCAGTTTCTCTCTTGTTTCAAAATTTTCTCTTTCTGATGTTGCTGAGCCCTGACTTGAGGAGGCTGTGATGATGGGCCTGATGATTCTGCTTCTGTCTGGCTCTGGGACCCACAGAGGACCTAGCCAGCAGTGGAAGACCAAACCAAACCACCCTGGTGCCTTACTGTCTCTGGGAGCTGCGTAAGTCCTTGTGGGAGAATGTGGAAAAGATCCCACGCCCCTGCTTCTTCTGCTCTGGCCCTGGGACCTGCCTTGTTCTGAAACTTTTTTTATAGACTTAATCTTATTATATCTTATTTTGGATGCAGAGGAAAGAGGAAGGAGTGCTGACTTGGAGTGTCAGATTGCCTGAGATACTACAATAATCTTTCAATGTTTGCTTTTTATTATGAAAGAAATAAGCATTTATCATAAAAATGCAGATAATAGAGATAAGCAAAAGAAGGAAATATTTTCCTTAATTTAAGGATCAAGGGCAACCTCTCTATGACTTTTTTGTATGTGATTAGTTTTATAAATTAGACATAATGTATCTTCAGATATATTATCATAATTTTACATTCACACACATTTATCTATAAAAAGATTTCTTTTAATCATTTCATAGTATTTGCTTTATGGATGTTTCATAATTTTTTTTTAACAAATGAAGGGTGTTTTCATTTACAAACTGAGATACAGTTTTTTACGTGAAGTTTTGTAGACATGTCTGATAATTCTTTTAGAAAAAACTCTTGTGAGTGGAATTTTTATTTTCATCATCACATAAACCCTAAATAGCTATGCTTCATTTTTACCTACAATCATAGCTTTTCTAAAATGTTCTGACACAAATTTCCATTTAATGACTTCAGCTTTATACTGTTTTATATTTACTTTTTCTCCTGTGTTAATTTTAGTTCTCCAAGTAAGTTCTTGGCTTCTTTTGAGACGTTATTATTATTAACTTCTTTAGAGAATTTTAGGTTCATAGAAAAATTGAGTAAAAGGTATGGAGATTTCCCACATGTCTCCTGTATCCAAGCATGCTGACTCCTCTCGTATCACCATCCCCTACCACAGTGGTATATTGATAATAATTGGTGAACCTGCATTGATCTGTCATTATTACTCAAGGTCTGTAATTCACATTAGAGTTCACTCTTGGTGCTGTACTTTCTGGAGGGTTGAAAAATGTGTAATTATATATCCATTATCCTACAAAATAGTTTCATTTTCTTAAAAATTCTCTAGGCTCTGCCTATTCATCCTTCCCTTCCTTCTAACAGTGAGTGCTTGTCTTTTCTATCTACTTCTTGAGGGGAAGACTCATATTTTCTATCTAGTTATAAGTAAATATAAAATGCTTAATTTGAGTTGTTAGTAAAATTTACTATAGACTGTTAGACTATTTTCAGTTCAGCATTCTAAGACCTAAAGAAATTATCTTGCATAGTTTTAATTAGCTTTGAAAATTTGATTGGTCACAAGACAATTTAAATGTAAATATTAAGTTTCTTCATCTTTCCATTTATTGGCATGTTATTGAGCAGTCTGTGTAGATTATTGCAACAGTCACATTTGAGAGTGCAATAAAATACTGCAGACACTATTTCTACATGTAAATGTATAGCAAACAATACAGGTCATATATAATGGATACCAAATTATTTTGGGCATGCCTGTGCTTGTCCCTGCATGATATTCTATGGCAAAATGATTCAGTTTAACTAGCGACATGGATGGTACCCTTTGTGAATATGACATTTACCATCACTTTGTTGTTTGGAGTATTACTTTATATTTGATCTAGACTTTCTATGGGTTTGACTAATAAGTTTTGAATTAAAAATATTAAAAATAGAATTTTTTTCCTAACAAAAGAGAACAAACACTAAAAAAGTCTTGGAATGATGACTCAATTAAAAATTAATATAGGATTAGAGAAAGCATTAAAGAAATGCAAGCGTTTGGCTGAAGGAAACCACGAAGATGTTAAGATAGTTTACTTCTGCTTAAGGAGTTTATTATCTGGTTGGAAATTTGGAAATACACAACTTTAGTATGTTGGTTTTCACTGGCGATGTAATGAGGCTTTAGCACGATGTGGTCCAAAGAAGAAAAATCATTATGACCAAGAGAATCAAGAAATATTCAGCTAGAAAAACACATTTGTGCAGGGCCTTGAAGGATAAATAAGATTTAGATGTGTCAGTTATAAAAAAGTAAGTTGTAGGTACAGGAATAAATAGCATGAGGAGGCAGAATGGAGATCTGAATTGTATCATTGTTTCTGGGACATCGAAAAGTCTAGTGCAGCAGAAGAAAAGGAAGATAAAACTAGAAAAGGGAGGTTGGAATCAGATTCTGAGGAATATTCAATGTCATCCTGAAGCATGTTAGAATTCAATTTCTAGTCACTGAAAGGCAACTATGAGAAGATTTGAAGCAGGTGATAGCATGGTTGGGTTTATCTTTTTTGGATAATTACTCTGACATTGTCACAAAAGATTTACTGAAAGATTTGTCACAAAAGGTGAAGGCTAAGAGAACAGTTGGGAGGCATTACGAGCAACAATTCAGAATGAGTCTCAACAATCATAAATCGTTTTTTATAATAGTGTCTCTACCACCTGATAAAGTAACAATTTGACTGAATTTAAATCTTGAATTTTGTCTGTGACTCTGAGTCCTCCAGAACTTTTTTTTTTTGCCTTAGGGCATGGCTCGTGGGGTTGGGAGTGGGCAGAGACAGTGACAGGGAAAGTGAGAAACCACCTCCGGAGGGATGGCCATGCTGCAACCCTGAAATCCCTTTTTTTGCAGTCCCTTTTCTGTATTTTTATGGATATGAATGCCTTACACCTTATTTTCTGCTATTGGTTGTACCTCTCCTTACAGGCAGAGAGTGTACCGTCTTCAGTGTCACTGGTGGTATTAAGCATTCCTGGTGTCTGTCAACCCAGGAGGAAATGCTAGACTTCCGTGAGACTGCATTTCCACACAGATTCTGCTCTGTGTAGGAAAGAGATCCAACCTCTTTTCTTTTCAGACAAGAGGGCAGAGGTAGATCAGATCCCATCAACAACCATTTGTTCTTTTCAGGATAGAGGAGAGCTGTCATTACCTTCCCTGACAATGGAGTGAAGCGTTTGTTAAACATGCAGTATCTTTACAGAGTTCTGATCCTGAGACTTATAGCCAAAAAAGATTTGGGAAACCTACACTATGGAAAAAAACATGAACTAAATGTGCTAAATAATTATTTGAGTATTACATACATACTTCCCTGTTGCCACCAATTTCAGCTCACTTAGAAAGTTCTCTGTAACCAGAATAGCCATTGTTACTTTTCCCTTTGCATTTTGCTCTCCTTTTCTCTTGCTGTTTTACGAGGTGCTCTAGTTGTTTTTGTTTGTTTGTTTTGTTGTTTTTTCTTTTTTAGAGGTTTTTGCTACAGGGTGCGTGCACTTGCCAGAAAGACAGAGAGAGACAAAGGTGGCCATACCACAGTCCCTTCTCCTCCATTCTCCTCTCGGGATCTTGGGCATGCATGCACACACCTGGCATGAGTTTAAGCCACCAGGCCCAGGACTTGAACCGTGGTTGGCTACATGGGAGTCAGTGACATAGCCATCACGCCAGCTCCTCATACATTTTACTTTTTTGCCTCAGGACTTACTCTTTACTAGAAGTCATCTAGCTATAGTGCCTCCATCAGTGCCTTTTTTTACTCCTTTTACCCATTTCCTTTTCTTGTCCCTTGCCTTTTCAGACTTTTGGGGCAGCCTGCTCTGTGCCTTTCATCAGACTTCAGTGCCCCATGTGGAGACCTTCTCAAGCCCTCCATGTTCAAGTGCACATACCCTTTGCCTAACAGGTTCTCTTAGGACCCCCTCCTATTTGTCCTCTTAGAACATTTTTATTTTATGGATTAGGGTCTATCCATTGTCCTTTTTCTACCCCACACTTTGGCTAAATCCTTAGTGAGGATGTTAGACTCTGTTGAAAAGCCATTGTCAGGTTTAAGAAGCTTAATGGAGTTTCTACTGAATATAGACTTCTGTATCTACCCTTGTGATATTCTGTCTCTTTGGAGGGAGAGAATTAACTTCCAGGCTGAATGCTACCAGGAACACTATCGGCTCTATGAATGTGTTCAGCCTATATTAACATGTAACTTTAAAACATCTTTAAGCTATCCCTCAGAAGATTTGTAAACAGAGAAGTGGGTTAGTTAAATCTTGAGGAAGTATACAATCTGAAACAGACAGAAAGAGAAATAAATATATATTGAGCTCAGTCATAATAAACATTGACAATTCAGGCTGGAGTATAACCATCCCTTCACTCAGCCTACACCAGTTGGTGCCACATGCTGGGATGTCCTATGGCTGGGGGCGGGAGGGGCCTACTTGCTGCACTAAAGGGGTGACCGTCTATTTTGAGAGATAAACATGAACACAGAGGACTGATTACAGGTGGTGGGGTCAGTACCATTGTGCAGGCATGTCAAAATAACCTCAAGGACGCAGGTGAGCGAGTGGATAATTCTGAGCAGCACAGGAAGCTGGTGCGCGATCATGGTGCTCAGTTAACCAGCCTGCGGACGACAGAAAGAGTGAAATAAATGAGCCGTCACAGGTCTGCATTACACCTGGCTCGCAGGCTGTGAGGGGGCTCTTTCAGCTCACTTACAGAGTCTATCAGAATCATGAAACTTGAGCTACACCGTTTTGGGATGCTTTATCACACTTTAAGGATCCTGGTCATCTAGAGAACAAGAGCATGTATGAGGTGCTTGAGAATTGTTCTGAAGAGGTCATAGGTCTCTGTTCCCCACGTCGCATGACACTTTCCTTTAACAGCGTGACAGCAAAGCGGTAACATCTGTTTCTATGTGACCACAATGTGAATATATCAAAAGGGACGGGCGGTGGTTTAGTGCAGCCTGTGACTGGTGAGGAATTTCATATGGAGAGAATTCTCTCTGTGGTCCAGAATTAGGAAAAAAAGGAGGTTGCTTTTATTACTGTGGCATAGGAGGCCCCTCTGCCCTCTATACTGCTTTCTTTTTCTAATTTGTAACCATTTCCTGACTGACGTTCATGTTGCATGCTTTTTCATAAGTTCCACGTTGCTTACCTCAGTTAAGGGCCAAGGCTGCACCCGGGAGCCTGGAGCTGAGTCCCGCACCTGGGCTCACAGGACTGATAGCTCACACAGGGCCTGGTGATGGCCGGCAAGGCCAGCTGCAACGGCTCAGCCTGTGTTCATCTGTCACGATTACTGTGCATTGGGGGTTGGCCTGGCTCGCTCCTCTCATTTCTGTTGTCAGCATAGCTAAGATCAAAGTGCAAGGAGACCTCAACGATAACCTAGAACTTTGCCCAAACACAGAGGCTGCCATCTGGGCAACGTCTTCCGTCACACTTTCCTCAAAGGCAGGGGAGAAAAAGGGCAAATTATGTTTAAGTATAGCCTTTCGAGCACAGCCACTTCCAACTGCTCCTCTTGCTTCGTTTCCGGAACCCATCATAGTTTGTATTAACCAATTGGTTCAGGATTTGAGATTTCCTGACCTAATCACTGGATTGGGGAAATCCTGATCTCTGTTTATATGAAGCTGTGACTGTGATTGCAGGCTTCGTACCTGGCTGAACTCACATCTTCCATTCCACATTCAGGGTTTGAGATGGTTCTGGCTGTTCTGAAGAAAGGAGATGAATTATCTCTGCTTGTCATCATGAGTGCAAGATAATTTACTTGCAGAATGCATTTTGTTAAAGATAATGGACAAAGTATATTCATAATGGCAATGATAGTTTATGGAAAAATCAGACAGGTAGTAATTACTTTCAGGGCTCATGTTCCAGATTTTAAAAAAAGAATACCTTGCAGTGTTTCTGAGTTTACTTTTTTCATTCTATATACTTCCTCTTTTCAAAATGAATATTGATGCATTAAAGATAGGGAGAGACAAATTGAGACTATGGCTGTGAGTTTGGGAATAACTAGGAATTAATTTAGATGAATGATTCTTTTAGAAAAATAACATTCAGACAACACAAAAGGCTTTAATTAGCATATTTATATGATGTTTGTATTGATGTTTTTTCTGAGAGTTGCATCAGATAGAATGGCATGGAAAGTTGAAGTTGAATGATTCAGGCCTTGTTTAATGCCCTTGTAAATGCTTAATAGTTTCCATCTCAAGATGACTTTTATTTTTCTAATAATAGCATATGAGAAAGTTTTCATGGATTTCTAGCAATCACAGCTAGTCTGATTTCTCTCATTCCTTTCTGAAAAGAGATACCTATATATTTATCGGTATCTACATATGACTATCTTGAAGGGTTGTTAGGGGGACTGACTTAGGAAAGATCATTTGTGAGAAGAAATTGCTTCGTGCATTAAATACTGGCTCTGGGGTCAGTAGACTGAATTTGAATCCTGGCTTTTCTACTTAAAAATCATGTAACCTTGGGCAATGCATTTTATTCTCTTGTGTCTTAGCAATAAATGACATAAGGCATGTAAGGAGCATAGTGCCTGGCATATAGTAAGCACTCAGTAAATATTCGTTACTAGTATTAAATTGTAAAAACTATGCAGATGTTTAACGTTTTTATGACGAGCTGATAGTAAGACAATGCCTAACTCTGAGGCTAGATGGTTTTTCTAAATCTTTTGTAACAATAGACCTCGAGAGTTTAGTAGCACAGAGATCAACATTTTGTTGATTTATAAGCTGCCAACTTTGAGGGGGTTGAGTGTATTTGTAGGTTTAAGCTAAAAGTGTGATTGCATGCATTTGTCTCAAAGACACCTGGAATCATTTAGTGGGTTCATGTTTCAGAACTCTCCTATGATAAATATGAGAATGGAACAGCATTTATATGGTTACAGCTTCTCTGTGCTATATTTTAGTGTGTGGATTATTTTAATGACCATTGTTTTGAGCATAAAAACGAATCTGGTGTTTGAGTTTAAAAAAAAAAGCATGCTTTTGTAGAAGACAAGTATTGCATTTATTGATATCTACAGTCTGTTCCTTTATCTTTCCTTACCTAAGCGTCTGTCAATTTTATCTCCACAATTTCTCATATGTCTTTCTCCTACCCACAGTTCTACTTTTGAACCTTCTAACAGAATTTTCCTCTCCCAGGATTTCTCATCTCTAATCCATTTTGCACACCTTGCCAGTTATTTACCTAATGTGCGACCTCTATTCAGTTCACTCTCAGGCCTGATGGTTCCTCATCCTGGCCTAGGATGTTTGTTCCCCAAAATCACATGTTTGTAACTCCTTTCTACATGTCTATTTGCACTCTGATGTTCTTTCATAAATCATACTTGCATATTGTATATATTCATGGTCACTGCTTACCCATTTTCCTATAGTAAGTATCAGTATTCTACATGGTATTTGATATGTGATTTCAAACTATGATGGTACTACCTGTCTTCTTCCTCTGTTGGCATAAATAGCCAGCCAGTCATTTCCTGAGGCAATATGGTATTTATGAGCCCCGGAGACCTAGTCCAGTACCCAAAGAAAAAGGAAGAGCAAGAACTCCCAGAATTCCTGGAAATGGATGGCCAGCACAGGATGGTCCAGGTCTTATACCCTCTGGCCAATGGAAACCTTTGTCGCTGTCATTTTTTTTCTCATGGGCCTCATGGAATTCTGGATCACTTGTCTTCAGCTTGCTGTTCACAAAAGGCTGCTTTCCAAATGACCACCTCTTTATCTAGTCCAAACTGCCTTTGCTTTATGGCTGTCGTTCACTCAAGACAAGGAGTGGGAGGGCATAGTGCCAGGCAGAGAGCAGGGTTGCAGGCATCCTAGTACACTGAGGTCAGTTGAATTTGCATGGGGCTGCAGTCCGGGGTGTGATAGAACAGTATTGCCCCAACACACCTCAGAGTCACCTACAGGGCTTGTGAAAGCACAGACTGCTGACTGCACCCCTGAGTGTCTCGTTCAGTAGATGTGGGCTGGGACCTTAGAGCGTGCATTTCTAACACATTTGGGGGGAACTCATTACATAGGGAAGAACAATATTGCTGAGTGGTGTGATAATGAAAGTGTTCTGTGCATTCGTATCTCTGCGTGGCTGCTCACATCATTTGATCTTGTAAGCTTTCCTCAAGTCTTGCCATTTGTAACATTAGATCAAATGCTGCCTCTTCAGCGATATTACAATTTCCTCAGCCAGGGCATAAGACACCTGTAGTTGGGCCAGCAGGTGGCATGGTGATTAAGGGCACTGGATTCCCACATGGCCAACCATGACTCAAGTTCTGGACCTGGCGGCTTGCTTTCTCACTTCCCCCTTCCTCATCAAATTGAAATAATAATAATAATAATAATAATAGTAATAAATAAAGTTAAATGAAAAATTATTTTAAAAAAAGACAGTTGTTACTCTTCTCTTCAGCTTATCATTTACTTATTCCACTTAGAGTATTTATCACCATCTACCCTACATAAAGTATGCTTGTCTTGCTACCAGTGTGTAAACTCGTTGAAGGCTAGTAAATCTGTCATTTATTTTGCTTTCTAACTGCTTAGTGCAGTGGCTTATACACAATACGTGCTGTTGGTGTTCTGCCCAGTTCCTTCTGACTCTACCACCTGTATGTGTCCATCTCCAAGCTTCTGCATGTGTTCTGACCAATTTGAACTTGGAGCTTCCTTCGGAGGACTAAACTTGGCTTACTGAGGGCACTTTACTCAAATACATGGAACGCCTAGGTTGTCTGGAAGGTTACCTCTCCACAGAGTGACCCGCAGTCGATGAGTGGTACCGCGGTGAAAAAGCACAGCGCTCTTGCCTTGTGCGATAGATACACCTTCCATAGCTCGCCACAAAATCAGACTAAGGCAGGGACTTCACCTGACATCAGACTTTTGTTTGGCTGTTTCTCTTTTCTGACTCTGCTTTCCTTATACCCTTACCTGATTTTATCCTGGGAGTACTTCTTTGGTAAATAATTTGCCTGTGAACTCACATCTCAGGCCTGCTTCTAGAGACTGGCAGGTGTCATGTACATAGTTCTTGAATGAAAAATGCTCGAAAAGAAGTATAGCATGATAGGAGCATAGACTCTGGAGGCAGTCTCCTTGAGTTTAAATCTCAGTTCTGCTACTTACCAGCTCTGTGACCTTGGGAAAGTTATTTAACTCCTTTGTGTTTCAGTTCTTTATTCATAAAATGGAGTTAGAATAGTACTCTACTGGGATGTTATGAAGACTAACTGAATCAATACTTGAAACATTTTTGGAATAGTATTTGCATTGATGTGACAGATATTTATAAAATAAAATTAAAAATGACCACAGGGAGGTCCAATTACAGTGGCCTGCAGACAGTGCCACCTCTAGGGAGGATGGAAGCCACATGGAAGGCCCAGGTTTGGTTCCCGAGCCAACCTGAGCATTCTGGACATGGTTGCATGTTTCTGTAATCCTGGTTAATTGGGAAGGCTGGGGCAGGAAGATTGCCACACTGCAAGACCCTGTCAAAAATATTTCTCTCTCCCTCTTTCCCTTCTTCCCTACCTACCCCACTTTTTGCAAAGGGAAAAAGAAAGTATTAAAGAAAATATAAATGAATGGAAAGATATCTAGTGTCACAAATCAGAAGACCCCATTGTCAAGATGACAATAGTACCCAAAGTGACCTACAGATTAAACGTGAGTTCTATTCAATTCCCAGTGATATTTTTTGCAGAAATAGAAAAATCTATCCTAAAGATACCCCAAATAGTGAAAACAATCTTGAAAAAGTACAACAAAGGTACAGGCCTCACACTTTTCAATTGCAAAATTTGCTACAAACCTATAGCAATCAAAATGGTGTTGTCTGGCATAATAGAATAGAGATCCTGGAAATAAACCTGTGCATATATGGTGAACTAATTTTTTTTTTTTTTGAGAGGTTTTTGCTCTAGGGCGCATGAGCTCACCAGAAAGAGAGATACAGAGAGACAGAAAGTGAGAAATCACCCCCCAGGGAGGATGGCCACGCCGCAATCCCTTCTCCTCCATTCTCCTCTCGGGATCTTGGGCACGCACACACATGCGCCCAGCGATAGCTTAAGCCACCAGGTCCAGGACTTGAACCACGGTGGGCTACATGGGAGTTCAGTGACATAGCCATTACGCTAATTGCTGGTCCCAATGGTGAACTAATTTTTGATGGAGGTGCCAAGGCCGGTCTTTTAAACAAAAGTGTTGAGAAAACTGAAAATCTGCATGCAAAAGCATGAGTTTGGAACTTTGTCTTATAAAAAAATGAATTCAAAATGGATCAAAGACTTAAATGTAAGAGTTAAAACTATAAAATTGGTAGAAGGAAATATAGTAGAAAATCTTCATGACATTGGATTTGTAATTCTTGAATGTGATGCTAAAATCACAGGCAACAAAAGAGAAAAGTAGATAATTGGACTTCATCAAAATTAAAAGCTTTTGTACAACAAGAAAAGGGAAAAAAGCTCACAAAAATGGGGGAAATTATTTGCAACTCAAATATCTGATAAGGGATTAATATCCAGAATGTGCATAAAGAATTACACTCAGCAACAAACTAGCAAACCAATTAAAAAGTGATCAAAGGACCTGGATAGACATTTGTCTAAAGAATATATACAAATAATATATGAGCAGATGAAAAGATGCTCAATATTATTAATCGTTAGAGACATTTCATGCCTACTTGGATAGCTATTACAGAAAAACAAACCAGAAAACAATAAAGTTTGGCAAATATGTGGAGAAATTAGAACTTTTGTACAATGTAGGAATGTAAAATGGTGCAACCACTGTGTAAAACTGTTTAGTGGTTCCTCAAAAAATTAAACATAGAATTGCCATATGGGTCTGAGTCCATAGCCGAATGTTAAGGAAACCAGATCTACATGACTGACTGTGATTCTAATCTTAGTTTCTTGAGAAATACACTGAGCGCATGTGTGTGCATGCTCCACATCCCAATAGAATGGAGAAATGGTGGAGAATGTATTCCAGTGTGACCAGACCCTACTGCGGGATGCTTTTTCCCTCTATTTCTCTCTAGCTCTAGTGAGTGTACATGGCCTTTGGCAATTAAAAAAAAAAAAGAATTATCATAGGAACCAGTAATTCTTCTCCTAGGTTTGCACCCAAAAGAATTGGAAGCATGAGTTCAAACAGATACTTGTATAACAATGGTCATAGCAACATTAGTCACAGTGGCCAAACGATGCAAACAACTCAGATGTCTGTCTACAAATGAATGGACAAACAAAATATAGTACACAATGGAATAGTTTTCATCCATCAGAAAGGAATGAAATGCTGATGTATGCTACAACATGAATGAACTTTGAGATACTATGTTAAGTAAAATAAGCCAGGCACAAAAGAATAATTGCTATGATTTTACTTATGCATGAAGAGGCAGATTCACAGAGGCTGAAAACAGAACTGAAGAGACCAGTGACTGAGGAGAAAGGATAAAGTGAGGAGTTATTGTTTAATGGGTACAGGATTTTCTTGTTTGGGAGGATTTAAAAGTTCTGGATATAGATAGTGGTGGTGATTGCACAGTGTGAATGTACCTAATACAATTTAATTGTATGTTTAAAAAATGTTAAAGTGGCAAATTTTATGCTATGTATATTTTACCACAGTAAAAATAAATGGACCGATCCTGGTCTTGCATTTTGCTCTTTCTGTTCTGCCTCTGGACAGATATCTGTGTCATGAATGTTTTTTTCCCTCTCTCATGAGAGAAGTACCCATGAGTTGTCTATGGACATTTAAACAGAAATACCTGAATAGCTGTGAATTTTTAAACATCCATTTAAAATCAGAGAGAGAGAAAACAAAACCCCACTGTGCATAAACATGAATGAATAAATGAATAGATTATTTGAAAATTCCTTAGGTTTGGTGAGAATTTTCAATAACCCCAAGAGCACAGTGAGTCCAGTTTAATTATTAATACCAGAAAGCAATCTAAGACTAGAATTTTTCCAGCTTTCCCATTTATGATTTTATAAAAGCTATCCAGATGGGTTCACTTGATCTGGGTTCATAGGCAAGTTGGTCTATGGCCAGATGCTCCATCTCTTAGGTTATCGCACTTCTCCATAGAGTTGAAATGTTCCCCTGAAGAGAGACTTTTAAAAGCTCACAAACTCTCATTTAGATTTGGCAATCACCATGCTGTGTTGTTGGAATGTTTTGGACTTAGCAATAAATAATGTTTTAAAACTTGTGATGTTTTGTGTCTTAGTTGCTGTGTCCTCTGTATCTCTAGGCAAAAGCTCTCAGTGTCAGTATATGAAATCTGATAGAATCACCCATCAGCTAAGGTAGTCCTTCTCATCCCTTAACTTCAAGTTCCCTCCCTCCCTCCTTCCCTCCCTCCCTCCCTCCCTCCCTCTCTCTCTCTCTCTCTCTCTCTCTCTCTCTCTCTCTCTCTCTCTCTCTCTCTCTCTCTCTCTCTCTCTCTCTCTCTCTCTCTCTCTCTCTCTCTCTCTCTCTCTCTTTCTTTCTTTCTTTCTTTCTTTCTCTTTCTGTCATGTATACTGAAATGCAATGGAAGAAGGAAGGGAGAGCAGGTGTATTTGTTTATGAGATAATGTCCCTCAAGGACTCAGTTGAGAAGTTTGACTAATCTCTGTAACATTTCCTCTAACATATTTAACATCATTGATTCCATAATTTCACTTCATTATCATCAAGACTTTGCTTTTCATCTGGGCATTCAGTCTTATAGGTCTGTGGTACACAAGACTGACTCCTCTGAGTAGATGTCATTTACATCAAATTATATGTGAAGGAATACAATAGCAACAAAAGACCAGATTCCATTTAACAGCAACTTTAGGAACTTTAGCCTGTCTCACACTGATGGACACAAAACTCAAGTTCCTTCTGGAACAAGACAATGCATGAAGAGATGCTATAATAATTTGTCAAACTATTTAATACAAAATAGCTATGTAATGGTATTTTTATAACCTCAGTATTAAAATGGAATGTTAGTGTCAAAATGAAATTAAGGTCTAAGTTTATTTTGGTGCAAAAAATGGAAATCCATGCATAATTTTTAATAATATGCATTTTGTATGAACTTTTTGTAGACCCCTTATATATATGCATGCACAGACGATATATGCATATGTATCACATCTTAATGTATATCTCTCTCCTCCACATTTTGGATGGAGTGTCTGCTGACAATAAGGTCGCTGTGCTTAGATTGACAGAAGGAGCAGCCACAGGGCAAGAGATAGCATTGAGATGTTACTGGAAAAACGAGTTTCTCTCCACACGAGCCAAAATCATTCTTGCAGAGGGCTAACAGTCTCAGAACATACTCCCTATGGCAAACACAGAACTCCTGGATAGTTTCTTAAAAGTGAAGTATCTTAAATTAAGTGGAAATCCTATACTCTGAGGATCTTAGATTCCTGAGATTATACTAATAGAAACAAATTGGTTATTTCCACCCAACCTTCAAGCCTCACTCTTTGGCTTTGCTTTGAAAATTGAAAGTATGCCTTTATTTATTTACCTTTTCTGAAAAATTTGCATGGTTGAAGTTTGTTGATGTGCAGTAAATCCCTGGTGGGAAATGACTAGAACTAACAAGACTAGGAATATTTGTTTTCAAATGGGTTTTTAAATTGACCTTGATAGTTTTCAATGTTTCTTAATTAGTGTTTGCAAATCTGCTGATTTTACGAAAAATCTGTTTCTTGCTGTATTAGAGTATAGTATCACAACAAAATTAGCATTCCATATGTTGTTTTGTTAAACATACTTGGTGACTTTCTTTAAAATCCCTTGGGAAATGTTTTGAAATTTTTTGAAACAAATAGGCAACACTTGAAAATAAATGGTGATTATCACCGCATTGTTCTTTCTTTAATACACTCCCTGGAATTGGACTCAGTAGGAATGCTATCACTGAACACATGCCCTTCAGAAATTACTCATGAATGGGGAAGGCCTAGATCCAGCTTTTTTTCTTATGTTTGTAAAAGCGACTTGCTACGGAATTCTAGCCATGCAATGAAGCACAACTACTTTACTAAAGGCCCAAGTGGTGTAAACCATGTATAAAGTCCTTTATTGGGATTTTCTTTCCTCTAAATGGAATGAGAAAATTCAGCTCCATTTTCTTAAAATCTCCTTCAGAACTCATAAATGAAAACAGAGGAAGATAATTCATCTGAACCTGGAGACCAGGCTGTGCCCCATCGGTAACACTAATCATTTTAACTCTGCATTGACACTGAGATGTGGAAAAAGTTGTCATGTCTCTGTCTTCATTTCAGATTTAAAGTTTAGTCATCACACATATCAAACACCTATTATGTGCCAGGCTTTGTGCTAGGGACTGAAGTTACTAATAGGAATTAGAAACGATGGCTTCAATAATAGCGCTACTCCGAGGCCATCGTAGCTTTGCAGAAGAGAGGAGAAGCACTGTGTGGCTACGGGAGGAGCTTAAGGACTGTTCCACACAGTTGAGATGCTCTTCACTGTGCTGTCCCCTCACCAGTAAATCCTACTCCTGGCCACACTAACGAAAAAGTGAAGGTGGATGTCAATTTACCAGATAGAAAAGGCAGAAAAGTGTATTCCAGGGTGAGTGACTGTCCCTTGTAAAGGTATAAGGAGATACAGGATGCTGTTGAGACACTTCGTTAGGTGTGGCTGGAACATAGCTTATAGGATGGGCCATGGGGTGAGAGGGAGTCCTTTGGAAAGGTGGGTGGGTGTATTCTGCCATGCTGAGAAGTTCAGACTTCATCATGTAGGGTGTGGAGGGACTGAAAAGTTTTAAGGGAAATAGAAATTGATAAATGTGGGGAAGGCAAAGAGACTGAAGATAGCAATATTAATTAGGAAGGTACATAGTTTGGAGGATCATGGTGAGGTCCTGAATTAACTCATAGCAGTGGAAATTAAAGACTGTCCTTACATCTGAGAAATGTTTGGGAGATATTTAGGAAGAAGAGTCTGTTTCACTCTGAGGATTAAATCTTTAATGAACTAAATCATAACAGTGGGGATTAGACAGCTCTCCTCCTTAGGTCTGAGAGATAGTTAGGAAGAAATACTAATTTCATTCTAAGGAATGTGGGGTTAGAAGGAGGAGTGATATATTCAAAATTTGCTGGTGTTTTAACTGGTAGGTAGCAGCACTAGCCATTGTTAAAAGGTAGAGCAGAAGGTTTTTTAAAATTTTGTTTTGGTTTTGTTTTCCTATAGGGTGCATGTGCTCACCAGGGAGAGAGAGAGGAAGAGAGAGAGAAAGTGAAAAAGTAACACCCCAGGAGGGATGGCTACACAGCAATCTCAAACCTCTATAATTCAACATGGGCATACTGATTTGGAAACTCATGACAGTTAAAAGCCCAATGAACCCAAGAGAAAGGTAGAGGAGAGGATAGCTAGACACATAGTCGGAGTCTTCAGGAAGTTTATGGAAAGTTGATACTATAAAACAAACAAACAAACAAACAAACAAACAAAACAAACAAATAAACAAAACCAAACAAACAAAAAACCAAAACTATACATGCATTTCAAGATTTTTGTGTACCAAAATAATTCATGCTTTAATTCTTTCATGAGCTTTTTGAAATCCCTTAAGCCATAGTATTGTTCTTTTATGAGTTGGATGGGAGGTGGGTAGTGGTGGTGGGGATTGATTAGTAAGTGTTTTCTGCAAAGAGCCATCCAGATAACAAATATTTTAGGCCTTCAAGCATTATAGGGTCCATTATAATCACTTTATTGTAACTTATTTCTGCTGTTGGGCTATGGAAGCAGCCATGGACAACAAAGAAACAAATGGGTGAGATTATGTTCCAATGAGAATTTGTTTACAATACTGAAGGGCAGCTGGATTTTATTCCAGGGCAGCAGTTTGCCAGTCCCTGGATTAAAGGAATGATGCAGAAGAAAGGGCATACTGTATCTCTGTGTTGGCTATTTGACAATCAACACCACAGACGTCTGGAAAAACTCCTTGAACCCAGGCCTAACCCAATGTAATGAATTGGAACATTTGCCTTTGAGACATGGATTCTACTGCATGTGATAAGTGACATTTAAAAGCATTAATAAATGTCCACTGCATGATCACCCCAAGTTCTTTGTGGAACGCAGCAGAGAATTGAATTCATAAATCTTTATTTGTACACACACACACACACACACACACATATATGGAGAAAAAATTAAAAGAAAACATATCCAAATGTTAATATTTCTTATCTCTGAGTTGTGGAATGATAGGTGATTTATTGGTTAAAAACTTATAAAATCTCAAACAACAAGCTTATATAACTTTTATAACAAAATATTTTGCAATAGAAGAGCACATATAGGTAAGGTAGAGGAAAGGAATATATCTGAAATTATTCTACATGAAAGTTAACTTCAATTTTATTCTATTTGCTTGCATTAAACCATGAATAAAAATTTTATTTTCTTTTCCAGTTGTATATATGTCCATATTTAAACCATCATTTAATGTCTTCAGATAAAAATAATGGATAATC
The DNA here is from genome assembly GCF_000334495.1 of Tupaia belangeri chinensis. Taxonomy (NCBI): domain Eukaryota; kingdom Metazoa; phylum Chordata; class Mammalia; order Scandentia; family Tupaiidae; genus Tupaia; species Tupaia belangeri. The sequence continues at coordinate 2,700,165 of NW_006159550.1, read as the reverse complement.
CCAAAAAGGCTTAATATTACTAAGCTCTTGGTCAATGGTACTTGTTGATATGACTTTTTATTGGAAAGACTGGGCCTGACTTTCTGTACCCAAGAATGGAAAGAATCAGATCTCTCTAAAAGCTAATTTTCCTTTCTATTAGTGAACTGGACACTCCAAGAAGCATGTTTATTACTTCTGAGTAGCTTTTTGTACACTGAGAATGAAGATTATTTTCCAACTTCTAAAAGGCCCAATATGTCAGCATAGGTAAAAGCACTAGCTAATCATGTTCTCCTACAAGTAGCACCAGATCCAATTTCTGGTGCTTTGAGATGAATGGTTATCATGACAGATAACCAAACTCATTTGCTAGAAAAAGGCAGAATTTATTATATACCACTGTTGTTTTCCCCTTTCAGTAGCATTCTCCCAAGTTTTTATGATTATTCAATTTCTCTTAAGAATCAGATACAGTGGCACAGTGGAAACACCACATACTGTAATGCTGAAGCCATATGAGGGAGTCTCAGGTCTGTATCCCAAGGTCTTCCTGAACACAATGGGTGCACGCACATGATCCTGGTTAGTTGAGGCTGGAAGTGGATTGTGGCATAAAGATTCTGTTGGGGATGTCTCCCTCTGTCTCTGTCTTTCACATGGAATATATAAATAAGTTTAAAAAAATCTAATATACAGCTCTTACTCCCTAGTTCTCTTTTTATCCAGACACTTAAACTTGCTTTCTGCTCATAGTTACATTGGGCCAAATCTGTTAATCAACTAATTTAGGAAACACACTGATGTCTTATAGCGGCTAAATTGTTATTCTACTCAGGTATATTCTGAAGGTAAAAGGAAGCACAGTTTTCGTCAGAGGAATAAAAGTCTAATGGATAAGTTTTTATTTTGATGCATAGGCTATCATCATCATACTTCATATTTCATTCATCCGTTCTTTCATTCAGTAAGTTTTTATTGAGCATCTATTACCTGTTAGGTACTGTTTTAAGCATTGTGCTGAGAATTGCATGGCTCTACTTTGGGTAGAAGCTATGGTCACTTGAGCTGCCCTCGTCATTGGACACCATGGTCTTCATGTTTCTTCTTTGCTCCAATCCTCTTATGGCTTTCTCTCAGAATAAGCAGGAATTTCAAGTCTGGAATAATCTGGCCATTATTACCTCTTCTTCTTTATTTCTGCTTTGCTTTAGCTTCCCCCTTTGACATTCCTCAAAGGCACCAAGCAAGCTCATGCTTTGGCATGCTTATATTTCCTGTTTTGTCTGTATGGTATATTTGTTCTGCACAAATCATGGGCTTCACTTCCTCATTTTATGCAGACCTCTGTTCAAATGTCACCTCAACAAAGGTTTTATTCTGACCATCCTATTTAAACAATTTAAACAGCCCTCCACTTTGATTTTCTGCTCACTCTCTTTGCTTCGTTTCCTTCAGAGTGCTCCACACCCAATGTGTGTGTGTGTGTGTGTGTGTGTGTTTGTGTGTGTGTCTAGGGACCTTTCTTCTCATTAGACAGTACGATTAATAAGGTCAGGTGTTTCATGTCACTCATGGTTCTATGCTAGCATCTTGACCCTGGCCATACTGTATGTTCCATGACTGTGCATGGACTTGGAAGGACTGCTTCACATGGAACATCTACAGTGCTGGCTTAGTCTTGGGTGCACATCTTCTGCCCAGCACATAATTAACTAAACCAAGGAGAAAGCATTGGTACACCAAAAACTCTTATTCAGGGCACACATTCATAAATCCAGCTACTTACCAAAGATGCAATTAATATTAGACCCACAAGTTCCTTTTTGGGAGCCTTGTTTTCAGGACATTTGGCCATGGTGACTTTCGTTTGACTCTGCTGTTATTTTTACATGGTGTTAATGTGTTCCTGACATATTTCAGAGACCAGGCTTGTCATTTACTTTGAGGGGTCCCATGAATTTCTCTCTTACACTTTTGAAATGAAATTTCAGAATTGAATCAAATTTATTGTTTCAATCAAAATGGATTTGAATTACAGATGTCTGATCCCTTAAAAACAGATCTAAAAAAAGAAAGCGTCCATCAACTTCAGTTCTTGTTTTCTTGTCTCCTACAAACAAGAACCAAGGACTTTCTGTAAGACTTTGAATATCTTCACTGCGTTAAGACATTAGTACATGTTAAGCTAAGTACTTTATATTTGCTTATATTGTAAGGCTTGAATCATCAGGGAAGTTGTTTAATCCACTGGCAAGTTGTGCATGCATTTTCAGAATGTGATTATTGCTCATAAAAATGGTTTTAATTGAAAATTTTATGTCATGGACAGCCTATAGCAGTCTTAGATGCACATACCTATATTTATGTGTCTATAATTTATTTTTTAAGATTCCCTATACAACACTATTTTGGAATTACTAAAGGGGTTTTCTTTCCTTTTTGTTGTTCATCTGGGTAACTTAAAGAAATTATTGCTGTTATGTTCAGCTGCTGGCACCGTTGCAGGCAACTAAAAGCTTAAGAAAATTATTTCCCCTACCTGCCCCCCCCAAAAAAAAAGCCACATCTAAAAAGGTCACAAAAGGAAACATACAATTCAAATAATCTCCTTGCTGCATCGAGATTAACTCGGACACAGATGTTTTAACTTACAGTTTGATCTGGCGTAATATGTACATTTAACAAAATCCTGTTTTGTATTGCTTCTATAAACACTGAAGTCTGATAAAAGTATATTGATTTTTCTGCTATTTAAGAGCTTTTGAACCAGTGCTTAAAGCAGGTTTTCTCCAAGGCCTAAATTAACTCTTTCTGCCTTTGACTATGGTTTCCGTGTAGGGGTTTGTGTGTGCATCCAAGGATGTGTTTGTTTATGCTTGAAATGGATTAGAATGGCAAACCATTTTGCGGTCTGCAATATTTTACTTGTTAGGGATAATCATTAGACTTTGTTCTTGTTTTTTTTTTTTTTTTTTTTTTAAAAGATTAAGCGATTCAACCCTTTTTCTTTATTTTACTTGTTAGGGATAATCATTAGACTTTGTTCTTTTTTTTTTTTTTTTTTTTTTTTTCTTAGAAGATGAAGCGATTCAACACTGTTCATTACTGCTCATTTCCTAACCACACTGGAGTCATTATAGGCCTAGATATTATCTGAAAAGTTACTGAAATATTAATGCAACATGAATGGGGTTTTCATCTCATACTCTGGGCCTTTAAAATAAGGACATGATACTTCCTCCTCCCAATCCTCAGGCCTTTTGTTTAACTGAGTTTAACAAGAGGGCCCTCCAGGAAGTGACTTAGGGAAAGTCAGTCCAGTTTAAGTCTATCTTGTGTTCAGATAGCTCTCACGCTTTCTTCATTGCTGGCCAACATTCTAACACACCACAGGGTCTGCATCACACCTTGTGAATGAACACTGGTGGCCACCACTTCACAAGTAGACCTCTCCAAATAACTTGTGTTGTCAGACCAGAATCACAACCTAGGTAACCCTCTGGTTAAAAAAAAAAGTTATGTTCACATTTAAAATGTCAGAGATTTCAAATTCAGCACCACCACAAACTTCTGAATCTACAGAAGGTTGTTAGTAAGTAGACTCTCTTAAGACAGTATGAAAGACAGGTTCTAAGTTAGACAAGGCACTGACTAATGTGAGGGCTTGTTGAACTTCTCCTTATGTTAAGATCTTCCTTAAACAAATCTTATAGGAAATAATCTGTTTTAATGATTTCCATAGAAATGGCTTTAAAGAGAAGTTTCTCCTCAGTTCCTAGAGGTTGCATACTTCACTGGACAGAACCCCAAGTTCAAATGGGCCCAGGGAACAGCCATGGCCAGCCATACCCACCGCCTTGATGGGGCAGGAGCTCGAGGAAGGGCTTCTCCGAACATGGTAGAGATGTTCAGGATCTTCTGAACCCAAGGACTTATTCTCAGGTGAAGTTAGTAGTTATTGATGTGAAGATGATAGGGGTGGTTTCCATATATTTCTGGGGATCTTGTTTAATTTACATTGTATAAGTGGAAAATGTCTTCCTTTAGTAGAAAATGACTTATAACTTTCTTAGTAAAAATGAATGGGTGTGTGAGAGAGCTTCTGTCAGCAACAGTGGAAAGCAAGAGAATAGCATGACTCTGAGGGATGTGGTTTTGAATCCTGGTTCTGCTGTTACCAGCTGTGTGACCTTAGACAAGATAATGTTCCTCTTTGAGCCAGGTTTTCTCACCTGAGAATAACATCTACTTTAAAAAGTTGTTTCAGGGACCAGCAGTTAGAGTAATGGCTATGTTGCTGGACTCCTATGTAGTTGACTGAGCTTTGAGTCCTGGACCTGGTGGCTTAAACTCCCACCAGGCGCATGTGCGTGCGTGCCCACGATCCTGAGAGGAAAATGGAGGAGAAGGGATTGCTGCATGGCCATCTTCCCTGGGGGGTGATTTCTTGCTTTCAGTCTCTCTGTCTCTCTGGCTAGCACACATACCCTATAGCTAGACTCTCTTAAGACAGTATGAAAGACAGGTTCTAAGTTAGACAAGGCACTGACTAATGTGAGGGCTTGTTGAACTTCTCCTTATGTTAAGATCTTCCTTAAACAAATCTTATAGGAAATAATCTGTTTTAATGATTTCCATAGAAATGGCTTTAAAGAGAAGTTTCTCCTCAGTTCCTAGAGGTTGCATACTTCACTGGACAGAACCCCAAGTTCAAATGGGCCCAGGGAACAGCCATGGCCAGCCATACCCACCGCCTTGATGGGGCAGGAGCTCGAGGAAGGGCTTCTCCGAACATGGTAGAGATGTTCAGGATCTTCTGAACCCAAGGACTTATTCTCAGGTGAAGTTAGTAGTTATTGATGTGAAGATGATAGGGGTGGTTTCCATATATTTCTGGGGATCTTGTTTAATTTACATTGTATAAGTGGAAAATGTCTTCCTTTAGTAGAAAATGACTTATAACTTTCTTAGTAAAAATGAATGGGTGTGTGAGAGAGCTTCTGTCAGCAACAGTGGAAAGCAAGAGAATAGCATGACTCTGAGGGATGTGGTTTTGAATCCTGGTTCTGCTGTTACCAGCTGTGTGACCTTAGACAAGATAATGTTCCTCTTTGAGCCAGGTTTTCTCACCTGAGAATAACATCTACTTTAAAAAGTTGTTTCAGGGACCAGCAGTTAGAGTAATGGCTATGTTGCTGGACTCCTATGTAGTTGACTGAGCTTTGAGTCCTGGACCTGGTGGCTTAAACTCCCACCAGGCGCATGTGCGTGCGTGCCCACGATCCTGAGAGGAAAATGGAGGAGAAGGGATTGCTGCATGGCCATCTTCCCTGGGGGGTGATTTCTTGCTTTCAGTCTCTCTGTCTCTCTGGCTAGCACACATACCCTATAGCAAAAACCTCTACAAAAAAAAAAAAAAGTTGTTTCAAAGATTGTAAATAATATGAGGGGAACCTCATAAAGTTCATGGAAGCACCGAATTTAAAGTGTAGTTTATTTTAGTGTGAAAAGTTAAAATCTATGCACAGTTCTTTTCAAATATACATTTTCCACAAACTTTCTGAACACCATCTTAGTATATGTATTAGCCCAAGATAACTTTAAAAAATTAGGTAGTGTACAAGATGAAAGAGACTTCAGATCATTAAAAGTCTCATCACAAGACACATGTCTTACCTAGGACCTGTAAGTCCATTGGCTGAAATACCAAGTAAGAGAAGAGGGTTTTAGAGGGCAAGGAGTTTAGATTGTAAGGAGATGCAATCTAAATGTAAGGGGGTCCTAAGGAGACACTTGAGCCTCTTCTTCTCCTCCAATGGTTTCTGAACCCTTGGCAAAGGCACCCCTTACCTGATCAATATGTGTAAAATGTCAACCTCTCGTTCAATATCTCTCCCCATGTGTCTTTGAGTTTTATCTGCTCATTTTATCCACCAAACTTGCTTTTATTATCTTCAGCTCTGTAGAGCCAGCACATCTCTGCAGGAACAAGCTGAATCTGATGCTGCTTCTCACATCACTGACAGAACTGTCAGTTTCTTTTCCATCATAAAATCTTGGTAGCTCTTAAGGGTGTCAGAACTCAATGTTTCCCATTCCAGGTTGAATTGGCACAGCTGGGGTAGAGAAGAACCATCTTTAGACTTGTGAACTGAGCAACTTGGACTGACAAATCATTAAGAAGATACAAATGTGGGTTTGAATTTCTACTATAATGTCTCACTTATCTGAATGTGGAAGGATCATTAAAAAATGAACTTTGAATTAATTCATGATAGTTACAGGATTAAAAAACAATCTGACCCTCTGGTTCCTTTAGCCTGTGGTCTTTTCTAAACATAATTATATTGCATTAAGTAGCTTTTAATTTTATTATATTCCATTCCCAACTTCTATAAACAAGATTGAAATTATTTTTCATTTCATTAATTGGAAAATTTGGTAGGTAGATATTTATACAGTTATTCTCTCACCAAAATCTGAAGTATGTATCTATAGTTAATGATGTGTAGCTTGCTGCCTCTGCACAGCGACATAATTATAATCCTTGCATCCAAAGCAAGGAAAATGTGAATTTCAAGAGAAATGACTATATTAGGATAGCAGGGCAGCACTCTTAGCATTACATTTCAAAAAAAAATGAGATTTAAAATTTTTAGTTACCTGAAGTTCCTATTTCTTTTATTCTTAAGACTGAATTATTTTTAAATATTTTTTGGTGTATTCAATATTCTAAAGATTGCTTTTGCTGAAAGACATAGGGTTAACATTGCAGATATTTATGGTTTCTTATATTTATTCAACAAATATTTGCTAAGTGCCCATCCAGTATCAGTTACTATATAAACTGAGTCTTTCAGAAAAAGGACCGAGTCATGTGAAGAACGGGCAGAAAGAGTTCCAAGCAGAACAGCGTGAGCTGTCCCCGAGGTGGGAAAGCACTTGGCACGTTTCGCAGAACTGAAGAACAGTGTGGTTAGAGCTTCACAAGGGAGAAGGAGAATGGAACAAGAAGAGACTGAAAAAGGCAGCCTGGAGTGCAGTTCAGCCTGAAGAGTTATGAATATCCTTAGAGCTATTGCCCTTAGAGTAAATGGCATCAGACTGCAGTGCTTTTGAGGCATGTGCAATGTATGTATTTGAGATGTTTCTGATGTCTTTTCTCCAGTTTCTGGATAACTAAACTAATTAGAATTATGTGTGAGGTAAGAGGGAAAAGGTGGGAGTTTGAGACAGAGACAGTCTCCTCCAGACAAAAGCTATAAGCTGTTTTTAAATATACTCCTTCTGATTATATGTATCCTAGGCCTCATTTTCATATTTGTGAAAGCAGGCTGATGATTGAACCATATTAATACCCTTTAAATTTGTAATTTATAATTTAACATAGTTTTATAAGAGATTATTTTAAAAATAGCATTTTATGTTATTTTTTTAATTTATTTTTTTAAGATACATTCAATCACATTGTTTAGCTTAAAATGTGAGCATTTCAATATGTGAACATTTCTCTCCAGTCCCGTTGATCTTAATATCGTCAACCAATAACACCACACCTCCCATCCTGTCAATGCTCTACCTCCATATCCCTTCTCCAAATGTCCTTCCTTAGGCCCCACTCCTCCACACCCACCTCATCTGACATTCCCACCCATGTCTTGTGTTTGTACAACCTTTAGTCAATCAGTTTCAGTCATAGAGTGCAGACATTCAGTATATATTAAGTGGGGACATACAATATCTCTCCTTCATATCCTGGCTTGCCTCACTCAGCAGTAAATCTTCCATATTCTTCCACTTTTTGTCAAAAGCCAGGGTTTTGTTGGGTTTTATGGCTGAGTAGTATTCCATAGAGTATATGTGCCACAGTTTTTCAATTCATTCATCGGTACGGGGGCATTTGGGTTGGTTCCATGTCTTAGCAATTGTGAATAGTGCCGCAATAAACATCAATGTGCAAGCACTTTTCCAATGAAGAATTATTCTGTCCTTTGGGTAGATACCGAGGAGTGTGATTGCTGGATCCTATGGTAGTCCTATTTGTAGATTTTTGAGGAATCTCCAAATTGTTCTCCACAGTGGCTGGACCAATTTACATTCCTACCAGCAGTGTAAAAGAGTTCTCCTTTCACCACACCCCCGCCAACAGTTATCACTTTTTTTTTTTTTTTAATCTTAGACATTCTGACTGGGGTTAGGTGGTATCTCATTGTTATTTTGATCAGCATTTCCCTTACGATGAGATGAGGGATGTTGAGAATTTTTTCATATGCCTTTTGGCTATTTGTATGTCATCTTTAGAGAGTTTCTTTTTCAACTCCTTCTCCCACCTTTTATGCCCCTACCCCAATGTCTCCCAGAGTTTCCCCAGTGTTTTCCAGGAGCAGTTATATAGCTTGAGGTCTTAGGTTTAGATCCTGGATCCACCTTGACTTGATTTTTGTCAAAGGTGAGAGGTTGGGGTTCAGATTCATCTTTCTGCAGGTGGAAATCCAGTTTTCTCAGCACCATTTGCTGAAGAGGTTTTCCTTTTCTCACTGGATTGACTGGTACCCCTTGTCAAAGATCAGTTGACTGTATGTTTGGGCATTTATTTCTGGGGACTCAAAAATAGCATTTTATTATACTTTGCATAAACTTGTCACATCTGAATGATCTGCAAGTGTTCACTACTTTTTAAAAGAACAACACCCCTAATTTATTAATATTGACTAACAGAAAGTAAAAAATTAAAATGTTGGGGCTGACTGTCTCCATATCAATATTTCACTTTAAATCATCTATTTTATTACATATTTTTTTTTATCTGACTTCAAAATACATTATGAGAAAAGATGAATTGAAGTGCAAATTATAGTTCCAGGTTCCATGTCTAATTTTTTCTGCATTTGGGAAGTGCATATAATTGCTTTTGCATTCCCAAATTGTAGATTCTAAACTTTGTGGACATACATGTATTAACTCTTCAGAGGTAGGAACTATTGGCTCTGTCTTCAGATCAACTGCAGAATTATTTACAGTATTTTGAGCAAAATAGATGCTCAAAGCATTTACTGAATGAATGCATAAAGGGAGAAAATCCATGGACTTAAATCTGACTTCAATCTTTTTTTTTTTTTTTTGGAGAGATTTTCATTGTAGGGCGCGTGCGCTCGCCAGACAGACAGAGAGAGATATAGAGACAGAAAGCGAGAAATCACCCCCCAGGGGGGATGGTCACGCCGCAATCCCTTCTCCTCCATTCTCCTCTCGGGATCTTGGGCACGCATGCACACGCGCCCGGCGTGAGTTTTAAGCCACCAGGTCTGGGACACGAACTGCGGTCGACTACGTGGGAATCCAGCGACATAGCCATTACGCTAACTGCTGGTTCCCAATCTGACTTCAATCTTTGCTCAATGCATCAAGAATTACGCATTTATCAGGGACCAGCAGATGGCATAATGGTTATGTTGCTGGATCCCCACATCGTTGACCATGGGTTGAGTTCCAGAGCCTGTGGCTTGAAACTCTTGCCGGTTGTGTGTGTATGAGTGCCCCAAATCCTAAGAGGTGACTGGAGGAGGAGGGATTGTGGCATGGCCATCCCCCTAGGGGGTGAGTCCTAATTTTCTGTCTCTCTGTCTCTCTGGTGAGTGCACATGCCCTATAGCAAAAATCTGTCTCTCAAAAAATAGTTACACATTTATCAAGAGGGATACTCTTCTGTCTCAGGAAAGTTTCCGTCAAGCTCCAGTTCCTTAAAAATAAAGTGTGAATATATGGTATTTGAAAGTTCTCTGGGATGATGCAGGAACCTGTAAGATGATGTCCGTGTCTCAGGAGAGAAAGGTTAGGAAGCAACGCTTACAAAAAAATTAAATAGTTTCAGGCAGTGATCAGACTCAGCAAAGTATTTGCAAAGTCGCAATCCTGTGATTTTTCTCCTTTGCTTTTGGGGTCAGAAGCTGTCCACTTACCTCCAAACCTCACTCCCTGATAATTACAGGGGCGGGACGGTGGACGGCAGGGTGCTGCAAGAGTGCTGACAGCTGTCAGGAAGGTGGCATCTTGTTTCCTGCAGGCTCAGGTCTGCTTAGCATTACACAGTGCTCAGCTTTGGTCAGGATGTGGTCAGTGTTTGTTGGAAGGTGTATGAGAAGTGGCTTTCCAGGAGAAAAACTCCTGAAAATTTACACCATGCATGCAAATTTTAGTGTAGAAAATTGCCTGTAAAAATTCAGGGCAGGGGGTGAAGAAAATATATTGGGCAGCAGGTTTTTTTTTTTTTTTTTTTTTTTTTTTTTTTTGCTATCCCCTGCAAGAAAACAAAACTCCACAGAGCTTATAGTCTTTATTTGAGAAGAGAGAAATTCATTCTTAAAAATATTTGGGAATAACTGAATCAGATGGCTTGGGATCCATTCATTAGTGGTCACATGATTCTGGGCACTTGAGTCACAGAAGGAAAGGGAAAGGTTAAGAGTGGGGCAGAGGCACTCGTAAGAGGAGCCTGTTGTATCTCTTGATAGGACAGTTCTGGAAGAGCCTGAGGAAGCAGTGAAAACTATTTTTGGGGGGAGAGGTTTTTACGCACTCACCAGAAAGAGAGACAGAAAGCCAGAAATACCCCCCCCACACACACCCGCCCCGAGAGGGGATGGCCACACCGCAATCCCTTCTCCTCCATTCTCCTCTAGGGATCTTGGGTACGCACGCACATGTACCAGGCATGAGTTTAAGCCACCAGGTCCGGGGCTCAAACCACAGTCAACTACATGGAAGTCCAGAGACATAGCCATTATGCCAACTGCTGGTCCCGAAAACTATTTTTTTAAAAATTAGTTTGTGCCTATTCTTAATGGAGATTATCCTTAGTTTAAAGAGCTAGGGTTGAAAAAAAATCATCTGAGGAAGAAATTTATGACCTCTGGGAAAAGTTGATGATTCTAAAAAAATTAAAAGTTAATATTTTTCTTCCATAACCAAGAAAGAGACAGACAGACAGACAGACAGAGAGAAAGAGAGAGAGAGAGAGAGAGAGAGAGAGAGAGAATGCACCCTCCATTAAGGTTTTGATGTTATGATCCATCCCCAGCTTCAGCCAGCCAGGATCATGGGAGTGTGTGTGCCTCGGGTCCTCAGAGAGATCTCTGAACAGGAACCTGTGATAATAAAAAAATAAAATTAAAAAAAAAAAAAAACAGGAACCTGGAATGTTCTCTCGTGGGTCAGCCTGCAGAATGTCACTTTATACTACTGCACTGCTGTCTGGCCTTTGGGATTTCACACATTTAATCTCATCCTATGGCTGTAATGTTTAAGTATCAACGTTTCCTTAAGAATAAGCCACTACACTGATGTGTGAGGTCCCGGCTGACTTTAATCTCAGTCATGGCTGAAGAATGGAGGAAGGGTGGTGCGTCTGACAAGGACTCGGCACGTCCTCATCTCCGAGTCCAAAGGTGTCACTGGTAGCACCCACTGTGGCATCTTCTGTGGGACAGGAGAAGCAGTGTGGGTAGGAATGCATCCTGAAGGCTCGTATCCTCTGGATTGTTTGACGAGTGGGTTGAAAAGCCCTAGGACTAGAGAAGGAGGTTAAAGCCACAAGGTGTGAACACAAATGTTCATTCTTTGTTTCAGCTCGAGCCGTGTGACTTCTCAAAACTGTTTGCTCAGCCTCTCTTAATACCAGAGCAACTTAAAAACAAATCCCATCTTTTTCCAAAACTACATATAGCAGTTCCTCTGGGCCCCTGGCTTTGACAGGACTCATTCTGAAATGGGCCTGTGTCACATAACCGATAAAGCAAATTTGTTACTTTTATAACAGAAGAATCAGACGGGATTTTCTAGAGTCCAGCTGTGGATCTTTAAATTGTCGTCATTTTACTCAGAACAGCACAACTGTTTGAATCGAAGCCAAAGATGTCCTTGAATCATTTGGTACTGGGGCACTAATGAGCTCCGCAGACATTTCAAATTCCTTCTCCTCCCCCTCTCCCTCCTGTCCACCTTAACCAGGTGTGACTTAATCCAGTGTATCGTTCCCGTAAGTAATAAGCTGTAACACACATGCACACATGTTTACATACATATATTATACATAAGATTGTTATGTTTTTATGTATCATGAGCTGAGTTTTCAAAATGGTGATTAAAAAAAAGTGCCAGATACTTTCCAAATTCTTTTATTAGTAGGTATTTAAAAGTGGACCTGTCATTTTCCTGGTGTTCCAGGGTTTTTAGAGACATCAGATACCTTAATGAGTAGCTAAGCCATCTCCCTCCCTTTTTGGAGATGAGAAGACTGAGGCTCAGATTTTGAAGAGATTTACCTGCAATCCCCCAGATGGAGTCTGGGGGAGCCAGACTTGAGGCAGGTCCTGGGCCTCCTGGTGTTTTCCTCTGGGGCACACTATTGAGAGCCTTAATTATATTTCTTACTTACTCCATTTCCCTCACATTAAAGTGGTCCGTTATAAATGGGCTAGTTTTACTCACCTATGATGTTTCTTTTTCTTGTTTTTCATGGTGAATTTATGAAATTATATTACTTGGAAATCATGTTATATGAGCACATATAATTTCAATTTTTCTGGTATGCTCACTGCCCCTCCCTCTTCCCAGCACATCTCTGTGAAGGACTCCTGCTCATGACCAGGGCTCAAGCCCTCTGTGAGTCTCTGTGCAAAGCAACCTCTCCTCCTGGAAACTCATTCCCCCTTGCCCCCAGCAGCTGCTTTTTCCAGCATTCCTTAGCAGCTCTCTGTATGTGTGACCATGAGCTTTTATACCATATCATGTTTATGTCATTCAGCCTCTTATCGCCTTTCTATCCCCAATTCTGCATATAGCAAGTGAAAAACTTTTGTAGAATAAATGTCTAATTAATTTAAAATCCTTTTAACCTTTATTTTCAATTTTCTTTCTGAACACACATGTCACTGAAGGAAGGCCTATCAGTTTCATCTTCCAATAGACTGAATCAGCTTTCTGCTTTGAATAAACTGACATTTACTGAACACCAAATATTGCAAATAACCATAGTAATTGCTCATAGATATTATTTCATTAAAACTTTGCAGCAGCCCTTAAAACTGAGTACAGTGAGAAGATTCATCTTTTCCAATGTCTACTGAGTGGCCAAATCTGAGATTCAGATTCAATCATTTAAATCAATGTTCATGATATCCCCCACAATGCCATATTTTTTAATCTCATTAAGTAGGTTTTTTTTTTTTTTGGCTATGTTTCAACAAGATAAAAGTGAAGTTGGGGAGGATGTTGAGAGAAGTTCTGGAAATTTTAGAGTAAATTCTTTGGATTTATTGCCTCATATATACTGATTCAAAAATCAGCACTAGCAATATGTAAAAAAGTTTAAGTTATTATACTTTTTCTTTTTTTTTTTTTAAGGGTTTTTGCCTTAGTGTGTGCATGCTTTCCAGAGAGAGAGACAGTAAAAAGAGTGAGAGGAAAAAGTGAGAAATCATCCCCCAGAGAAAATGGCCATGCCATAATCCTTTCTCCTAGGATTTTTTTCCTTAATTTTATTTATTAATTAATTTATTTTAATTTGACCAGAGAGAGACCTAAAAACACACACAAACAGACACACACAGCCACAGAGAGAGAGAAAGTGAGAAAGCAAGCCATCAGGTCCGGGACTCCAACTGTGGTCGGCCATCTGAGAGTGTCTAGCTCTAGCACTTAACCACCACACTACCTGCTGGTCCCATCTCCTTCTAGGATTTTGAGCACACATGCACATGTGTTCAACATGAATTTTAAGCCTCCAGATCTAGGAATCAAACCCAGTTGGCCATGTAGGAGTCCAGCACCTTAACCATCACACTACCTGCTGGCCCCCAAGTTGTTGCACTTTTAAAAGAAGAGGACTAAGGCTTCCTTGATTCTCTTTTTCATTGCTGCCTTTACTTCTGTTTGTAACTTGTCTGAATTAATTTCTTACCACCATTACTTCTTTTTTAAACAACTATTAATAACCACTGAAAGATAGTTCTTAATTACCTAAGGATAATGGACAAAAGGGCTGAAATTTAACATTAAAAACGGTGAAATTATTGTCTATTAGCTTCCTTCCACTACATTCTTTGTCGGAATGATCATTAGCAAAGCTAAACTTCACCCGTGTCTTTTTTCACCTTTTAATTTCAGATGCCTTACTCATTCACTGAGTGGTCATATGTAGAATGGTAAAAGAGGAAGAGAAGTTGAAAATCCCTCAGTTTCCTCAAATTGAATCACTTGTACCTAAATAACTATGAGTCATGCATAATGATTTGATGTAAAAACTAGATAGTATTACTCAACTTTCAAAAATACATTTTTTTAAATTGCCATAGGATGCATGCACTTGTCAGAGAGAGAAAAAGGGGGTGGGGGAGGAACACCCCACAATGGACATAGTCATCCCACAGTCCCTTCTCTAGTTCTCTACCATGTTGGGATTTGGGTCACATGTGCACATGTGCTTGGCTTGTTTTCCAAGTCACTTGAACTGGAGTTTGAACAGCTGCCTGCCATGGGAGATCCTGTTCCCTTAACCACTGTGCTGTGGGGCCAGCCCTTCACAAATCAGTCTTTAATCATTCATTTTAATCCTTGTTTATGTTTGGCATTTATCAATTACTACTGGATAAAAAAGATAGTTCCTTTTATTTACATAGAATGAAGAATAAAGCTTCTAATGCTTATTTAGCTTTTTAAAGAACTCGGCTCTGGTGGCAGAGCAGTAATGTGTTAACAACGTGATCAGAAATATTTATTTGAGAACAGCAATAGCCAGCCCAAAAGTTAACTACAGCTTTGCAGCTTCTATTTTGACTTCTGCCTTGCAGCTGTCGAATAGGGGAATGGAAAGTGAGGGTCCTGGTATTGAATAGGCAAATAGAGAAAGAAAAGAGAGAAAAGGGTCTTCTCTAAACAGAGGCTCTTTTCTTTTTTCGATTTCATCCCACCAAAAGGATGTAAAGTATCCCCAGTGTATTGAGAACAGAGAACATGTGAGTCAAGGAAACCAGAAGGCTCTTGGAGACCTACTCATTGCCGACATACCTATGCGCAAGTTGGAATGAGGGTAGAGGTCATGACTCGTCAAAGCAGAGCTACTGTCTGTAGTCCAGCGAAGCTATCAGACCACCAGAGAGGAGTTGCCAGTATGGACCTTGATTTTATAGGCAATAGTTTGGCTGAGTTTTGTGAGTGCCACCATTTAAAAATACTTTTCTTACCATTTTATAACTTTTACCTAATGAAATATTATAATATAAAACATCATAACAGAGTTTCTCTGGTTGAAGTGGGGAAGAGGCTCAGCCCTCTGCCTCCTAAGTGAAGCAGACATCAAGATGAGATTGAACTTTCAACAGTTCTAGTAGAAGAAACGTATATAAGAGAAAATGAAAAGAGGTGGGACCTGTAAAAGGCTTGGAGAACTGCTCAAACTGAAGTATACTGTGAGTGAAAGAGAACAGTGGGTGTAATCATCATAGGAGTTAATTCTAGTATCTGGGTATCTTACACTGGGTTGTCATTATTTGTCTTTTCTCTTAGAAATATCATGTTTCCCTGGGTGTTTGTTTTTGTTGGGTAGTTGGGCGGGGTGGAAATGTTTTAAAAAATTCAGATTGTTTTCTAAGTCGTTATTAATGATCACTTAGAGAGATTCTGTATTTTGATATACTCTCCTAAAGAATGCTGTTGTATATATGTATGTATATATGTGTGTATGTATGTATGTATGTTGGCTACACGCTGCTTGCTCTCACAGAGAGAGAGACTCAGTGAGAGAGAGGGAGACAGAGAGAGAGTGAGAAATTACCCACCCCTCCTCACCAGGGAGGATGATCAAACCACAAGCCCTTTTTCCTCTTGGGTTACTGGGCATGCTTGCACACATGCCCAATATGATTTTCAGGCTGCTGGGTCATGGACTCAAACTACACAATTGGACAACTGCCTTAACCTCCATGCCATCTGCTGGCCCTGTTTGTTTTTCGTTTGTTTATTTATTTTTTAGTAAGCACTTAATTTTACTGGGTTTAGAATGGATTTTTTTTTCTCTTGTACCTCAAATCTTGGTTCAGTTCTTTTTAGCCTTAGCTTTTAGTATGCTATGCACACATTTCAGGGTCAGCTACAATCTGGGCAATTTATAAACTCTGCTTTTCTGACGCTCATTTCTGAGATTTCCACCTTTGCTTTCCAATAAACATAGTTTCCTTGATTTCTGTTCTCTGGTTTTTTAGGCCAGTAAGACAAAGTTTTTTTATGGGAGTTATATCCTTTTCTCATAGAAGTGAGAGATGTTTTATTATTTGTTTCTATTTTGTGTTTTAAAACTTAATTGTGCTGTGGTTTGTTATATCAAGATTCAAAATTGGTGTGGGTAAGTATGTTTATAAACTATGCCTTTATCATTATATCTCTATTTAATTCTAGCATTTCATCCTTAAATTTAATCTTATTTTTGAATTTAATATTGCTACTTCTACCTTCATTTTATTTGCATTTGACTTTTTTCATTTATATTAAATATTAATTAATTTTTTTGGGGGGAGAGGTTTTTGCTATAGGGCTCGTGCGCTCGCCAGACAGATAGAGAGAGACAGAGAGATAGAAAGCCAGAAATCACCCCCCAGGGGGGAGGCCATGCTGCAATCCCTTCTCCTCCATTCTCCTCCCGGGATCTTGGGCACACACGCACACGCGCCCAGTGTGAGTCTAAGCCGCCAGGTCTGGGACTTGAACCATGGTCGACTACGTGGGAGTCCAGCAACATAGCCATTATACTAACTGCTAGTCCCTATTAATTAATTTTTAATTAAAAAAATCTGTTGACTGATGGGCATTCACATTTATTTGACCAATGATGTACTTAGTAGTTTTTATGCCATTTTACTTTACATTTAATATTTACTCCTTTTTCCTTTTAAAAATATTTTGCTTATTTCTTGACATTGTCATTTATTTATTTATTGCCCTTGCTAAATTAGTTTTCTATTTCATTAATGGTTACCTTCACTTTTCAATCTCATGCATATTTCTCTACTATCATAGGAACCAAAGTACCAAGTACCAAAGTTTCTTCTATCAATGTACTCTATTCTTTTGCGAAAATAAATGATACCTATAGAAAACCTTTACTATCTATTTCTCTTT
>NW_006159550.1:2670266-2682643 GCF_000334495.1 Tupaia belangeri chinensis | reverse complement strand
TGTATCCTTATTCCAAATTCCTAGGTTGTACTGAGATAGTGCCATATTTTAAGTTCTAGGGGGTATTAAAATTTCTTTTATAGTATGTCTGTTTTATCTCAGCAGTCTTTAATTGCATGTCTTTTACACATTCTTAGTCTGTTTAGCGTATCATTCTCCATAGACTTAATTATACGTGTATAATATGCATGTATACATGTATGTGTATTTAATTTTTACTAATGTCTTATCATTTCTTGATCTTCTCTTTTCCCGAGGCTTCTGTTTAGATCTATTATTCCATTAGACTTATTTCTGAGTACTTTCTTTTGGTGGCTATATAGGTTATTTATTATCTGAACATTTGCATACACAGATATGCTTTTTTTTCAAGCCTGATAATTGGTGGAGATTCTTTGAGTTGCAGTGCTTCACTTAATATAACCTATAGATACTATTTTACTGTCTTCTAACTTAGAAGTTTACACTTAAGAACTTTGATATATTGAGTCCATTTTTTCTTTGTAAAGAAATTGTTTTTTTCAGTCTGGAAGATTGTAAGATTTTTCTTTCATATTAATAGATGTCAGGAATCTTTTTTCAAGTTTCTTTTTGGGGGGCTAGAGGGTACATGTACTACATGTACTCACCACAGAGAGATGGAGAGGGAGGTAGTGAGAAATCACCCCTGGAGGGAATGGCTGTGCTGTAACCCCCTCTTCTTCAGTCTCCTCTTAGGAGTTTGGGCACACACTCACACGTGCTTGGCGTGATTTTCAAGCTGACAAGTCTGGGACTTGAACTATGCTGTTGGCTGTGCGGGATTCAGGGCCTTAATTTCCACCTGCGGGCCCCAGACTTCAGGAATTTCTTTTAAAAAGTCATGTGCCTACATGTATTTTATCATCAATTCTATTGAAAAGTCAGTGGGCTCTTTTACTCTTCAGCCGATCTTCTTTTTGGAATAAATTTTGTTTATTATTTGTTTAATACTTATTTTTCTTCTTTTAGTTTTTCCTTCTCTCACCCTGGATTCCCAATGTTCAGATGTTAGGGCTCTTGGATTTATCTTAGGGCGATTTATAATTCTCTCAGGATTTCTATCTCTTTGTATGTTATCTATTTAATTTTCTTGCACATGAATTTGATTCTCAAAAGACGCCAATCTCTTCTTAAATTTACGTGTCAATTTTTTAGTGTAAACGTTACACTATTTTTTGCTTCTTTAATCCTCTGTCTAGGGTACCATGAACAGCTGTGGTCACAGGGATGATAGAGAGCATGTTGTATTTGACCCTATACCTCAATAAGCAGCTGATGAGTTTCTTGTCCGGACACGAGAAAGCCTCTCAGTCCCAGGATTCCACACATTGTCCATCCTCGTCGGGCGAGCACTCAGTCCGTCTTTTCACTCTAAGCATCTTGAGCTCTGGGCATGTCAGGAGGCCTGGCTCTGCAGGAGAGAATCCTGAGACTCCTCTGGGTTGGTCTCTGGGGAAACAAGAGAGCCTAACGGGGAGGCATACTGATTATCTGTCTGTAGTCTCACCATCACCCAGGTTCTGCTTGATCCTTCCCAGATGGTTGGGTTAGGAGGATTGGAGCTGGGAATGGAGGGGAAGAGAATAGGTTAGGCCACCCCTTTTCCAGTGTTAAAGCAGCTGCAATGGCGAGACAAAACTTCCCAGCTTTTAGTTACTTCCCAGGAATATAGCAATTACACCTTCTTTTAAAAAACTATACCAAATTTTATTTTGACATTATATTATTGAGATACTCTATTCTAAGGAGTTTATACCTTATGCTGATTTATTTTTGCTTCTGATTATTTAAAAATAAAAACATTTGTTTTATTGCTTGAGCAAAAATCACCTGTTTCCTGGCTTACATATTCACAGAATCATAAGAGACTTTAATGTTCCTCCCTGGGTAAAGACATTTCCTGGTGAGTTCATTCATTCATTCACCTTTCTAACCAAGGTCTCCCTCTCCACCCTTATCTGCATGGCAGACACAGATTTCTCTGTGGCTCTAGCCCAGTGGCTCTCCAACTTGAGCCTACATAAGAATCATGCAAGGGCCCATTACAGCAGATTGCAGGGCCCCAACCCAGAGTTTCTGATTCAGTAGGATCATTCTTTGAGAAACATTTTTCCCTCTGGGGTGACCAATTATTCTGGTTTGTCAGACATAGCTCCAATTTCACGCTGAAGTCCAGTGAAATCAGAGTGTCAGGGTGGGGCCCCAAGCATTGCTAGTGATTAACTCTCCAGGTGCTTCTCTTGGGCAACAGAGAATGACAAGGATTATAGTCTGCTCATGGCTGCTTCAGGCATTCAGTGAAAAATCAAATCCCATTCACTCAGTTTAAATTAGTTCTCCATCCCTGTCCCTGATACTTTGTAAGAATACTTATCACTTTCTGGTATTTTCTTTTTATTGAATTCTCTGTTTATTTTCTCCTCCCCCCAAATAGAACTCGAGTGTCCTAAAAGCAAGTGCTCATCTGTCATTGTATTTCCAGTTCTCAGAACAGCCTACAGAACACGTAAGCTCTCAGCAAATGTGAATTTAGACCAGTGGTGTGCTAAGCGCGGTGTGAGGCCTCAAGACACACAATGTAATAGTGAACTGCAGTAGTGACAATAGCAAGCATAAAAGCATAGGTCTCTGTCCACTCAGAGCTCATAGGCTAGTAGATTATGTTTTTTAAAAAAACAACATATTATTTCATTTGAACCTCAGAAAAGTGAAGGTACAAACAAATAGAGGGGAAATATCTCCCTACTTAACAAGTACCACTAGCATCTTGTCTTTTCGTTGCAGTCACCAGTGACATATTTACATAGTTAAATGAATTTAGTGATTTATAGAAATTGAAGTGACATTTATCCCTGTTTTACAACAGCCTGAGCCATGATTGGGGGACTCTGAATTTCTCCTCCTTTCCCTTGCAGCTTGGTGCTGCTGAGTTGCTATGAGCCAATGCAGCTTCCACTCCCACTCGTCAGGTCTAATGTGGGATCCTCCTGGTGGTCCAAGGACAGAGCCATGTCTTCCTGCTGTGGTTGGGCTGCCGGAAATATTCTGCAGTCCCCAGTTCAACTGGACAGACACATGAAAGGGCCCAGGAACACACACAGAGAAAACATGTAAACAAGTGTGTACACATCCATTTTCATATGGAAACAGATGTAAATAGTGTGGGGTGCTGTAGCTCATGGAGTGTCTAGGTTTAGATGGTTTAGTCAGGAGACAGTGACAAATCTTGATGGCGGAAATTTAAATGAAGAGGTAGCTCAGTCGGGCAGATTGAGACTAGAGCACTGCAGGCCAAGCGAATGACACATGCCGAGTCTTGAGGAGCCAACACTCCTCATGTGAGGTGTGAGGCCACAGCAGGTAGGCCTTGATCTTAGGGAGTCCTACCTTCACTGGAGCAGGACAACTTAGAGATCCAGTGAAATCAGCTTATCTTCACGCTCTCTTTTCCTCTGAAATAATACTCCCATCTGGTCAGGCTTACTGTGCAATTAAAGAGATCACTGTGAACTTACTAGGCCACATAAGAAGATCTGCGTGGCCAGAGTGGGTGTTGTAAGGAAAGGGACCTCCACTTTGACTGGATTATCTAATCATTAGTTGATTGAAGCATGAGTGTGAACAAGGTTTATTTTTCCACTTAAAGTATATGTAGTAATTTAATATATAATATTGTATATGTATTGGGTCATCAGTAAAGTCACGACGTATTTTTGTTTTTCTATGGAAAATGCGTCATGACTTTTCCGATGATCCAATATGTATTATATACTATATGTAGTATATTTAATATACGGATTTATCTGTATATTATTAGTTGATCAGTCCATCTGTCTGTCTTTCTTATTATTAGTTTGTTAAAATGTAGTGTGACCATTCTACCTACAAAATATGCTTAAGGCCAGCCCATGGCCTGGTGGTAAGGGGGCTGGTTCCCACATGGCCAACCACATGGTTTGAGTACCAAACCCAGCAGCTTGAAGAGCATGCTAGGTGTGTGTGTGTGTGTGTGCACGCCCATGTTGCTGAAAAGAGAGAAATGAGAAGGGATTACAATGTGATCATTCCCCATGAAAGATGCTTTCTCCCTCTTGCTAAAGTTTAAAACATGTCAGCAGGCTTGGAGCTATGTATAACACCTGCCTAATTATTTTACATTTTATATTGTGGAATGGGCCCAAAACCCAAGTCATGCTGTCAAAGGCCAAAAGAGAACCCCAGAACATTCCAGGCAGTGTATCTAGCCTTGTGCTGCTCTTTGTTTAGAACCAACATAAGAGATTAGCCTACCATGACCCCTCAAAACAGGCATTCAGTGTGGTTGGTTAGGAGAAAGGCAAAGGACATTTCTTGCTTAACTTGAAAGTGTAGGTTTGTGTAAAAATGTACTTGCACTAGCAAGAGATAATGCAATTGTTTTACTTTACTTTTTAAACAACTTTATTAAAAACTCTGATGTCTGTTTTATTATTTATTCAGTCAATAATTTCAGACACCTTTAGTAAAGTGCCTGTAACATGCCAGGTAATGTGATAGGTACTGGGTATGTAATGGTTCAAAGAAGAAAGTTTACAATTAACTTGGGGAGGAAGGGCATTGAAACACTGTAATTACAGGTAGGGTAGTACTTGATGAAAACAGTGCTATGAGAGACAATTTAAATGGGGAATGAGGCAGCTAAATAACATTTAAAGTAATCAACCCAACCAAAGAGTTCTTCACATTTCAAGGTTTCTAGAAAATCTAGAAACTCACCATACCTTGTTTTACTTTCAAAACAAAAGAAAGAACAGGACAGTAATTTGTTCTATTTTTAATTATATTCTCATTGAAAAATATGGAAATAATTTTTTTGCCTAAAATATGGTAATTGTGGAAGAAACCTAAAAAAAGGGACACTTTATTTTCATTTCAAAATTGTGATTTTATCACACATACAACATTACATTTCCCAAATGATGTGTGTGTGTGTGTGTGTGTGTGTGTGTGTGTGGTATGTGTGTATGATCTTTTTCTTGATATCTATCAGATAGAAAATTGTACTTGCACAGGAAATAAGAAATAGGAACACCCACAGGCTAGCATATTTGAATAATTTCTGCATGAAATAGGGCCTAATTTCAGAAGGTTCTGCTCAGTCTGTTATTTCTAGTGGAAAGAAAAATCCACCTGGAAAGTAAGCAAAGAGAATCCCGAGGAGCCCAAATTCCCTTTGTATTTATAAAAACTGGGTGGTGGAACTAAGGACAAGACATTGTTGGGCACAGAAGTCAATGTTCCTGATACTGTATGACCAGTTTGGGGAGTTATAACAGGAAACAACGTCCTCCTTCTTTTCACTTTGGTACTGAGAGTGCTCTGCAGGGACATGCAGTTTCTCCCAGAACCTATTGCAAATGACAATCTTGGATAAACGTAGACCAATCTCTATGAGGATAGACAGAGAAAAGTGACCAGGAGAAATTGCTCTGAGAAAAAATAAGCAAATACAAAATCATCCCATTTTCTTCACATGTAAAATAGGGTCATCATAGGCTGACCCCAGAGCTAGCGGTTAAGAGAGCTGGACCCTGCATGCTGACTGTGCAGTGCAAATCCTGCCCATGGAAGCTTGAGAAACACGCCAGATGCATGTGCATGCATGCCAAAATCCGGACAGGATGGAGAGGTAGAGGAGAAGGGATTGTGGCGTCATCATGCCCCATGGGGAGGGGAGTGCTTTCTCCCTCTATCTTTCTATTTCTGTCTCTCTGGAAAATTGGGGAAAAAAAAGGTCATCATAGACTATAAGCCCAACCTATGATACAGCCTGCATATGGAGTTGCCCTCTAAATGGTCTCAATTGGAAGGGCGCACCTCACTGGTCTATCTGTACTCTCTTCCTAGTTGAAGACATTACCGATTTGTGTATCTCTCAACAATGATGTATTTGAATTCTTTTATTGCATTTCACATGCAGAACTAAATTGGTGTTTTGTCACCAAATAATTGTAATTGAGGTGCAGGATCTCAATAGTGTTAGAGTGTTTCAGCTAATGAAACTCTCATCATTTGGGTATTTGATAGTCCTCTTTTAGTGGACACTGGTTTTATCTGTCCTGAAAATAAACTTGTGGCCTGCACTTTGAGATCGAGTCCTTTTATTCTACTGTAATGAGGACTGTCATTGAAGGTCTGCGCCTCCCTGTCTGATTGCTGTTACAAACATCATCGTTAGGTTGACTGGTAAAGAGCTAGTACCCTGGACTCAGATGACCTCCACTTTCTGTATCCTCTTTGTCTCAACTTCCTCATCTATGCATTGTGAAAACTAATAGTTGCTCCCCACGGGGCAGGCCGTTAGCCATGTGGCTACTGCAGATCACTTATGTATATATTATCTCTGTATTCATGATAGGTAGGAAAACAATGATTTAATAATGTCAATGTATGAATTTTCTGTAATAATAATAATTCAGATATTAATATTACCCAAATATTATAATTTATTTTTATAAGAAACTTTGGCTTAGCTCTATTTTATATATATACATTCCTTAAAAACTAAACTAATACAGGGCCAGCAGGTGATGTAGTAGTTAAGGTGCTGGACTCTCATGTGGCTAACCATAATTTAAGCCTTAGATACAATGGCTTGAAAAATCAAGCCAGGTGTTTGTGCATGTGTCCCCAAAATTCCAAGAGGAGAATGGAGGAAAAGGGATTGTAATGTGGCCATCTTCCCTGTGGGGTAATTTCTCACTTTTCTTCTCTCTGTCTTTCTCTGTTGGAGAGTGCATAGGCCCAATGTCAAAAGCCTGAAAACAAAATAAAACAAAGCCAATACAATAACAACAACAAAAAGACTCATTGTGCAAATACAGATTTATTGAATACAATTGATATTGATAGGTTAAAAACTTGCCTTATAATATGTTAAAAGAAAAACTTTAGTGAGTTTAGTTGAGCAGTTTAATTGAGCAAAAGCAATTTAAGTAAGGCAGCTCTCTGAATGGCTTCCCAGAAACTCTCAATAGCCACATGGTGGGGTGATGCTTATGTGCAAGAAAGGGAAAGTGACATACAAAAAATGGAAGAGAAGGAATGAGGTGGAGAAATAATTCGATTATTTACAGCTTGATGTGAGCATAAATGAACACGGTTTAAAGGGCAGGCGGTCTGTGATTGATGGAAATGTGATTGGCTGTAACTTAGCAACTTATTAAGGAAGCAGTCTTCTAAGTGAGGTCGTGGTTTGCTTATGAAACTCAAGCAGGAGTACGAAGGCCTTTTCAGGCCAAAAGGTTTAACATATAATACTCTGAAATAACAGCTACTTGGTTTCTGAAGCTTTTGAAAATAATTCATTGAATGAAAGGATACCTTCATAAAGGAAGAAATATTTTAAAAGAGATCCTGTAATGTTCAGTATAAAAGTCTGAACTTCCTTCATTTTTTTTTCTTTTTGCCATAGGACACATGCACTTGCCAGAGAGAGACAGAGACAGAGTTAAAGTGAGAAATCACCCTCTGGGGGAAATGGCCACACAATAATCCCTTCTCCTTCATGCTTCTTTTGGGGTTTTGGGCACACACACACACACACACACACACACACACACACACACTTGCCTGGTGTGATTTTCAGGCCACGAGGTCTAGGACTCAAGCTGCAGAGTCAGCCATGTAGGATCCAGTGCTTTAACCACCAGCCACCAGCTGGCCCCCTAAACCAAAATTTTAACTTCAAGTAAAAGAAAAATATTTTTCTTGAATATAGAGACAGATTTTCTTTTTTAAAAAACTCTATTAACTCTTTTGTTGAGTATGAATAAACATCTTTTTTTAATTTAATTTTTTGGAGAGGTTTTTACTATAGGGCACGTGCACTCGACAGACAGAGACAGAGAGACAGAAAGCGAGAAATTACCTTCAGGGGGATGGCCACGCCACAATCCCTTCTCCTCTATTCTTCTCTCAGGATCTTGGGCATGCACACATGTGAGTTTTAAGCTACTGGGTCTGGGACTCAAACCGCAGTCGACTACGTGGGAGTCCTGCGACATAGCCATTACGCTAATTGCTGGTCCCGTGAATAAACATTATCTTAAAATTTCTAATGCATATATTTTAGCATTATATATTTACCTTAAAGTGATCATTGAAAATCAAATATCCTTGCCATTAATGACTCAAATATATCTTCCCTGTACAATGATCTTTAGTAACATTAAGCCAATGTTTTTACTTTCACATCCAGACAATTAAGTTTTTTTTAAGTTGTTTTTTTATTTTTTATTTATTTATTTTTTTAAAATGGGAAATACAGAAAGGAAGAGAAGTTCCCTTAATCAGGTCTCATGCCATAATCCTTCTCATAGTCTTTCCAGTCAGCCAAGATCATAGATATGAATACTCATACCTGGTGTGTATATGTTGAATCAGGAGATCCATATTTAATGCCCTCAGTTACCACTTTGCAAGGATAGTCTTTAGTAAGAAGTCTACACAAGTATTAATTTCCCTAAGTGTTATAACATTCTTTCATAGGTCAACTATTTTAAAATCTCTGATACTTTATTTGCTCTACAGTGCCTTTACATAATTTTTAAAATATATTTTCAAAAACTTTTAATTATTATATGAGTTATAGTACAATACAGACAATTAAGTTTTAAAATCAATTCTTAAATATACAAAATTCAATAGGATGCTTCTATGTTAAACTGCAACATGCAGTTCTTTCGATATCTGCAACATGCTTTAACGTCTACCACATATGCATAAATTGGCAAAGTACCTGTGGATATTTTGTAGTAATCCTGATGTCTTGGAAATGTGTTACCATCATAGTAAGTTCTGAGCCTATCTACCCTGAGTCTTTGGAGGAAGACAAAACTGTCCTGCCATGCACCTGGTCAGTTGTGTAATGCTAACCAATGAACAGCTGCTAACAATAAGGGTATTGTGCTTATGTAACACAGTTCAGGATCTGATGGTGAGTCTCTCGATAAATGCTGAAACACTGGGGAATTTTCTCTTGCCAGGTGCCTGCCTTATGGAAATCACTATGACTGTGTTGAACTATATTCTTTAATCTTCTCTCTATGAGTTGGTAAACCTGTATTCTACAAGAGCGCAGTAGTCTTCCAAGTTAGTTTTGAGGGGATTAAGGCTCTCTCATCCAAAACATGGCATACAGAGTGGTCACAAATATAATTTTAGGAAGTATTTTCTGTTGACTTGTTTTACCAAGTTAACAAAAGTCTGTATTATGTTTCTTCCCATTGATGTGGGTGTGTCTTTGTATGTGTATTCAAGAGAGGCTTCCATTTGTTGAGTGATCTTCATGCAAACATCTTGGAGTGCTTTACAAAAGAATTTAAAAAATTAAACCAAACAGGATATGAAACTGTGCTGCCAAACAAGTAAGTCTTTAGGCATGATTTAAATTTAGTTAATGACATAAAGAGCTAAATCTGTGAAAGGAAGCAAGTTCTTTGGATCAGAAAAAAAAGAAGCAGAAAACAGATACTCATATTTCGTCTACGTCTTCATTTGAGTAGCTCCAAAAACATTCTTTTAGAAGTGGAGTTAGAAAACGGATGGCAAAGCGAACTCAGAGGGCCAGTGTTTTAGGGAGAAAGACCAGATAATGGTTCTTACTGTGTAGTCATCTACAGATTACAAAGTGTCTCTTAGCTCATTTGGTGTCGATACCCTAATAAAGTAGTTAAGGAATGTTATCCTACTTTACAGACAAGTAAATTGATGACAGGAGAAATTAAGAGATTAAACTAAGGTCATCCAGCTAGATAGTTATAGGGTCAAATGTGGGTCTTGACCTAAATCCCATGCTCTATTTATAGCATCTTCAGATTTTATGGTGGCAAACTAGTAACACAGGATACTTTTCTCCTGTTATTACAACTCTCTGTTTTTGGGGAAATAGTCATGACTGGCTTTCCAGGTTATCCTCTCTGAAAGAATTCCTGACATTTCTGTATAAATGGAAAAATTAGAAAACCTGGGTGTTATAACGTAAGTGCATTGCAGGTTAATTTAATGGCTTAATTTCTTTATATTTAATGTGAGTTTGATGGTTTGCCTTTAAACCGTCCTCCAGTTGGTCCTGATCCTTTTTAGAAGGTGGTAGAGAAGATGGGATCAGAGCATCAACTCCTGTGGTTGTGGGTGGCTTCGCCTGTTAAGACACTATAGTGGAGGGGCTGGCAGGTGGCGTGGTGGTTAAATGTGCTGAACTCCCACGTGGTAGAGTCCCAGACCTGGAGATTTGCTTTCTCACACACACACTCTCTCTCTCTTTCTCTCTGTTTCTTTCTAGAAATATTAAAATAATAATAAATAGTTAAATGAAATAATTATTAAAAAATACATTAAAAAAAAAAGAAAGAGTGACTACTGTGGGAAAATGGGAAATTCTTAATGAGCATCCTTTCCACCCCAGACTTGGATGAAATCTGATGGTTATCCATCCTATGACCACTGTGATTTCAGGTGGTAATGGCCTTGTGCCAGAGATTTATGTATCTGGATCGGTTCATGAGATGTATAGTTTCTCTTCAAGGGACATCCAGAAGTGACTGTGCTACTGCTGTCAAGTTTTGTTGTTGTCATCATTTTGCCTCTCTCTCTAAAAACACATTTAATTACTCATCCAAAATTTGGACTTTAAAATGTTTACTTTCTCCTTTGATACTCCTTTAGCCTCAACAAAATCTGGGAAGAACACTGTTTTGTGACTCCGTAGATCTTTTGGCAAAATACATGGGGTGGAACCCAAGAACAAGCAATTGAAACCATGTCCCTGTAACCAGCTTCTGGAGTAGGTCACTCAAGCCGAACAGAAACCCACACAAGGCAATAGAAAAGTGGAGCGATATCGTGAGGGTCACTAGGGCCTTGCAGAAAGCCAGTATGCTTAAGGGTGTTACTTTTTGCTTTATATTTCAACATAGTTTTTGTAGACTTTTCCTTCTATGCTTAACTTAAAAATATCAATATGAAAACTTCGACTATCTCGCCTTTAGTAAATAAACACAATCTATTCAAAGGATTTATATGATTTCCATATGTCATTTGAGACAGGAAGAGGAATCATCCCATGTGTATCTGTCAAGGATAAAAGATAGCTGGAACGGCATTCCCAAACTGGCTGCCTTCACCAGTCTGGCCTCCTGTACGATCACTCGCTCTCTTGTCCTTCAATCTCTCTAGTGTTGAGTTATTTCTGGCTGCCTTGTCCTAACCTTTGGACACCGCCTTCCTGCTTGAGCCTGTGTTTATCTCAGTATTACTTCAAGTGCCTGACTCCTATTCACTCTTCTCAGCTTGACTTGACTTTGCTTCTTAGTCCTCACCTCTTGATTGGTTCTACGCTCATCTTTGCTAATCTTCATTTAATTTGATCTCCTTTGAGTATCTGGTTTTTGAAACCTCATCAAATGACAGCCTGCCACAGGTCACTCTGTCACATGCCTGTCTGTATTGATTCCTGTTCCTGATCGTTTGGCTCTTCTGTGTCTCGGTGGTGCTGTACTTGACGTTCAGGGAGCGGGATACAAAAGTATAAGATAAGGTTCTACTGTGTTTTTGCCTACCTGAAATAGTTATCTTGTGCCTGGTGACTCATGTCTTTACCAGTCAGATTTTAGTAATTGTTCTTTTACATTCCTTTTCTATGTGTTGTCCAGGAGTTTCAGGATTGTAGAAAATATTATTGCTTAAGCTGTCTTGCACAGAATAGGAGCTCTGTCAGTCTATTAATTACTGGTTTTATATGGAAGACAAGCCTATCTGCAGAGAAAAATGGAGAATAACTCTGTTCTAAGTAGAAGTATATAGTTTTAAGCATTAAGATGTACTGTCTAACAGAAATTTCTCTGACGATGGAAAAATAGTCAAAAATTATCAAAAATGGCAGCCACCACCAGCCACATTTGCTGTTGAGCACCTGAAATGTGACTTCTGTGACCGAGGAACATAATTTAAATTTTATTTAACTGTAGTTAATTTAAGTGTAAAAAGTCACACATGGGTAGTGGCTACTGGATTGGGTAATGCATGCTAAAGGAAAGTGGACAATGGAAATATGAATGTGCACTATGGTGGGGAATTCCTCAAAGAGGATGATGAATTTGGGTCTTAAAAATAGGGGAACCAGCAGTTAGCGTACTGGCTATGTCGCTGGACTCCCACGTAGTCGACCGCGGTTCGTGTACCAGACCCGGTGGCTTAAAACTCACGCCGGGCGCGTGTGCGTGCGTGCCCAAGATCCTGAGAGGAGAATGGAGGAGAAGGGATTGCGGCGTGGCCATCCCCCTCTGGGGGGGGGTGATTTCTCGCTTTCTGTCTCT